>NC_089493.1:289337195-289637195 GCF_036850765.1 Saccopteryx bilineata
TGCAGAGGATGGGGAGTCCCCTGGCCCTTCCCGCCAAGCCCGACGCAGGCTCCCTGTCTGTCCCCCAGGCCCCCAGGGAAGCACTGGGTCATGGTGAGTCATCAGACTGAGTGTCTTCCCTACACACTCTCCTGCAACACCAGGTGGAGGAGGCTCCCAGGTCTTCGAGGAAGAGAGACGGGGCCTCTGAGGGCCACACCCACTGAGCGCCGGTGTCACGGGGGCAGTGCAGAGTGGCCTCCTGACCCTGCTAGGCCTGCAGGCGCCCCCACCCTACTTCCAGATGAGCAGCTTCTCCTCGAGCCCAGGGCATACTGTCCAGTTACAGCAAACGCGGTGTCTGCACTTGGAGGCCCCCAGACCCACACCCTGGTGTCAGCGGACCACGGGGGGTCAGGCCATGGCTGTGGCAGCTGGCCCCCTTGGTCACTCCTCCATCCCTAAGTCCCTCCCCACAAGGGCATGAGGCTCCTGTTCTGCCCTTCCCCTTGGGGTTCTTTCCCCACCCCCACCTCCAGCGCCTGTCCCGCGCCCACCCTGTCCTCTGCTGCATTCAGGGAGGACTTGCCTGTGAGCTGCCCACGCCCGCACACCCTGGATCCTGGTAGAGCACCCCACCCCGCCAGACTCCCAGCTGCATAGCCCGCAATGGGACTGGCCACCGGCCCCGTCCTGTTATCGCCCCCTCCCCGGGCACAGCCCCCCAGTAGCAGACACTTGTCTGGGCTGCAGCCTGTGGTGTGGGCCCAGCTCACCTCTGCCTCATTGTAGGTGGTGCTGCATGTGGCCCACGACATCCTGTAGTCGCTGAGAATGCACGGACAGCCCTCCCTACCCTCGAACTCCTTCTGTGGCACGGTGAGTCTGCGCAGGGCACCTCTCCCATCTCCCACAGTGTGCGTCCCCTCCCCCTTTCCTTTATACAGGCATGGTTCAGGACTCAGAGGGCCCGCGCCTGGTCTCCCAAGACTACCCGCCCGCCCACTAGCTGGGCACCAAGGCCTGCCTGCCGCTCAGTGTCCAGGCCGCCCTCCACGTGCTCTCACGGAACTGTCCTGGCTGATGTCGTGACTGGACCATTGTCCTGGCCCTTGGGGTGAGGCTGATGGCTGGGCGCAGGACAGAACATCTCCTGAAGGCCTCCCCTTCACTTGCTCTCATAGGAAAACTTCTAGGCACCGAAGCTGCTTCTAGAAGGCCTCACGCCTGAAACCGCTGTCCTCTTCAACATGCAGAGGTGATCACACAGCATCTGAGCTGCCAGAAGCGAGCCCTGCTGAAGATGTAAGTGCACAGTCACGGCAAGGGGCCCGCCCCAGGGTTGGCTCCCGCACTGACAGTCCAGGTGGGCCTGGGTCACGGGTTCAGCAGGCATGTCTGACCTGTTTCCTTTGAAAAACAGAGAGGGTGAGCTGCCCCCAGAATGTCAAACAGCTGGCATACTCGAACCAGCTGCCTTGCTCCACCTTGCAGAGGACTGCACGTGCGGGGTCAGCTCAAAGATCACGCAGCCTTCCACACATCCCCGTCCTGCTTACCTACTGTACCCACACTGCATGGTGCTGCCGTCCGGTGCCTGGGTGGGATTCTGAGCAGTCATGGCATGGAACTGGGGGTGCCACTTCATGTTGAAAGTGAATGGTGGCCACTCAGAGCAGGCCGCCAAGAGTTCAGACAAAGCCCTGCTTTTGCACCTGCCAGCCAGACTCCCAAGGCCACGGCCCCAACCTGGGCGAGGACACACTGGTGGCCCAGTGCATGTCCACTCTGCTCACTCACTTTGTGTGGCTTGTGTGCCTTTGAAGGTGCAGTTAAGTAAACACCAGGACCCCCGAGGGAACCCCTCAGGGTGTGCGGGCACACATAGCAAAACCAGAGCCAGCCTGTGCCAGAATGTTCTGCGCCTGTGCAGACCCAGGGCCCCAACTATGTAGGTGAGCTGCTGCGAAATGCAGCCCATTGCCGTCTTCCTGTCCCACTGGTGTCACCACAGCCAGCAAGTGGCATCTGTCCCTGTCTCCTGGCAGGGACAAACCAGTCGTGGTGGCAGTTCTGACATGGCAGGATTCATCCAAAGGGAAGTTTTGTCATCAAGGCCCCGGGGTTGGGCCTTGGCTACTCAGGACCCTCCACCTACTGGTTGTTTGGTGCCCTTCTGCCCTGTCTTCACTCCTTAGGTGTCCCTGGCTGCTCAACCTTTGTCATTTCTTTTTCTTTTTCTTTTTTCAAAATTTTTTTATTTATTTTATTTTATTTTTTTAATTTAATTTTTTAATTAATTAATTTATTTATTTTTAGAGAGGAGAGAGAGGGAGAGAGAAGAGAGAGAGAAGGGGGAGGAGCTGGAAGCATCAACTCCCATATGTGCCCCAACCAGGCAAGCCCAGGGTTCCAAACCGGCGACCTCAGCATTTCCAGGTTGATGCTTTATCCACTGCGCCACCACAGGTCAGGCTATTTATTTTATTTTATTTTATTTTATTTTTTTACAGAGACAGAGAGAGTCAGAGAGAGGGATAGACAGGGACAGACAGACAGGAACGAAGAGATGAGAAGCATCAATCATTAGTTTTTCGTTGCGCATTGCGACACCTTAGTTGTTCATTGATTGCTTTCTCATATGTGCCTTGACCGCGGGCCTTCAGCAGACTGAGTAACCCCTTGCTTGAGCCAGTGACCTTGGGCTCAAGCTGGCGAGCTTTTGCTCAAACCAGATGAGCCCATGCTCAAGCTGGTGACCTCGGGGTCTTGAACCTGGGTCTTCCGCATCCCAGTTCGATGCTCTATCCACTGCGCCACTGCCTGGTCAGGCTCTTTTTCTTTTTCTTTTTTTTTTTTTGGCACTTTAGTTGTTCATTGATTGCTTCCCATATGTGTCTTCACCAAGGGGGCTCCAGCCAAGCCAGTGACCCGTTGCTCAAGCTGGCAACCTTGGGGTTTCTTTTTTTTAGATTTTATTTATTGGCCCTGGCCAGTTGGCTCAGTGGTAGAGCGTCGGCCTGGCCTGCAGGAGTCCCGGGGTTCGATTCCCGGCCAGGACACACAGGAGAAGCGCTCATCTGCTTCTCCACCCCTCCCCCTCTCCTTCCTCTCTGTCTCTCTCTTCCCCTCCCACAGCCAAAGCTCCATTGGAGCAAAGTTGGCCCGGGCGCTGAGGATGGCTCTATGGCCTCCGCCTCAGGTGCTAGAATGGCTCTGGTTGCAACAGAGCAACGCCCCCAGATGGGCAGAGCATCGCCCCCTGGTGGGCGTGCCGGGTGGATCCCGGTGGGGCGCATGCGGGAGTCTGTCTGACTGCCTCCCCCTTTCCAACTTCAGAAAAAGACCAAAAAAAAAAAGATTTTATTTATTCACTTTAGAGAGAGGAGAGAGAGAGCAGGGCTAGGAGCAGGAAGCATCAACTCCCATATGTGCCTCGACCAGGCAAGCCCAGGGTTTCAAACCGGCGACCTCAATGTGCCAGGTCAACACTTTATTCGCTGCGCCACCACAGGTCAGGTTCAACCTTTGTCATTTCACAGCAAGTGCCTGCTCACATGGGAGGGGAGGGAGGTCCTGAAGCCAGAGGGTCCTGCTGGGGCTGGTGGGATAGATGAGGGGTTAGCAGCCTGGGTCTGTGAAAGCTGCCTTCCTAGAGCAAGGCAGTGATGCCATGGATCTCACCTGCTCCCACAGCCTGTCACAGGCTTTCTGCTCCCTCCACAGACCTTCCTTCCAAAGGCCAAATGTCAAGGCCACAAACTACCTGCCGCTGAGCGGTTTCATGTTGTTAATAGAATATTTGTGACTTTCTTTAGTCAATGCGCTCAGAGACAGAAGTCACTTTGCAGTGTGTGACACCAGAGGGGCTGAGACCTCGGCCATATCTGGCATTTCCATGGCGGGGCCAGCCCACCCGAGGAGCCATGGCCACGCCCTCCCGCTTGGACCACAGCACTGTTAGGATAAACCGCGTTAACCACAGTGACTTCCCTGAGACTTTGTAACTCAAGAGGCTGTGCCGACCAGGGCCAGCTGCCCACCCTTGATTTCCTTGGAATCGTTTGTTATATGTTTTACACTCATGCATCTAAGAGCTTAAATTATTTTTGCAAATCATTTTCGAACTTTCAAAGATTATGTAAAAATTGTCTATAGTTTTTCATGAGTTCTATTTAACCAAGTAAAATAAAAAATTTCTTTGGTGTTTTTCCAACCTCCAGATTTGCCTTTTCCCGGTTCAGTTTCCAGGGATGGAAAACAAGTCTGTCTGCATGTTCTCCCTAGAGCTGCAGGGGCCATTGTCACTGTGCCTCAGGCGCAGGGCATGGGGGGGGGGGCTGTTGTAACCCCAAGGCTCCCATGGCCTCCCTGGGAGAGAGGACTGTTGGGCCAGGCCCTCACTGTGCCCCTGCCTGTCACAGTCCTGCAGCACTGGCCACTTGTCTTTTGGCTTCCCCACCTGTGCCTCTGGAGGGCTGTGTGTAGGGGCTGAGTCTCCACCCCACCCCACCCCTAGCTGTGCTTCAGAAACAGGCAGTGGGGTTCTTTTTTTTCTTTTTTAAGTGAGAGGAGGGGAAATAGAGAGACAGACTCCCACATGTGCCCTGACCGGGATCCACCTGGCAACCCCCATCTGGGGCTGATGCTCAGATCAACCAAGCCACTGACTGCGAGAGGGGCAGAGAGAAAAGGGAGAGGGGGGAGAAGCAGATGATTACTTCTCATGTGTGCCCTGACTAAGGATCGAACCTGGGATATCTGCATGCCGGGCTGACGCTCTAGCCACTGAGCCAACCAGCCAAGGCCTCAGTGGTGTCCTTGCTAAAGGTCCTGTCACCTTTGCCTGGGCTGCCTGCCCTCTCTCAGCGGGGAGCCATGCAAAGGAAAGCCCCAGTCTCTGGAAAACCCAAGTGGCGCTGTCCCCACACATGGAGCTGGAGCCGACAGTGGCTGAGGGTGGCACTGGATGGCTCACAGGTGACCTAGTGACAGGCTGAAGATTGGAATAGGCAGGGACAGCACCCGTCTGTGCGTCCTCTCTGGTTGGGGCATTCCCTCCCCCACCTCTCTGAGCCCTCCTCCAGGACGCTGCCCAGAAGGTGTCACAGCAACTCACACACCATCTTTTTATTGTTCCTGAACCGAAAGCATCACTGCCACAAGGTCTCGCGTCCCCCACCTCCCATGCTTGCCATAGCCCCTGGGAGGCCTGGGGGACACGAGACCCTGTGGCAGTGATGCAGTGAGTCACCCTGTCCCGTGAGGGGCCTCTGCAGGTGTGTGGCTTGGGGCTGCAGTTTCTAGGCCAGCAAGGAGCTCTCACCACCAGCCTAGTTAGTTGAGCTAATTTCAGAAAGGTGTTTGGTCTCCCTGGACCCACTCTGGGAGTCTGGGAGTTGGCACTCAGCTGGAGGACAAGCTGTCACTGCTTCTCATGTGTTCCCCTCCCACCATGAATCCTTGGGTCTTTGAGCTTTCTGGACCGGCCCAGTTCCCCTGGGCGGCTCCAGTGAGGGGGACCGCCTGCACCTGGACATGTTTGGGGTCCACAAGTCCACATCCCAGGAATGTGAGAAATAGGAGTCACAGGGTTCCCCAACTCTCACCAAGAAGGTGGGCTTTGGCCCTGGCCGGTTAGCTCAGTGATAGAGCATCAGCCCAGCATGTGGAAGTCCCAGGTTCAATTCCCAGTCAGGACACAGGAGAAGCGACCATCTGCTTCTCAACCCTTCACCCTGCTCCTTCTCTCTCTCTTCCCCACCCGCAGCCATGGCTCAAATGGTTTGAGCAAGAGGCTCCAGGTGCTGAGGATGGCTCCATGGCCTCACCTCAAGTGCTAAAATAGCTCAGCTGCAGAGCAACGGTCCCAGATGGGCAGAGCATGGCCTGGTAGGGGGCTGGTCAGGGCACATCCAGGAGTCTGTCTCTGCCTCCTGCCTCTCACTTAAAAAAATTTTAAAAAGGAAAGGAAGGAAGGTGGGCTTCATGGGCTCGCACAAGCAGACATTCTTCAGCTTGGCCACCAAGCGCAGCTCTGGCCCTCAACACATGGGCCTGCCTGGGTCAGCACAGTGATCTCTTCTCATCCCCAACTGTCCCCACAGCAGGTTTAACCGGTGCTCAGAGACTGGTTCAACATGGAGGCAGGGGAAGTGCCGGATCTGTGTCCCACACAGCTCCCACCCGCAGGCCCAGCTGCGCTGTGCTGCGGATGCCCAGGTGACCTCCAGTGTGGGTCTCTGAGCCCTGCCAGCAGTCCTTAGTGGATTTAGCTGTGACCACGCAGAACCTCCTCATTTCACAATGGAGAATTCAAACAGCCCCTGCAAAGGGGTCCACACCTAGCCAGGTCACATCAAGGCTTCTCTTGGGACACGCAGGCCAGAGCCTGGTCCCGGATACTCAGTTCTACCTGTGCCCTCCGAGAGGGGACTGGGTAGTGGGGCCTGGCTGGCCTCGGTCTCAGTCCAAACCTTGAGTCATCTTGGGAACTAACAAGAACCCCTGCCCTGAGCCTCCCAACAGTGTGAACAGGGCCCCCACCCCCAGGAGAGCCCCAAGCAGCCCTGTCACAGCACGGGAAGGGCCAGGCAGGCCCAGGGGGTGGGACCAGCGGGTGGGGGTAGAGAGAGACCATGCAACCATCTGCCCTGAGGAAAACGTGGATGCCCTTGGTTCTAAGCCCTCCACCCACCCACCCAAATCCGTAATAAAAATAATCCCTAGCTTCCCTGATGTGCCCTAGTTTCCGAGTGCCTCCTGGTCTGTCATCACGTACATGCTCGAGGGGCCAGGAAGTATCACTGACCCCTTTTACAGAATCACAACAGGAAGGACCCAGGTGTCTGAAGGAGCAGGGGGCACCCCATCCTAACCTTCAAGCAGAGCAGAGTGACTGGTCATAGCGGTCTAGCCCAGGGGAGGCCACAGAAGCACCTGCTAAGTGCCTGTTCCAGGCCTCCCCTGGGGGAGCCTTGGGCTCCAGCTTCCTTGGGTCCTTGTTTGGAGAGCTGGGCCCTGCCACCTGGGGACCTGCCCAGGATACAGCCTGGCACCTGCGTCACCCAGTGGGCCGGGGCTGGGGGGTGGGGGAGGTACAGTTTCCCTAAGAGTGGAGCAGGGCAGTGGGCCCACTGGGCACACCCAGGGCATCTCTGAGAAGAGGATGCAGTCTTGCACTGGTGGCATCTGCCCTGAGGGCTGAAGGGCAAAGCAGAAGGACCTTAAGGCTCAAGGCCAGAGCTGACTTCGCACTGCATCTCCCACCCCTGGAGGCTGACCGAGCCAGGCTAAGTCTCCTGTGCGGGGTGGGGAGAGTGAGGGCGGTGCCAGGGCCTGGCCCCAGGTGGCTGGAGTGGGCGGGCACCTGCTGGGCTTTGCCTGCCTGTGTGCTAGGTTCACTCGTCCATCACTTAGCCCTCGCGATCACTTTGCCATCACTTGATCCTTGTCATCACTTCTCCCTCACCATCACCGCCCAAGGTAGGTCTGATGAACCGGTCCCTTAGGCTGAGCAGGGAAGTGAGACCCAGGGTTCTGAGCCTTGTCCAGCTCTAACTAGGCTGAACTGGACAGACCTAACCCGAGAGGAGAAGCCTCTGATTCCCTGTCTTCCAGCGATGGGTAGCCGCTGAGAGTCCCAAGGGGCCAGGCCAGCCGTGCGTTGGACCCCTCTGTGTGTGGGCGGGTGGGCTGGGGCAGCCAACAGGAAGGCGAGCCGCGTCCGTCAGTGCGCCGTGCGCGCCGCCCGCAGTGCCCGCCAAGCACCGTGCTGGGGGCGGTGTAGATTGTGGGGCAGGCAGGGTGCGTGGGACTGGAAGCCGGGCTTGGCAGCCGCTGCGCACTGGTAGGGCCCACCAGTGGAGGAGGGGTCTGTGGACAGGGCCACTGCTGTCCCTACACTGGGATGCCCCCCACCACCACCACCTGGCTGTCTGCGTGAGAACCTGCTCTGGGGTCGGGGTGCTGGAACTTGGGGCCTCTGGCGGAGGAGCTCCTGCACACCTCCCCCCTTGCTGCCCCTCAGAGATGCTCTGCTTCCGTGGGCTGTCACCCTGGCTCCCGGCTCCCCGGCCCACACTCCCTCCCCATCAGCCACTCTCCCGGATCACCACAAAACCAAGGCCCTCCCCCACCACCCCACCATCCCAGCCCGGGATGGAGACCGTCCACGAGTCCCTGATACAACCTAAGGCAGGCAGGGTCAGACTCCTGTCGGCATCTGTGGTGCCCTGCCCATCCTCCCAAGGTCAAGAAAGCCGGTCCCTTGATTCCCAACCTCAGTGTTGGGGGTAGTGGCCAGGGGACAGTGAGAAATACCCTGGGTCCCTGGAACGGGCTGGGATGGGGGAAGCAAAAAGCAACTCATTTGCCCTCAACTGGCTTAATCCACTGAGAGGTCTCAACCTGTGGCTTTGCCAGGCTGGTTCACAAGCATAAACTAGGCCATGCAGGTTGTCAAGTTCTAGAGGAGACATTGGACAGCAGGAAACTGTAGCTGTTCTGCATCCTGGCCCTCCTACGCAGCCTCTGACCCCCAAGACCCCCAGGATCCCCAACCCCCAGCCAGAGATGCAAAATGCAGTCAAATCCTCGTAGCCCCAGGATTAACTCAACCTCCATAGGGGTTTTGTCCATGCAAAGTGGGAGGGCACACATGCCAGCAGCCACACAAGCTCCTGCGCCCTATGTGATGGTCTGGGCTGTGCCTCTGCAAGCAGGAGTGGAAAGTGGGCCTTGCAGCTGGGGAGCAAGGGGAACCCATCTTCGCTATGTGCCAGTCCCACTATCTCCCTGTCTCCCCAGCAGGGACCATGTTCCATCCCTCTCCAACCCAGTGGCCCAGCTGTGCTAAGGCTTTAATTGGATGGAAAGTTTCCACTGCAGTTAATTAGCTCCATGGAGGGGGGGCACGTTCACCTACACATTGGGCCTCAGACCCAGGCCCTGCATCTCAGTGTGTACCTGGGAAGCACAAGGGGCTGGTGGTATGACCCCAGGGACCGCCCTGGGCTGTGGGTTGGGAGTCAGTGTGCAAGGATGGGGCTCCATTTGTGTGGGGGGCCTCATGGGGGGGTGGGGAGGGAACCTTGGGATGACTGCAGGCTGACAGATCCAGGGTTCTACTGCCTCTTCCTGTGTCCTCCAGCCCCAGGCTGGCCTCTTCCGAAGCCCCCGACGCCATGGAGGAGTGGGATGTGCCCCAGATGAAAAAGGAGGTTGAAAGCCTCAAGTACCAGCTGGCCTTCAAAAGGGAGATGTCATCGAAGACCATTCCTGAGTGAGTGCCTCAACACACCCAGGGCCAGCTGTTGATTTGCATCTCATTTCCCTGCCTGTGTTCATTTGCATAAGCTAAGATCAAATCCTCACAGGTAGCCACTGGGCAGCACTTCTGAGGGGTCAGGTGCCCACTGCTCACCCATTCTCCCTACCCACAGGCTTCTCAAGTGGATCGAGGATGGAATCTCCAAGGACCCCTTCCTGAACCCTGACCTCATGAAAAACAACCCGTGGGTGGAGAAGGGCAAGTGTGCCATCCTGTGACCCCACGCCTCACCCAGGTCCATGCTCTTTGTGAAGGGAGCAGCTCTGTAAAGGGGACTTTTATAAAGACTTTCCAAGGTATCTGTGCTTTTGTACATTTTCTAAGAACGGGTGTCCTGTGTGGATCTGGGGATGTCCAGCATGAGCTGTGTCCAGTGTAGGTATCAGTCATGAACATCAGGTATGTGGAGTAGCTCTGGGGCATCCAGCCTGGATCTGTGGCCTCCAATGTGGACCAGGGCATCCGCTGTAACCCTGGGAGTAGTGTGGACTAGGGTGTCCAGTGATGCTGAGGTGCCGGTGGGACCCAGCTACAGCAGGTCCCTGATATGCAGGCTGCGTCGCACAGCATTGGAGACACCCTCCTTGAAGCGGAACCAGACGTCACTCCTGCCCACTGCAGTGCCCATGCGCTGTTCAACTGCATCCGTCTCAGGGGCTGTGTCCTCTGTGGGAGCCGCAGGGTTGATCCTCTGCCTGCCCCCTGCCCCTTGCCCCCAGCCCCCACCTCCAGCGCTCCTACCCCACACACACCTGCACTCAGGACTGCTGCTTTCCTGATGACCACACGACCGAAGAAATCCCTCTCGGCCTGAAGAGGGTGGCTAGTCAGGCTCATGGGGGCACACAGAAGACACTCCCTGCCACCAGGGGAGAGCTCTCCGAAGGAGAACAGGTCTCCTGGCACCTCTGAGCAGTGGCCCTCGGCCGGGGCTTAGACATCTCTCCCAGCCCCTCCCCATCACTGCACGCTGGCCTGCTCAGCAAGTCTTCCTGCCCCACCCCTCACAGCCCAGATCAGACCCTCACATGCAGCAGGAAGCACTTCTGAGGGCCAGGAGCCCACTGCCCACCCGTCCCCCCACCCTCACAGCTGCCTGCTCCGTCGGGGGAGGGCCAGGGCAGCAGGTGCCAGTGGAACGCACCCTCCTGCCCAGCTGGGAAACTGAGCCCCAGTGAAGCCCTACCCTGCTGAGCAGCAGGGAGCTGGACCCTTAGTGGGTCCCTCAGGGGAACACCGGCACAAGGTCACCCAGCCCGCCTGCATGGCCCCCTCCACCCCCAAACCTGGTCCTCCAGGACAGCTCTCTTCAGGATGCGCTCCAGCCGCTGCTCATGGCTACGGGGGGTGGGTGGCTGTGCCCCTCTCCCCCCAGCTTCCCTGTGTGGGTCCTGGGCCCTGGGGGCACTCTGGTCCACCTGCAGGAAGTGGGTGCAGTGGCTGGGCAGGGCCATTCCAAGGGCAGTGTCCACTTGGAGGGCAGTGCCTTACCAGGTCCTGCTCTGCCCAAGCCGGAGGTGGGCTTACCTGGGGGCTGTCCGCATCTCGGGCCACGGCCTCCGCCCGCCGCATCTTCTCCACTTCAATCTCACGGGCAATGAGCTGCTTGGCCTGGTAGGTGAGGGGCTTTCGGGCAGGCAGCTCAGGAAAGTGGCAAACCTCCTCCAAGTTCCTGCTCGGGGTGGGTGGCGCAGGACACCCAGGCACCCACTCAGTGGTGACAGGGACAAGGGCAACCCACCACAATGACACCAAACGATAGGAAGTGGAAGCTGAAGACTAGGATCCAGTTCCAGCTCTGCAGTGCCCAGCCCAGGCCAGCAGGGGGCGTATCTCTGAACCTGTTCCTTCAACTGTCTATGGGCATGAGAAGGGCCATGCCCAGGGCTAGGAAGGTGGAGGGGAGTGAGATGACATGGCAGGGCCGGGACTCAGGCTGGGCTTCACGCTCAGAACCCACCATTACTGCCTCCTTGCATTGGCACAAAGGAACATCTGCATCCCAGATACTCTGGGGTCTTGCTGCCCAGAGGCGATCCATCCCCACAACCATCTCGGGACAGAAAAACAAAGCCCTGGGGTGGCTCCTGGGGGATGGCGGGCATTGAGAGTTCTGCAGTAAACCCAGGTCCTGAGGCTATGCCCAATCTGGGGCCCGTTTCAGTCACATGTGGGCAAGAGCTAAGCTAGAACCAACAACCCCCAAGCTCTGACACAGGAACAGACCGACACCTCGCCGAGGCCATGCTTTTAGACTGCTGGCCCAGCCCCAGCCCCCCGTCCCAGGCGCTGCAGAGACTCACGGCTCCAGCCTGTAGACATACTGCCCATCGGGCGTGCGCTCCTGGCGGTAGGTTAGGTTGTAGGCAAGCATGGTGCCCACAAGGCTGGCCAGCTGCAGCTTCTCACGAGCACTGTACAGCTGCGTGCTCACCTGTGGGCAGGTAGGCAACAGGCACAGGAATGCTGAGCATGGCCAGGACCCCAGCAGCTGGCAGCTACTCCCTCCTGCTGGGTAAAGCACTCACAGGACGCAGCTTAGGCACGAGGATGTCCAGGAGCAGACAGAGGGTGTCGAGGACAAGGGCTTGGGGTGCTGTTCGGCAGCGGGTGGCCGGTGCAATACCCGACACCAGCGTCTGGATCAGGTTCTGCACCTGACTTGTCCGGTTCTGGGCCTGGGGTGGAGGGTAAACCGGAATGAAGTCAGCCAGGATCCCCCAGGACCTGGGGCCCAGCCTAGACAGCGACAAGCTGCAGGGCACACCTCCTGCTGGCCACTGGGGAAGGCAATCCTTGGCACATGGCTGGAGGCGAACAGCAGGTGGAAGGCCACGGGCAGGAAGGGCTGGTAGCGCAGCAACTGGAAGCTCTGGCCGTGGTGGGCAGCCTGGCCCAGCAGGTCCTCAAAGGCCAGCCAGTCGAGTCCCACACACACGGTGCCCAGACTGGAGTCCCGCAGGCGCAGGCGCAGGAAGTTGTCAAACAGGCCCTGCGGGTGGTGGGTCCCTCAGTGCCTCCAGCGCCATCATCCACCCGCCACAGCACAAGTACCTTCCTCTGGAACCCTTCACTGCCCATCTGCCCTGCCAAGTATGTCTCTTAGAAGAGCAGCAAACGCCAGTGAGTGGCCACAGGGCCCTGAGGGGAGAGCAAAAGGGCCCACCTGCCACCCCCACTCTGGTTTGACCAAGATCCTGGGATGTGCAGGAAAGAAACCCCTGCACCCCTCCCTAAAGTAAGTTCTGTCCACCAGGCTTGAGAGCAGAGCTCCCGTGATCCTTCTATGAGGAAGTCCCATCCCCTCCTGCCACTGCTTTGCCCACTGCACCAGGGATTTCTGGATTTGCATGGATCCCTGACCACTCACCCAAAGCGGCTTAGAGAAACAGCGTAGGCTGGGCTTTCAGTTGGGGGGGCATCTCTACCACCGCTCAGACCAAAATCCCTACCTGCTCTCTGACATGTCCCCATTTCTGCAGCTCATGTGCAGAATCAAGCCCCTCCCAATCACTGGATCTGGCTGCCCAGCTGCTGTCACTGCTGCTACCTCTCACTGATTCCCAACTGGCAACCGGAGATCCTACAATCAAAGACCCCCCACCCCCACCCTCAGCCCACTGCCTCTCCCTCCTAGCCCATGATAGTGACCATTCCCCTCCTAGCACCAGCCAGCCCCTCCTCTGGCCCTCTGTCCTGCTCACAGTCCCCTCGGAGGCCTCTGATGCCCTGTGTCTGCCCCACCTCACTCCCACCCCACCTGCTGCTTCTCTAGCTTGGCACTATCTGAATTGCCTTCTGTTCACTATCAGTGAACACTCCCCCAACCCTGGGCCCTGGAAAGAAGTTTCAGCTAAAGCATGGTTACCTGGACGACCTTCTCATGCTCACCCGTGGAGGCAGCCACATGCAGAATATGGTAGAACCGCTGTGCAGCCATGGTCAGGGGTGCCTCGGCTGCCTGATGCCCCAAGCCCATGAGCCCGTCGCCCAGGAGCGTGTGGGTAGGCAGAATTGGGTCCTGGCCCACACGTCGCCTACAGAGGGGGTGCGGAGGCTGGAGTGGAATCCCCATCCACTTTATTCCTCTCGACAGCACAGTCCCAACCCAAGAGAGCCCCAAGGAGGGAGCAGTGAGGAAGGCGGAGGCAGCCCTGAAAGCAGGGCCCAGGCAGCCTTGGGTGTCCATCAGCAAAGGTTTTGTGTGTGTGTGTGTCCTATATATGCAGGGTTTGGTGTCCTGGGCTTGGTCACCATAGATATTGAGGCGAGGCTGGCCCACCCTCTCATTCTGTCCATCCCATTTACCTCTGGGCACGGGGCAACTGGAAGACCTCCTGCCACACAGAGAAGAGCCCCTTGCGTTGGTCCTTGAGGCCGACTCGTGTGGTCTGCACAGCCCGCACACTCAGCTCCCGCTGGCCCCGCCCATGCAGGAACTGGACACAGGGCGTGGGAGGTAAGAGTAGCTGCCCCTGCCCCTGCCCTAGCCCCACCCCACCACAGCCAGCTTCCCCCTGCCCACCTGCAGGGTGTTGATGCAGGCACGGATGTCGTTGTCCGTCTTCTCGCAGAGGGCTGCCAGGGCACCTGGGTCAGCCTGCAGACCCTGCCGTAGGGAGATCTGCAGGAGGAAAGAGCGTGCGTATCCACCTCCCTCAGAGCCCTACCTGTGTCACCTCCTCCCTGGAGACAGATAAGTAACTGTTCTCATCCTACAGGAGACAAAGGCTGCAGGCCCTGTGAACTGGGCCTGCTGTCCACTAGAGACCCCCCACCACCAAAGTGATCCAGTCACCCTCACCCTCAGGACCTGGACCAGCTGGAGGGGTGGGGGGTGACGGTGGCAGCAACAAAGGAGACAGGGCCCTAGGTGGGACAGGGGTAGAGTGGGGAGGGAAGGATAAGACCACAGAAGGGGTCCCGTCCCCCCACCCGCCGTTAGCCATGCAGCCTGGGCCCTGGGCCCCATCCCCTGCCCCCACTGACCTCTTGCAGCCGCTGCACAAGCCTGGATGGTAGTGTAGGCGGAAAGTGAAGCAGAAAAGCCTGCTGCCTCAGCTGCCGCAGAGAGGGCGCAAACCTGTGGACGGGCACAGGGAGCAGGGAAAACCTTGTAACAAATCCCAGCCTCAAATCCACTCGGTGGCCAGGTGGGCTAGAATGTACCCTCCCAGAGGCAGGCTTTATGTGGAAGCCCTGCCCTGGGGAACATCCTGAGGCCCCCCACCCTGGAGATGCTTCCCCACTCAACTCACTGGTCATTGCAGATGCAGATGACTGGCCTCATCAAGAGAGCCCCCTCTGCCCGCAGCCGTCGCCCCTCACCCACCGGCATGGCCAGGCCTATTGGCTCCGCCTCCTTCGGGCCTCTGCGGTTGATGATGCCGAGGAGCACGTTGATGGCAGCCTGAGGGGAGGTGCAGCGGGCACAATGAGCCACAGCCCCACTGCCCACACACCCACCACCCAATGGCCAAGTACCCAGGAGGCCCACCGTGGGGGCCCCATCGATCTCGTCAATGACCAGGCAGTTGGGCTTCCCACCAACACCCAGCACAGACTCCATCTGCGTGGCCGCCTCGATGTGGGTGCGGAAGGCCTCAGGGCTGCGGTCGTCACTGGAACCATGAAGCGGAAAAGGGACCATCAGGGGACCTGTGGCCTCAGCCAAGGCAGCAGCCAGTGTCCCTGGCAGGATGATCTCCTAGGGCCAAGATGCTACACTTACATCTTGAGACTACCAAAAAGGAGACCCCCACAACATGGCTGCCCCAAATTCCAGTGACCGAGGACCCCCCCCCCAAGTCCACTGCCAGGGTCCCTGGGACCCCAGCCCCACCTCTAACCCACCAGTGTCCCAGACTCAACCTGACTTATCAGGACAGACAAGAGGCCCAGAGGCCAGGCCTTCCCTTCCACTCACCTTGCATTCATTTCCACCACAGAGTACCCAGCATGCCTTGCGATCACGTGGGCCAGAGTGGTCTTGCCCAGCCCAGGGGGTCCACAGAGCAGAGCCACCTGCAGCCAAGACATGAAGACATGCTGCAACCTGCACCACGATGGAGAGGTCCCGGCCCAAACACCAAGGCTAATAATCCTGTCCTGTGAAGCTTGGTACTGGGGGATGTCCCCTCAAATGCACCCCAATCACCCGATGAGAACCTGAGCGATTGGCTCAGTGGTAGAGCATCGGCCTGGCGTGCAGAAGTCCCGGGTTCGATTCCCGGCCGGGGCACACAGGAGAAGCGCCCATCTGCTTCTCCACCCCTCCCCCTCTCCTTCCTCTCTGTCTCTCTCTTCCCCTCCCGCAGCCAAGGCTCCATTGGAGCAAAGATGGCCCGGGTGCTGGGGATGGCTCCTTGGCCTCTGCTCCAGGTGCTGGAGTGGCTCTGGTAGCAATAGAGCGACGCCCCGGAGGGGCAGAGCGTCGCCCCTGGTGGGCGTGCCGGGTGGATCCCGGTCGGGCGCATGCGGGAGTCTGTCTGACTGTCTCTCCCCGTTTCCAGCTTCAGAAAAATACAAAAAAAAAAAAAAAAGAGAGAGAGAGAACCTGAGCGTGTTCATAGCTCAAAAATAGCACTTCAGAATGAGACAAAGCCCTGAATAAAGCCAGTGATGGTGGGAGCTGACAGGGACACAGCCATTACTGACATGACAACTCCCTTGAAACCACCGTCTACCACAATCATCCTTTAGGAGGTATTGGGTCCTTCAAAGACAGTCACGTCACTGACACCTCCACCACCATGTCGTCGTGCCCACAGTCATGATGGGCAGTAAATGTATCCTCCGGAGGTGTAAAGGCACTAGCCAGTGAGCCTAACCCCTGGGCTTGGAGGTGTATGCCGGGCAGACAGGTAGGGCTCACTTTCTGCCGAGGCCGCCGACTCAGGTCCAGCCCAGCCTCCAGCATCTCCTCCAACACCTGCTCGTGGCTTTTCCACTTGCTGGAGGCTGTGGCCTCCTTGCCAACACAGGCCGCCTCCACACTGGGCCTAGGCTTCCGGGCTGGCCTCTCTCGGCCAAATACCACCAGGTCCCACAGCTTCAGCCACTTGAGGAGGCAGCGGTTGGTGAACTGTGGGAAGGGAGGCATTGTTTGGAGTACCGCCAACACCAAAGACTCCACGTGCTGTCATAAACCCAGACACATACAAAGATGCTAAGGCTGAACAACAAGTGACCAACACACATGCACCCTTCTTGTTAGTGGCAAAGTAAGGCTTACAGAGGGGTCTCCACCCCACAGTCCTGGTTCTGACCACTCTAGAAGCCCTCACCACTCCCAGGGGCATCAGCTGCTGAGAGAAAAGGAAACAACGGCTCCAGGAATGGGATGCTCTGGATCCCCAGCCCACGGCATAGGTGACCAGCAGCATGCCAGGCCTGTGCTGGCCTCAGTTTCCCCATTTACAACTCAGCAAGGCAGACCATAGTCCCCCTCTTGACAACAAGGACGCCAGTCACACTGAGCAAATATAGGCCTCACGTCATCGCTGAGCAGCTCGGTGTAATGCTGGGGTGCAAACTCATCCACCCAGAGGCAGTGCTTGGAGTCATCTTGGCTATTGGCTGGCACCTCCTCAGGGGCCTCCTCCTCCACCTCCTCTGTCCTGAGGCTGAAGATCATTGTACCCTGAGCCACCTGGCTTGAACCCCAGCAAGGATTACCCTCCCCCCCACCCAGAATTCAGACTGGGGTCAGCAGTTCAGGAACAGTCGAGGGTACCAGGGGCAAAGGGTCCACTGCATCACCTGTGCAGCGTATCCGAGAGCCGCTGGGCCTCTTCGAGCAATCGCTGCTGCCGCTGTGCACAGTGGGGATTAAGAGCAGGATGACTAAAACAGCCAGTCACCCCAGAGCCACCCCTCCACTCCCAGCAAACCCCAGCAGACCCCACCTCTCTGTCAACCTGTTCCTTCAGAGAGGCGAATGACACACCCAGGAGATCCAAATGGCCACGTCCACGCCATGGGATAGCCGAGAAAGAGCTCTGAGGGGAGGAAGAGTAGCAGTCACCTCCAGAACCCCTCCTAGGACATGGAGTCACCCGTGCCCCTCCCACCATGCTCAGGGACTCAGGCTGCAACCCCAGCATCAGCAGGCCTGGAGATGGAGAAGCCCCCTCTCTGACCAGGAACTGAAAAAAAAAGCCACTTAGATGGAACCATTTTAGTGTCTAGGAGAGAGGAGAGATGGGTAAAAATAGGATGGACAGAGAAGACAATTATTATTGAGTGGATGACTAGAAACCAGGTGAGCTCCCTGAGATGTCCCCAAGATGTCTGGTGTGGATACAATGCCTAGGACCCTTTTCTGGGCAGCATTAAGCCTACCGATCCCACAGGAGGCCTGCGGCTAGCTTAGCCACCCCCCCCCTCCGTGGACAAACAGCACCCACCTGCACCCCAGTGCCAACTGGGTCAGCCCGTAGCACCAGAAAGGCCCTGTCACCGCCTGTGGAGGTCACGTTGATGTAATCCTCTAGGATGGGGGGTCGCCTCAGGACCGGATTGCGAGTGGCTGGTGAGGCCGGTATCAGACCCATGTCATCACCAGCATCCACAATCCTGAAAAAGGACCAGGGCGGTCTTAGGACTCCTGCCACATGTTAATTTTCAGATAAGGGGCCCAGATCCACCCTCTGCTACCAAGCCCTTCCACAAGCCCCGAACCCCAGGCCTTGGGACTTTGTATGAGGAACAAGACACTTCCAGCCTGACCAGGCGGTAGCGCAATGGATAGAGCGTCGGACTGGGATGCGGAGGACCCAGGTTCGAGACCGCAAGGTCGCCAGCTTGAGCACAGGCTCATCTGGTTTGAGCAAAGCTCTCCAGCTTGGACCCAAGGTCGCTGGCTCGAGCAAGGGGTTACTCGATCTGCTGAAGGCCCACGGTCAAGGCACATATGAGAAAGTGTGCCTTGATTAATGAACGACCAAGGCGTTGCAACAAAAAAACTGATAATTGATGCTTCTCATCTCTCCGTTCCTGTCCGTCTGTCCCTATCTATCCCTCTCTCTGACTCTCTCTGTCCCTGTAAAAAAAGAAAAGAAAAAAAAAAAAGACACTTCCAATCCCAGGAGCCTAGGACACCTGTGCCCCAAGCCACACACCCCTCGCCCCACAGCTCAGCTGGGACCTCAGGACTCAGTGGGGGAGTGATATCCTGAGGAGGGGAGTCAGGAAGCAGTGGCTCTTCCATCTCATCCTGCTCAAAGTTCAGCCTCTTGACCACCTCGATCCTGGGCCGCTTGACTTTGGGGGCTGGAGAGACACAAACAATCTCAGAAAGAACAGAGGCGCTTCCCCTGTCTCGCACCCCACCCCTGTGGGGGGCCGCGGCCTTACTCGGGAGCAGATCCCTGTGCCTCTGTCCGCTGGTGGCCTGCTGCCTCTTCCTGGCACCGCACTTGCGGTTCCTTGAAGGTCCACCTGGAGAAGAGGGAGCTGCAGCGTCCCCTCCAGCAATGGCCTCCTCAAACGTCAGCTGGATCCGGTCCCTGGGGGGTGACAGGGCCGCTGACCCTGCTGGGAGAGAAGAGTCACAGCAACCGCCTCAGGGCAGCCTACCTCCAGACGGTCAGCGGCGCAGGAAGGCCCCTCTCTGTCCGACGCGCCCCCGCCTCAGGTCGCGACTGCCTCCAGCCTTCGCTCGCCTGCCCGCACCCATCCGAGGGGCAGGCCCGGACCCAGGAGGCAGGCCGGGACCCTGTAGAATTACAGGTGACGAAGCCGCGACGGGCCCCGCGCGCGCACCTTCCAGCTCGGCCAGCACCTCGAGTTCGGCCGAGAACTGGCTGTCGAAGTCGTCCTCGACGCCGTACAGTTCCCGCTCGTAGTCCTCCATGGTCGTGCAGTCCCGCAGAACATGCCAGTCTCGGTTCCTGCTCCGAACCTCCCGCGCCGCAGGCCGCGCGCCACTCCCGCCCTCAGCGTCCTGGCGCCGCCAATCAACGGGCGGCGTGGCCGGCGGCACTCGCCATTGGCCAGATGAAGGGGAGGGGCGGGGCGGGGCTGCGCGCGCAGGCCGGGTGGAGCCGAGTCAAAATTTGGAGTTAGCGTCTGGGGGCGTAGGCGGGGCTGCGCGGGCAGGCCGGACCTGGAGAAACGCGGCTCCGTGGCCGAACGAGAGGTCCCGGGGACGTGGCTCGAGAGGCGCGGGACGCGGGGCTGAATTCAGGGCGGGCCAGCGGCCTCGGGGGCCCGGACGGCGCAATTGGACTGCAGGTCGGTTCCGGAGTGGGCGGAGTCGCAGGAGGGGCTCGCGGCCGGGGTCCACCCGGAACTCCTCGGTTTGTGCCATCACGCGCGAGGGAGGTGGAGGCTTCCTCGGAGGGGAGGTAGGAGATGGGTGTCTGCGTGAAGGGATGTGAGTGGGCGAGGGTGGACTCCACCCCTACAGCAGCGCCCTGCGCCCTTGCACCCGGCTGATCTATGCCACCTCCGGTCGTGTGCGGGCAGAGCAGCCCCTTTCCTTGACCCTCTCCCCACTCAGAGAAAGGCCCTCATCACATATTCCTGGTCTTTTGGGAAAAGTAGGTGGTAGAAGGCTGTAATACAAGACTACTCTACTCCCAAGGACTGGGTCTGGGCTAAACTGCGGGACTGCCCCGCCGTCAGAGCAACACTGGCTCCCCACACTCCCACCCAGCTGACACTCTTTACTTGTTTCAGGGGTGGGAGTATTAAGGGGCTCGGTGGATGAAGGTGCGGAGTAGGTGGACACACTTGCTTGACATACAACATCTGTGGCTTCAGACCCAGGGCTCTGGAGAGTAGAGTTATCTGTCTTATTTGGGCTACTCACCCCATGAACCACCACTGCACACACTTGCTCTGTTTGCAGGCGCCCACCATGGAGCCAGGCAGCATGGAGAACCTGTCCATTGTGTACCAGAGCCGTGACTTCCTGGTGGCGAACAAGCACTGGGACGTGCGCATCGATAGCAAGACATGGAAGGAGACACTGACCCTCCAGAAGCAGCTGCGGCACCGCTTCCCTGAGCTGGCTGACCCAGACACCTATTACGGGTTCAGGTATGAGGGGACATAGCACAGGTAGTCCAAGGCAGCCTCCACTGGAGCGAGGTGGTCGCCGTCAGCTAAGCCACTTCTGTCCCTTTGCAGGTTTTGTCACCAACTGGACTTCTCCACCAGCGGAGCACTCTGTGTGGCCTTGAACAAGGCAGCGGCAGGCAGTGCTTACAAGTGCTTCAAGGAACGGCGTGTCACCAAGGCTTACCTGGCTCTGGTAAGGCTTGGCCAGTCCTGGGGCTCGGGGACACCAATGCTCAGCCCACTTTGGCAGGCCCTGAGTGTCGGTGGCTCCCCTGCCCTGCAGGTTCGAGGGCACATCCAGGAGAGCCGGATGACCATCAGCTATGCTATCGGCAGGAACAGCACGGAGGGTCGGGCCCACACCATGTGCATCGAGGGAACCCAGGGTACAGTGGGAAAGGGGGCCGGGGCCACGGGGCACCTTCCGCCCAGGGGGACCTGGGGTGGGTAGAGCCAACCCAGGCGACTGGCTTGTGTAGGGGTGGGCTGGGGCCGCAGGGTTGGCCCAGCCAACCCTTACAGTCTCCCTGTCAACCCCCCAGGCTGTGAGAACCCGAAACCAAGCCTCACGGAGCTGGTGGTTCTAGAACACGGGCTGTATGCAGGTGACCCCGTCTCCAAAGTGCTGCTGCAGCCCCTCACAGGTATGTTCAGGTGTGGGACCTGGAAGCTTCCCAGGCTCCTTAACTTACCACCCAGTGTCCTGCCCGCAGCGTGGTAGATGCCTGGTGTCAGCGTCTCCTCAGGCAGAGCGCTGCAGCGCTCCTGTTCCATGGGGAAGCACACTGAGACACAGAGAGATAGAGTAGCCTGACTGGGACCACCCCAGCCATTGCCTACAAAGCTGACCCTCCTCTGCACATTTAACCTTGCAGCCTGAGGATTTTACTCTATGAGTGGTGTGGGGTTTTTTAATTGGATTTATTGGAGTGGCATGATGTAGTAAAATCATATAGATTCCAGGTATACAGTTCTGTAGTACATAATCTACATATAGCATTTTGTGTTTACACCCAAGTCAAGTCTTCCTTCATCATCGTGTATTCCCCCTTTACTCTGCTCCACCTACAAGTGGTCTTGCTGGTCTGGATGTGAAGCCATCAGGAAGACTGGCCTGAGTTCTCCATTCTACTGAGTGCCACCCTGGCCCTACTCTCAACAGAGGTGACCCTAGAAGTTGACTCCATTATGAGCTTTTATGTCCTCGTCTGTAGTAGAACGCAGGGAGGGTTTCTGTTTTCAGACATTGTATGAGGCAGCTGGGGACAGTGCTGGGTGTGACATGACCAGTGGGTGGCAATCATGGAGCAAGACGCCTGCCTCACTGGCCCTCTCTTCCCACACAGGCCGGACACACCAGCTGCGTGTGCACTGCAGTGCCCTCGGCCACCCTGTTGTGGGGGACCTGACCTATGGACAGGCCTCGGGCCGGGAAGACCAGCCGTTCCGCATGATGTTGCATGCCTTCTACCTGCGGATCCCCACGCAGACCGAGTGTGTGGAAGCCTGCACACCGGACCCCTTCGTGCCCACCCTTGATGCCTGCTGGAGCCCCCACACCCTGATACAACCGCTGGATCAGCTTGTCCAGGTCCTGCGGGCTGCCCATGATCCTAAACCCACAGAAGGGGGCCAGGAGCCCTGCAGCCCCTCCATTCGTCTGCCTGAGCCAGGCCGGCCCCCACCGCCCCCTGCCCGTCCCCCTGAGACAGAGGCACAGTGGGCCTCATGCCTTCAGTGGCTATCAGAATGGACGTTGGGGCCAGATAACTGAACACGTGGGCCTAGTGTTGGGGTGCAGGATGGAACCTTCAGGTAGATGGGAACTGCAGGTCAGAACCCAGAGCCCATCCCGAGCTAGAGGTGTCCCAGCCCAGGAGGACTGAGGCTCTACCCCAACTGTAGCAGCCAAACCTGAAGAAGGACTGAAGGGCCAATAGGGGGAGCCAGGCAGCCACGATGATGGAGGATGAAGGGCCCCGTGGAGTAGGACCAGCACCCCAGAGGAAGCCAAGGCCTCCCAAAACACCTTTCTGACTCCAAAGCTTCACTCCTAGCCCCTGTTTTGAGACTTGCCCAGGGATTGCCCTGGAAAAGGACCTGGGTCAGCCCTTTCCTGGGTGGCCTCCTCCCCCGGCGCCTAGTCCAGCTCCCAGAGCAGCCTGCTCCTCTCTGATCAGACCCTCTGCCATCACCCCAGCTCAGCTGAGCACTCTCCGCCTGCAAGTCCCGACTCATCCCTTGCCTGGCCAGTCCTGCTCGTGCCTTGGCTTCTGCCTCCACCCACGTCCTGATCATCATGAGGGTGCATCTGGGCCATCCTTCTGGCCTGACGTAAATACCGCTCTGTGGGGTCCTCCCACCCAGCCATAGGTTGTTGGGCTTTAGCCTAGGCGTAAGGGCAGCCCAGCTTCCGCCTCTGCCCCTCACAACACACATCACTCAGCCGCAACTGAGCTCCTGAACTTAGAATAAAAGCTCAGTGACTAATCCTGTGAACAACCATGAATAATTCTGATGCGGGGATTCCGGGGGGAGCCCAGACTCCTGTACCCTTCTCTGCACCAGGCAGACTTCTGCACCAAGCCCCCCACCCCTGGAGGGCCCAGGACTGACCTCTTGATCCTGGCTGCTGAGCTGTACCCCCATGCAACAAGTACCTCCTGCCCTGGTTGGGAGAAGCTGGAAGATCCCCAGCCCTCCCAACCAAAGACATAGGTATGATACATCCATCTAGTCTCACCACAGTCCGTTATAGAGCTGCTGTCCCAGCCACCGTCACATCAGCCTTCTACTGTGTCAAAATGCCATGAGAGGCGGCCCTGGCCGGTTGGCTCAGTGGTAGAGTGTTGGCCTGGCATGCAGGAGTCCCAGGTTTGATTCCCAGCCAGGGCACACAGGAGAAGCGCCCATCTGCTTCTCCACCTCTCCCCCTCTCCTTCCTCTCTGTCTCTCTCTTCCCCTCCCACAGCCAAGGCTCCATTGGAGCAAAGTTGGCTGGGGCGCTGAGGATGGCTCCTTGGCCTCTGCCCAGGAGCTAGAGTGGCTCTGCTGAGCATCGCCCCCTGGTGGGCATGCCGGGTGGATCTCGGTCGGGTGCATGCGGGAGTCTGTCTGACTGCCTCCCCGTTTCCAGCTTCAGAAAAGTGCAAAAAAAAAAAAAAAAGAAATGCCATGAGAGGCTGTCACCTGGACCTCTATCCAGGATGAGGCCACATGCCATGGCCCTGTACATGGCTGGGCCAGATCCCTCTTTTCTCTAGGTGAGACAGGTCCTGTCATGAGGCTCTTGGACTGGATCTACCTGTGATCATAGCAGGATCTTGGCTGGGACAGAGCCGGAAGCAGCCACCATAGGGCCTCTGCAGAGACACAGTTCCCAGCCCCTGCTCTCGACCTGTAATGGGAGGGGCTTGGACAAACCAGAGGGGCCCGCAGGATACCTGTAGTGGTATTCCAGGTGGCCAGATGGTTTTTGTGGTGTGCCCAACCTGACTGGCCAGGGATGCGATGGGGTAGCACCGCCAGTCCCTATTCTCACACACCCTGCTTTTGGCAGTTCTCACACTTGCTGAGACCTGCCCTGCCTCACCCTGTGCCCCTGCCCCCAGGCCCCCCACATCCCACGCACAGGTGTCAGCCTGGGTGCATGGCCTGGTCATGCTTCCCACTCTGCTGTGTGGCCAAAGGCAAGTTGTTCAGCCTCTCTGGGCCCAAGTTTCCTAATCTGTGAAAACGTATGGGCTAAGGCTGACTCAGTGAGGAGGCAGTGCGTGGAAGAACCAGGGCAAGACGTGACCACAGCCCAGCAATTGCTCTGTTGCTCTGGTTGTTGGCTGGGGCCGCCCTGGAGGCTGAGCCTCCTGCACCCGTTGTGGCCTCCTGCATTCTCTGGCTGCTTCCTGCTCCCGTGCCCTCTGAACAGTGAGAATCTCCAGCACTGAGACTGGTGGAGACCCCACTACCACGTGACATTCCACTCCCTAAACATCCTTAAGCATAGAGCCATAGCAAGCTCTCAGCCAAAACCTGGACTCCCGTGGGAGCAGTGTGGCTGCCAGGAGCAATCCCCAACTGGTTCCTCCAGCCGCCGGCCCCGACCCAGGTCAGTGCCTCTGCCTGGCCGGGGGCTGGTGTGTTGGTCACATGCGGCCCTGTGGTGCAGAGGGCGCTCAACCAGCAGCTGAACCCAGACCTCTCACTGGTCGGGAAGTTCCTCCTGCAGTCATCCCTCCTGCTTAACCTCAGAGGCCTGTCTGGTGGAGTGGCCCCCGGGCACGTGTGGCACACCCTCCTGGCGCCCTCATGCCTTCCCTGCTCCTGGCACGCAGGTGTGTGGCTGCGCATGCTGGCTCTGCTCCAGCACCCACAGAACAGAAACACTGCCGCACACCTCACTAAACCTAGGTGCCACATTGAGTCCGTGTGTGCCTAATGTCCCTGAAGGACACACACATGCACATAGCTGCGCGTGCTCCCAGGCACACATATACAGGCTCCCGTGTGCACATGCAGACACCAGCACACACGGTGGAGGTAGGGGTGCATGGGTGTGAACGTATGCACGACCCCTCGGTGGGAAGGGGTAATGCTGGGTAGTCGCCAACCTTGCACTCAATTTCCCACTCTCCTGGGGCTGGGGAGCAGGTGCCGCTGTGCTGGGGCCCCAGGGGCCGACATAGCCGCGTCACCAGGCACAGCCCCAGCCCCTCCCTTACACATTGATCTGGCAGGTGTCACTACAGGAGTGGGTTGCTGCACAGGCAGGGTTCTGGGTGAGGCATGGAGGTGAGTGGGGACCCTGACACCGCAATCCTACACCACCCCCACCACGAGGCTCAGCTCCGGGGACTGACGTGATCAGTGGGCTGGCATCGACAGTGTCCGGAGTGGCTGGCGCACTGTTACAACCCTCTGCATCTGCCACCTGCCGCAGGCCACAGAGCGCCACTCTCTGCCACAGAAGGTCTCTGTGCTCAGGTGAGAGGTAGGGGTCAGGGTGGGGGCCACCACTAGCTGGGCCCAAAGGGCCAGGCTTCTGGTCTGCTCTCTGCAGCTCTGGGAAGATAGCTGAGCCCCTCTGACCCTCCGTTTTATCCCGTGCATGCGGTTACAGTAACCTCCCCATCTTGCTCCTGGGCCATGTGGAATCCAGAGACTCACAGGTACCCCAAGCTGTGAGACTGTGCAAGGCTGTACCCAGGAGTGGACAGTGTGGGCCAGACTCCCTGATGCTCCTCACCTCCCAGGGCCTGCATCCCCACGCCTCACAACTTTCGTCTCAACCATAGCTCGGCTGCCCCTGGGGTCTGCACCATGGCTTGTGTCTGGGGCCAGGCCTCAGGCCCAGAGACGGGCAGAGAGCTGCTTAGACTGCCTAGATGTGAGGGTGGAGCCATGGCCACTCCAGGGCCGGTCGGGAAGCCACCAGGTCTCTCCCCCGTCTGCCTGTGGGGACTCACTGGGACTGCTGCCCTGTAACGAACAAGAGCTCCTCCATTCATTGGAGACCACCACCACCAAAGCCACAGCCTGTGGGTCCCTAAGCCCCAATCTGAGATAAGAAGGGCCTGGCTCCTCCTCAGGCAGATCCCTTTTGTTCCAAAGCTACGCCTTTTGTGGCGCTGCGCCCCTCCTTAAAGATGGGAGAGAACACAACTGCAGCCTGGCTCACGCTGCCTGTCCTGCCAGGCACCTGTCTTGCATGAGCGTGGATGGCGCCCTCCTCACCTGTGCCCCTTGGCCAAGGCTGGTGCAGGGAGACGGTGGGGCGGCCTCATCACTTCCTGTCTCCTCTCCAGCTTGCCCTGGACCCGCTGCTCAAGACCCCTGTGCCTTCCTGACACAACGTCCTGTGCGCCTTGCACGGCCATGGGTCCCAGAGCAGGTGTGATGACGCCCCTCAGAGAAGGGGCTCCTGGGGCTGCGTGGCGGAGATGTGGAGAGTGCTTGCCCTCTGCCCACCGTGCCCTCCGGAGCCTGCCGTCGAGGGTCCGGCCCCAGGATGCCCCTCCTCACGGCTGGCTGGAGGTCACGGAAGGGAAGGAGAAAGGCAGGCATGGCACTGGGCCTGGGGTCCTGGAGGGGACCAGGCAGGGACAAGGAGAGGTAATTGCTAGAAGGGGCTCAGGAGGAGGTGGTGGTGTACCCCAGTTTCTCTGCTTGGGGTCTTGGGGCTCAGACTGTTGAGGACAGAGCCATGAAGATGGGAAGTACATGTACATGGATACACACATGTGTGGACACTGGTGAGCACATGTACAGGCCATCACATATGTGTGCACATGCTTCCAAACACAGAAAGTCACATGCCACCAGGTACACATAGGTACACATCGTCACCTGCATGTGTACTGCCATACCACCACATAGGCGCACTGTACTGAGAATTCACACACCATAGGCATGTGCATGCCACCACACACATGTGCACATCACACATACATACCATCACAGACACACACAATAATGTTGGACAAAAATGTATACGGTCAGACATACTGTCACACTCACATTCTCCTAGGCTGCAACACACAGGAGACCAGGGCCACATGGCTTCCGAGGTCTCCATGTTGGGGCGGTCATAGACGCACCCAGGACACAGGGGTCCCCGGGCAGAGTGCACTGGATGCTCCCACAAATGCTCTTGCCCTGAGGCAGGCCCAGCCACTCAAGGGGCTTCCGGCCTATTCTGTTCCAGGTGTCCTGGCCAGCCCAGGTCTCATCCTCTTCATGTGGCTCACTGCCCACTGCTCTCGTCCCCAGGCCGAGGGCTTCGCCCAGGAAGGGCTGGATGCCAGCAGGGATGACCTGTGGGCTCGGTGAGTGCCAGCCCCTCCTGCAGGCTCTGAGTTCAAACCCGATTTCCTGCAGCTGATTCCCTGGCAGGCCCAGAGGGCAGGGAGGCCAGACCTAGCGGGCTGGGCAGGCCCAGGGGGTAGGGGCAGAGGACCAGGCCCAGGGATGGGGGCAGGGGGCAGGGTGCACACGATGACTTGGGCATCGCTGTGGCAGGCTGCTAACTCCCGGCTCTGACCTGGGGGCCCGGCCGGCCTGCGCTGGGCACTCTCCCACCTTGCCCTGAGATGGCCCCGAGTCCAGTGCGCTGCCTCAGGGTCACAGCCACATGGCTGACAGCAGGTTCCCAGGCCATCACAGCTGGCTGGAGCGAGGAACCCTCCGGAACCCCCACAGCTCACACTGCTCCCCTTGGCCCGGCAAGGCCTCAGACTTCTTCTTTTTATCCTGAGGCTTGGCTTTGCCACCCTCTCGGGCCCCAAACAGACACTGAATCGTTTCCGCACGCTGTCCGGGGTTTCGTGCTTAGTCTTGGCTGTCCTCTTCTTCTCTGGGAGTTGAAGTTCACTGATCAGCCACCAGTCACTTGATCAATCAGTTGACTGAGCAGGCAAGGCTGGAGGCCCACGTTGGACCGGCTGGGCCCAGGCTAAAGTCCCAAAAGACCCCCTCTGCACGTATGACTTTATAGACTCACACCGTGAAGAAAATAGATGGATCTGGCTGCAGTGGCCCAGCAGGTGCCCAGGCCACATCTCCGAACCCTCAGCCATCCCTGGGACCGGCTTGGGAGGACGCAAAGACCCAGCCTCTCGCAGGGACCACCCCTGCTCACAGCCCAAGCCTGGACTGGGTGCTCGCAGGACTGAGGGGGTGAAGCAGGAGCCTTGCCCCTGTCAGAGCCCTCCCTGTCATGCTTCCTCTGTCTCACTCCTTCTGTGTTGGGACCTGACCTCCATCCCCCATGCTGCAGCCCCTCCTGCCCCCACCTCCACCCCTCACCCCTGCCTCCTCTGCTCAGTGCCAACACCTCCCTCCTGCAAGGCTTCTGGTGCCAGCCAGCCAACCAGCTGTCCCAGGGCCAGCTTTCGGCTCTGATCAGGAGGATGGCATCACAACAGGTGCTCCTCAGAGCCTGGCAGGTAAGAAGCCCCGCTTGGCATGAGTGGGCTGGGTGTTGAAGGCAAGAACAGGGTCCTAGGAGAAAGATTCTGGAGCTGGGGAGGAAGGGAGAGCGTCCCCGGCAGAGGACACAGGCCAGCCAGGGCAAGGACCACCCGGGCAGAACGCAGAGTGTGCTCACCTAGAGTACTAGGCCCGTGCTGGGGACGCTGGACACAGTTGTCTCCAAGCCCACTGCCAACTTCACAGCCACCCAAGCAGCATCTCTTAGCCCAACTCCAAGGGGACAGAAGCCTGCCCGCCCTGTCTGTGGTTCCCCAGGACGGCCTGCATGGAATCATTTCCAGGACTCCTTAGTCAATTGCCCACAGAGCTCGGGCTCCTGTTCTTGGTTCGGTGAGGGCTTGTCCATCTGGCCTGCACTGACCCCTTCTTGCCTCTGTCTGGCACATGGTGCCCCCCTTGAGGTCCTCAGACCCCTGAGGAATGTATTCTAGCCTGCTGGCCTTTCCCCCACCTGGGCCATGAGGGGCTGCCTGAGCCCACCTCGACTCACAGCTGACCTAAGCATGGACTGCCCTGAGTTGGAAGGGAGGGAGGGAGGAAGAAAGAGCTATTATTCTGTCTTATAATATATATATTATATATTATATATATTATAAGTTAGTATAAATCTAGTAGCAAGCCTGACCTGTGGTGGCGCAGCGGATAAAGCGTTGGCCTGGAATGCTGAGGTCGCTGGTTCAAAACCCTGGGCTTGCCTGGTCAAGGCACATATGGGAGTTGATGCTTCCTGCTCCTCCCCCCTTCTCTCTCTCTCTCTCTCTCTCTCTCTCTCTCTCTCTCTTTCCCTTCTCTAAAATGAATAAATAAAAATCTAAATTTAAAAAGTATAAATCTAGTAACAAAAGGAAGAAACACACACAAAAAGAAGAAAACAAAACAAAATACTAGTAATAAATTTGAAAAGACCCCCAAGTAGGCCATGCCGGACAAGAAGTCTGGGCAGGGGTGGCATCGGGATGAGTCTCCATGGCGCAGTGGGGCTGGGGGTGGGCCGAGGACCTGGGGCCAACCTGGGGTGGGTGATGGTCATGTTCAGGCTGGGCTGACCCATTCTGAGGCCATTCTGATGTGAAGGTTGAGGCAGGGAGAGGAAGGCCTCAAGTCCAGGTGACACAGAGCAGGCAGGGAGGAGGAAGAAACTGGGTGATGTGGGGGCGGGCACAGGGGGCTTGAACCCAAAGGCCCCACACTGAGGGGCGGGTGACGTGGCAGAGAGAGGGGGCTGGGCAAGGGAGTAATGCGCCTTACACCCTGCCCAGCTCAGCTGCCTGGCCAACCTGGCCGCCCTGCATGGCCTCCAGAGGGACTTTTTGCTCCACCCACCCGACCTGTTGCTCTTCTACAAGTGAGTGCCCCTCCCGCCTGCCTAATGTCCAAGAGGTGAGCATGCTTCCTCTGGTTCCAGGGGTCCTAGCTCGCCAGGGGCACCTGGGCCACCCCACAGGACCCCTGGCTGGCCCCGCCCTCCCGACAGCCCCCAACCCACCTGCAGCCTGGGGCAGGTAAGGGAAGCCGACTGCTGGGCCTTCATCCACCGAGCCGCCCAGGGGGACACCGAGCTGCTGTCCAACCTGCCTGACCAGAGGGCCGCCCTGCAGCGCTCAGCCTTGGCCTGCCTGGTAGGCCCTGGGGCAGGATGGGAAGGTGGGAAAGGGGGAAAGGGGAAGGGGGGAAGGGGGGAGGGCCAGGCTCTCGCTACCCTGCTGTCCTACAGGGGGTGCCCCGCCCACAGCTCAGCGCCTCAGACCTGCTGCTCCTCGGGACCCTGGTGTGTGACATGGATGCCTCCAGCATCGTGGCCTCGGACCCTCGTGTGCTGCGGAACCTGCAGCGCTGCCCCCGGCTGACCCTCGCCCAGCAGGATGCTCTCAACACAATACTGGCCAGTGGGAGGACCGTGCTTGGGTGGGTGGGTGGGGCCTGTCCCCTCTGTCCCCTCGGTCCCCTCTGTCCAGGCCGCCCCGCCTGGAGACAGGAGGCAGCCAAGGGCTCGGGCCCAGGAGTTCACTGAACTCCATCACCCGGCTGACCTCCACCTTCCGAGGCAGCTCACAGCTCTACCGACCTTACAGCCTTTGGGGCACGCAGATTTGGGGGTGCTGCCAATGCCCACTGGGCCCCTCCATCCCCCTGCCCCGAAGTCTGGGTGGGAGAGCCTCTTCTGGGTAGGCAAGGTGTCCCCAGCAGGGCAGGCCCTGGGCACTGTGCGCTCAGGGAAGGACGGGCAGCCTCCCTCCCTGAGTGCAGGGGCTGTGGGGCTGCCCCAACCCTGACCCGCACCCCTTTCCCACACACCAGGCCCCCTAGCTCCTGGAAACTGGGGGGGCTTCAGGCTCTGGGACCACTGGCCACCTACATCAGCCCCAGCCTGTGGATGCAGGCGCAGGAGGTAGGACGGTGCCCTGGGGTGGGGTGGGGAGAACTGAGCGGGCCCTCGTCACAGGGAGGGTGTCCAGCCGACGGGCCCTCGTCACAGGGAGGGTGTCCAGCCAACCCTTCACCACTCTGTCCGGGCCCGAGGGCTGACCACACAGCCACTCCAGTGCCTGAGTGGCATCTCCAGGCGTGCCCATCACAGGGTTTTCCATCCGTGGGGTGGGAGGAGCAACCAGCTGACCCAGGGTGTGGAGTCTCCAGCACCTCCTGCCAGGCCGTGGGCCTGGACTTCTTTGGCAGTATGGTGGCCTCATGCCGGGCAAGGCAGCTCAGCCAGCGTGACACCAAGCGCTTTGTCACCAGTTTCCTTGAGGCAAAGGCCAAGGCCAAGTCAATGTCCTCTCGGCCCAAGCGGGGCACAGGTCAGTGTAACCACTGTGGCCCGGGGACACGGCTCTGGACTCCTGATCCTGGGTGGGAGCTCCCAGTACACAGCCTCACCTGCTGCTGCACCTACCGGGGTGGGCCCAGGGTCTATGTCTAGCACAGGTGGGTCTCAGGCAGTGAGGCTAAGACTTCTGAGTCAGGGCTTGGCTGGGAGTCGAAGTCAAGGCCAGGGTTGACTCAGTCTACTCTGCGCCAAATTCTTAGCTAAAGGTCAAGCTTGGGGAGAGTCAAGGATGGGTCAGGGTTCGGCATGATGTGGAGCCCAAAATCAGCAGTAGTATCCAGCTCAAGCCTAGATGAGCGGCTGGGTCATCAACCCCACCCCACCCCACCCCTCCGCCAGCCACAGGGAGACCCTGCGTCCAAGGCAACATCACAGCGGCCACGCTGCGTGACAACCTCTTCCTTGTGCGCTACGACTGCTCACAGCTTGAGTCCTGCCTGGGCAGCCACGTGCTCAGAGCCAACCTGGACCCCCTGCTGCAGCACCCACTCCCAGCTGAGTGCCAGCGTGTCATCAAGAACAAGCTGGCTAGGGTGCGCCGAGAACCGGGTGGAGGCAGCTGGGTGGTGGGCGCTGGGGGGCAGGGCCTGACCCGCTCACCCGCCTCAGATCTACCCAAGCGGCATCTCAGAAGAACCGGGTGGAGGCAGCTGGGTGGTGGGCGCTGGGGGGCAGGGCCTGACCCGCTCACCCGCCTCAGATCTACCCGAGTGGCGTCCCAGAAGAACCGGGTGGAGGTAGCTGGGTGGTGGGCTCTGGGGGGCAGGGCCTGACCCGCTCACCCGCCTCAGATCTACCCGAGCGGCATCTCAGAAGAACCGGGTGGAGGCAGCTGGGTGGTGGGCTCTGGGGGGCAGGGCCTGACCCGCTCACCCGCCTCAGATCTACCCGAGCGGCGTCCCAGAAGAACCGGGTGGAGGTAGCTGGGTGGTGGGCTCTGGGGGGCAGGGCCTGACCCGCTCACCCGCCTCAGATCTACCCGAGCGGTGTCCCAGAAGAACCGGGTGGAGGTAGCTGGGTGGTGGGCTCTGGGGGGCAGGGCCTGACCCGCTCACCCACCTCAGATCTACCCGAGCGGCATCTCAGAAGAACCGGGTGGAGGCAGCTGGGTGGTGGGCGCTGGGGGGCAGGGCCTGACCCGCTCACCCGCCTCAGATCTACCCGAGCGGCGTCCCAGAAGAACAGCTTCGGCTTATCACCTCTCTGGTCTACCTCTACTCCGGCACCGAGATCGGCCAGTGGAACATCACGTCTAGGGACACAGTCACGGCCCTGCTGGCCTCGGATGTGGCCCTGGAGAACCAGACGGAGGTGAGGGCACAAGGGCTGGGGCAGGGTGGCAAGGATGGGGGTGGGGACCCGCTGATCCTAGTCTCAGAAACCCCAGCCCCACCGACACCAGCCTTGCCCCCAGGCCATCCTGCAGAAGTTCCTGGACCACAAAGGCAGCATCACTGGCACCCTGCTTGTGGCCATCGGGGGCTCCCGCCTCTGCTGGATGAGCCCCCAGCAGATCCAGGCCATCCAGCCCTCGGAGTTCCGGTGAGCCTGCCCCTCAGCGTGCTCACTGCGCCTTGGGCTCAGCTCCACCCCTCAGCAAGGAGGACTGGATGGGGGAGACTGAGGCTCCGAGGGCGGGCGACTGAGGCCTCGGGAGGGGCCTGGCCGGCCACGACAAGTGTGTCAGTCTCCTACAGCTGCCAAAACAAAGTTCATCAGACTGAGCTTTAAAAGAACAGATGTGCTCTCTCAGTCTGGAGGCCAGAAGTCTGGAGTTAAGGTGTCAGCAGGGCCAGGCTTCCCGTGAAACCCATAGCCGCAATGTCTTCCTGCCTCTCCCAGCTTCCGGGGTTGCCGGCAATCCTTGTATTCTTTGGCTTCTGACCTCCTCACCCCATCTCTGCTTCCACCATCATCATATGACTGCCTTTCTCTCTGTGTCTGTGTCTAAGTTGCCTTCTTCTATGACAGCAGTCATTAGCTTTTAGGGCCCACCCGAATTCAGTAGGACCTCATCGTACTTTGATTACATCTACGAATAGGAAAGACCTTATTTCCAAATAGGGTCACATTTTGAGGTTTTGGGTGGATATAAATTTGGGGAAGACACTATCAGCCCAGTATAGAGGGCAAGAGGACAGCTGTGCTTTAGGGAGAGACGGCCAGGCTCAGCCAACCAGAGGACAAGGGGCTCCCAGCTGGCTCATCAGCCTGCCGCCCCTCCCCAGGCTGGCCGGGGCCCCGGACATCTCCTCCTGCCCTCAAAGCCAAAAGGACGTGCTCTACTCCAAGGCCCGAGAGGCCTTCAGCAGTGCCAGCACCACAACTGCCTACTACCACTCCATACGCCCCTACCTCGGTGAGACCCCGCCCTGAGAGCAGACACCCCTCTCCCTGAAGCCCCGCCCCTCCCCTCTCACCACTCCCGGCCCGCAGGCGGCGCCCCTGTAGTGGAGCTGGAGAACCTGGCCAGGGCCAACATCTCCATGGACATCTACACCTTCACCAACCTGAACCCTCATGTGCTGCAGGTTGGCCCTGGGGGGTACTCCGGGGGGGAGGGGCACGCTGGCCAAGCCTGGGGTGCCCTAGGCCACACCTGTCACTTCTCCAGGCTGGTTCTGCCAGGTGTCAACCCTGTGCTCACTCCTTGGGGAAGCACTGCCCTGCTGGGTCTTCCCTTGGCCGCAGAGTTGGGCCCCTTTGTGACTCTCTGTCTTTTCCCCATGCCCCCCCCCCACCTCTTCAAAGAGCCTAAGTGTCGACAGTGTGATGTCACTGCTGGGCCCAAATGTGGGGGACCTGCTGAAGGCACGCAGCCATCCGACCATCAGCTCCTGGCTCCGCAGCCTGAACAGGTCGGCCCTCGGCGAGCTGGGTCTGGACACGGGCCTCTCCAGCCCTGCCGGCCCCACCAGCCCAGGCCTGTCCACCACTGGGACTCGCCACACCACCCCCCGGGCTTCCCACCTAGCCGCCACATTGGGCGGGCCTGGGAGTGACGCCCCCACCTCAGGTATAGCCCCGCTCCGAGCCCTCCCCCTCCTCGGCACGGCCTTGTCTGCCCAGGGCCTCTGTGGACCCCAAACTGCTACTTGTGTCCATTCTCATACTCTGTTGGCCAACTCTTTTTTCCATTTGCGTCTCTGGTGACATTTGGGTGACACTGGCTTCACCCTGTATCGTCCAGTGAGTTATTTTTTTTTTTTCTTCATTTTTCTGAAGCTGGAAACAGGGAGAGACAGTCAGACAGACTCCCGCATGCGCCCGACCGGGATCCACCCGGCACGCCCACCAGGGGCAACGCTCTGCGCACCAGGGGGTGATGCTCTGCCCATCCTGGGCGTCGCCATGTTGCGACCAGAGCCACTCTAGCGCCTGAGGCAGAGGCCACAGAGCCATCCACAGCGCCCGGGCCATCTTTGCTCCAATGGAGCCTTGGCTGCGGGAGGGGAAGAGAGAGACAGAGAGGAAAGCGCGGCGGAGGGGTGGAGAAGCAAATGGGCGCTTCTCCTGTGTGCCCTGGCCGGGAATCGAACCCGGGTCCTCCGCACGCTAGGCCGACGCTCTACCGCTGAGCCAACCGGCCAGGGCCCCAGTGAGTTATTAAAGGACAAAATCGCTCCTCCAAAACCCACTGACCTGTACAAAGTAGGGGCCAAATCCCAAATCCCCAGGAAGGGGAAACTGAGACCTTTGTTGGGGCCCAGAAGAGTGGCCACTCATGACCTTCCCCACCCTCAGGGATGGCATGAACCTGGAGCCCAAAGGAAGGGGCTTACCAGGGGCTGCCAGGACAATCCTGGATGTGGCTCCCAGCAGGACTGACGGTTGCTTCCTCTGCGTTCCACCTACAGGCAGTCCACCAGCCCACCTGGGGTACCTGCCACTTGCTGTGCTCCTGTCCTCCAGCATCCTGTGGCTGCTATATCGGGGCACCCTGGGGCCCAGTTGGGACTGCTTCCAGGGCACCTGCACAATGGCCTCTGCAGACAGCACTGTACTGGCACCTTGCGGGAAAACTGGGGCTGGTAGGCAGAGCTGGATGCCAGCCAGGCCAAGGTGCCAGCCCCAGGCCCAGGGAACCTGGCCGTGTCCCACATCCTAGGAGCCTGCAGGGCAGGTCCCTGCCCCCACTCGGCACCCAGGACTTGGAGCTGAACTGTGACTGCTGGGTCACCAGCTCTGGCCAGCTGAGGGAGACACTGCCCCACGCCCTCTGGTCTCCTTCAGGACAAAGAACTGGGCAAGGGGAGGGCGTGTCCATGGTGTTTACTTTGCTGATTTTAATAAAGGATAAGGTGATCTTCCTCTGTGTGTCCCTTTGTTCTAGGCCCAAGGAGGGGCCTAGAGACCCTCTTAGCCAGGAAGAGGACTCTCACCTGCTAGGTCCTGGGGACTCACCAAGGCCATCCTGGGCTTGTTGGCCTTGCCTCAGGAGAGAAGGGGGCAGTGGAACAACGTCAGGAAGGCCCCAACCCACCCCCACACCCAGCTTGGAGTCCCTGACCAGACAACACTCTTTTCCAAGTACACATAGGAGAGGCTGCAACTCAGGAAGTCATGTCCACAAGGTTACAGCCCTCAGAGCCCCTGCCTCAGGACACCACCTCAGGGCCTCCTACCCTGTGCCCAAACCACCACAGGTCACCTCTTTGGAGGGAAAACATATTCTCTTTTTATTGGGCTCCAGTCCCCTGGGGTGGGGCAGAGACCACCCAGGCCTGCTCCCACCAGACGAGAGTCCACGGCCGGGTCCAGCTCAGCATCCAGAGCAGCGTGCTCAGTTCAGGACCAAAGCCAGGAGCAAAGTTGGGATCACAGTGAACGCAGATCCAGGTCCAAGGAGGTGGGGAGCCCCCGAGAGGGCCTCTGCACAGAACGGGGGTGACTCAGACCCTCCACCTCACTCTACCCCAGCCCCACCCGGCCGGCTACCCCAGCCTACCTCGAAAGCTGAGGTCTAGGACCAGGTAGCCGTTGGGAATGCCACCACGGAGCCCCAGCCCCAGGCTGTCCAGGTCGCTCTGCCGCTGCCGGAGGATCCAGTCCCGCACTGGGCTGTTCCGCTCCTCTGCCTTCAGGCCCTCCAGGTTTGGACCCAGAAGTTTCTGCACCTCGGCAACGGTCAGGGGCTGCAAGAGCCCCCAGGTGGCCGTCAGGGTCTCCCTGACTCTGTCCAGAGGGCTGCTGGACTCTGTTGTGTCCAAACCAGCCCGCATTTCACCAGCCCACAGACCCTGCCATAGCCCCTCCAGACCTTGAAGTTGGTCCTCCCGTAATAGCTGCCCCTTCTGAGTCCCCGCCCTCTCGGTGGCCCCGCCCATACCTGGACAAGCCCTTCCGGTGGCCCCTCCCTTCCCATGGCCCATACCAGCAAGGCCTCTTTCCTTAGTTTCTTAAACGTGGCCACATCCATGCTTGTGTTATGCAGAATGAGAGCCCGCAGGTCATCCGTGGAGGCCCCACCTGTGCCCAGGGAGAGGGGCGCTAAGCGTGAGACCTCACAACACTCCCCCGTCCAGTCTCACCCTCTGGCCACCAGCTGTGAGACGCCCACTCCCTTCACTGAGATTCCCTTTTCCTAAGGAATTTTAGGGCCCTGGTTGGCCTGGAGACCACCTGACTCTCCCAGTCAGGGGAGAGGCTGGAGGCAGTCACGTACCTGAGAAAGGGTCAGAACTCACAAAGCCTCAGTCCTATCTATACACCCTTACAGGGATGGAGGTCACACCTCCAGGGAAAGCCCAGGGAGGCAAGAAGCTGGCAACACAGATGGCGACCTCAGGCATCCTGTCCTCCACGTCCTGGCTCACCCAGGAAGGGTTTGATCCTCGCAAAGTATGCGGAAGCGCTCATGTTGCAGAAAGCGACATGGGCCTTGTGGTAGAGAACAGCCATCTGCAGCGGGCCGCATGCGTCCAGGTCCTGAGGCCTGGCCGCCCTGGGGGTGGGGGAAGTGTGGGGCAGGACATGAGTGGGAGCCCAACACACTCCCCACCCTGGCAGACCCCTGGGACTCACTCAACAACATCCTGTTGCATAAAGCTCAGCTGCTCAGGACTGAGGGAGCAGAGGTAGGTAGGGTGAAAGCTGGCCAGCATATCCAGGGTTACCTTGTCCAGCTGGCCCCCTCCTACCAGATAACGGGCAATCAGTGCAGCCACCTGTGGGAGGAGCCCAGTGAGGTGCCTTGGGGCAGAAAGAGACGGTTCCCTTCAGGACTGCCAAGCCTCACACCCCGTGCCCCCCAGGCCCGCACAACCTCACACCCTGTGCCCCCCAGGCCTGCACAACCTCACACCCTGTGCCCCCCAGGCCTGCACAACCTCACACCCTGTGCCCCCCAGGCCTGCACAACCTCACACCCTGTGCCCATCCCCCCGGCCTGCACAACCTCATACTATGTACTCTCCCAAATAGGTCACCTGAGCATCCATTTTTCTCCCTTTGCTGACTTGAAGCAGAGATTTCACGGTCTCCAGGGATGTCACGTTCCACTTGTGGATGTCCTCGGGGGTGACCTCAAGGAAGAAGTAACTCAGCTGCCGGACCAGGGACTCAGGGTACCCCTGTGGGTAGAACTGCCAGGGAAATTGACCGTGAGGGCTACAGCCACTCCCCAGGTGGCTGGGGAAGGTTTGGGCACTGCATGCAGGCAGGAACGCGGGTCATGAACTACCTGGTCCAATTTGCGCTTTAAAATGTCAAGCTGCTGGTAGGTGAAGGGAACGGCATTCACCCGGTCGATCTGCTCAGCCAGCAGGGCCCCTTCCACGCAGGCGTCCAGCTCCCACTCCTCGTAGAAGACGAGGTTTTCGTCCACCACATGGGCCTCCTTCCCTGGTGGGCAGGCCTTCTCTGCAGGGGGCGGGTAGGGGGGCCGGGGGCCGGGCTTTTCCAGTCAACCTCCTCTTCCTCCCACACCCATGCTGAGACCCTGGGCAACGAAGGACCCTCTCCAGGCCTCAATTTACCAATTAGCAAAATGGGGCATTTCCGAACACTCCTAAGTTGTCACAACTGAAGGCGCTGAGCAGCCAGAAAAGGGCCACAGAGCCAGCAGGTGAGACCCCACAGTGCCAGCCCGCACCCTCAGGGCCCCTGACACTCAGCCGGGCTGGGCCCTGTGCTCACTCTCTGTGCTGCGCAGGGCCCTCGGGAGGATGACAGCCAGCTCAGCCCGCTGCCAGGAACCGTCCTGGGAGGCGCGCCGCAGCCGGGCAGCTGTGACAGCCTGAGGACAGAGCAGGGGTGTGACTGAGCCACACAGGGCCCAGTGTACAAGCACCCCCACTTAAAATCAGAAAACCCTCCCGTCTCCCCAGAGGGTCCTTACCTGTCCTGTGTCTGCAGTCTGGGCCCTGGAAAGTAGCACCCACCCTGCAGGGCAGTGACACAAGGTTCGAGGGGGTGGCTGGGGGCTTCTGGGGGTGCATCATGCCACGGCCCCTACCCTGGAGAGGAAGGGGGAAAAGCCAGCCCCTCCCTGGCCCCCAGCCCCGCACGCACCCCGCAGTGTGGAGACAGAGGGTTAGGCTCCTGTGCCCCATGATGTCAGAGCCCAGCACATCCCAGGCCAGGGCCTCCCACAGCCTCTTCCTGGGATCCCACTGCTCAGGGCAGTCAGACAGCTGTCCCACAAACACCCTCACGTTGGCCTGAGCCCCCATCACATCACTGCCCTGGTTCAGCCTCTAACCGGTGGGGCAGAGCAGAAAGAGACATGGCTGAGAGAGCGCCCGCCCAGAACTCGGGCAGCGGCTAGGTTTAGGGCACCTGCCCAGACTCGAAACGCTTGCCGAGGTTTGGGAAACCTGCCTAGGACTCCAGACGCTGCTCAGATTTGGAATACCTGCCAGGACTGGAGGCACCTGCTGAGGACAGGTGGCACTGTCCACAGCCTGGGGAGAAGGCATGGGACCAGTAGAGCCTTTCCTAAGGTCCCGACCCCCTAACGATCCTGGGCTCCCTCCAGCACTCCCCCATTCCCACCCTTTGCCACAGCCCACCCCCATTACTCACGGAAGCCGAGAAGCAGGAGCAGGAGGCTGCCGTGGGTGGGGGTCCCGAGGACGCCCAAGGCGGGTCGAGCGCTCTGCAAGGCCATGGTCTGTGGAGGACAGCCACTCTGACGGCCCCACTGCTCACATACCCACAGCCAGTGAAAGGCTCTGAGACCCCAATAGGGGCTCCAGGTAGAACCTGCTTAGGCTCCTGCAGCACTATCTGTCCAGCCCTGCTCTAGGGACCAAGCAGCCCACCTGGCCCGCCTGGCCTGCCCCCTCCGGGAAGCTGGTCCCTCCTGCCAGGGGGTGTGGGGTCTGAGTCAACCCAGCCCCAGCTGTGAGGGAGTGGCAGCAGGCAGACAGCTGGCCCATCCATTTCCTGAAGGCCAGGGCAGGGCAAGGGGAGGAGGCAGGGCCACCTCTGGCTCAGGCCGGCCTGTTTCCCCATTTGCACCAGGGGGGACTCATCAGTTCAGCGCTGGGGGTTCTGCTGAGTGTATCCCCCAAACTGGGGCATGGCCGTCTGCCCCCTCCACGCTGCCACACCCACAGCCGCTGGTGCTGGGCTTTGTGCAAACCGAGGGCTCTGGCAGGTGGACCAGGCTGGGTGGGGCCCACCTCTTGGTTCTTTTCTGAGGTCCCTCTCCAAACAGAGGCCTGGGTGGTGCCAGAGGGCAATGCCCTTCCTGCCTGCCGGCCCCTTGGGTGGAGTAACACGTGGTCAGGCATTCCTGTGGGGATGGGAGGTCTCCTTGACCTCTCTAGAATGGAGAAGTAGGTGGGGAAGGTTGTCCCGGGGTAGAGTGGGATTTGAAGGACATCAGGCCATCCACACTGTCCCCTCCCGGGGAGGCCCAGAGCTGGAGGCCACCTGTGGCCCCGTGGAGCAGAGCTATCCCCTCCCCAAACCTTTGTCTGCGCCTGTGTCAGCCCCACCCCTGGCTCAGAAACGGGGTTGGCACATTCATGCTCTAGCAACCCCTTTCAGCTGTGCAAAGAGCCAGCCTGCAGGGAGTGTCTTGGGCAGTGGCAAGGCCCTGGGGGGTCCCTCTCCTTCCTCACCCGGCCCCAGAGGAGGTGGGAGAAAACCAGACCCCAGACCAGAAAAAGGGCAGCAGGCGGGACCAGGCAAGAGAAGCACCCCCCACCCGCCCTGCTTCTCGCCTCAGCCCCCACCCAGCTCCATGTAACCAGGGCCCCCCAGCACCCCAAGTAGGGCCACCTGGGAGCCTTTGTAAGCCACCATGGGCCCTGGCCAGGTCAGGGCCACAGAGACGCCCCGGCTGTCTTTTTTTTTTTTCTCTAAGCTGGAAACGGGGAGAGACAGTCAGACAGACCCCCCCCCCATGCGCCCGACCAGGATCCAACCAGCACGCCCACCAGGGGCAAAGCTCTGCCCACCAGGGGGCGATGCTCTGCCCCTCCGGAGCGTCACTCTGCCGCGACCAGAGCCACTCTAGCACCTGGGGCAGAGGCCAAAGAGCCATCCCCAGCGCCCGGGCCATCTTTGCTCCAATGGAGCCTTGGCTGCAGGAGGGGAAGAGAGAGACAGAGAGGAAGGAGGGGGGGTGGAGAAGCAAATGGGCGCTTCTCCTATGTGCCCTGGCCGGGAATCGAACCTGAGTCCCCCGCACGCCAGGCCAACGCTCTACCGCTGAGCCAACCGGCCAGGGCCACCCCAGCTGTCTTAAGGCTGCAGCTTCCAAGCTTGTCAGAGTAGGACAAGTAGAAGTCAGGGTGTTGCAGCCAGCCCAGGGCATGGTTATTTATGTGCATCATGAAAACAATTGTCAGACATTTAGCGGGTCCTGGGGGAGGCAGGACAGGGTAGGACTGAGTGCCGTTCCATCTCTGACCCTGAGTTCTCTAAGACCAGCATCCACTTACTACCTGTTACTCACAAGCCAGCTGCACACTGGCTTAGGACCTACTGCGCGCTGAGCCCTGCGCAGATGCTGGCACATGCTGGAGCGGGAAAGATTCAGGCCCCGTCCAGGACCCTGGGTGTGGGGCCTGGCCACAGAGAGGGCTGACCCTTCCCCACGCTCCTGCCGTGCCTCTGCTGCCAGAGCCACAGGCACCTGGGGTCTGAGTGGACCACAAGCTCCTCAGAGTACAGTATGAGGTAGAGGTGACTATGATGGAGAAATGGCCAAGTCCTCCCCCACCCTGAGGCATGAGCTCACAGCCTCTGGCAGGTGCCTGGCCGCAGGACGCTGGCAGAGGCTCTCTCCTGCCCAGCCAGTCCCACCCACCTGCAGAATCTCCCGGCCCGGCCCGGCCTCAGTCCCCAAGGTCTGGCCCTCAAGTGATGGAATATGAAGTCAGACCACATTCCCTGCCAACCACAGGCCTCTCTGCAGAGGGTGGGCAGGAGAGCAGATGATGGGTTTAGAACAGGTCTCAGATACAGAGGCGCTATGCAGTCAGCCCAGGGTCACACAGCAAGTCAAGAGGATCTGGTACTAGGACAGAGCTGACTCTCAGGAGGGGGAGGGTGGTCATCACAACGAGGACTAGGGAGGCGGCGTCCATGGTGGCAGAGGCAATGGCTGCCCCACCTCCCCAGAGCCTGTTTGTTTGAGGCTGGTCAGGACCCCCCCCCCCAGGTGGGTCCTCGTACCAGTCTCAGCCTAACCTCTGCTCCCACCCAGAACTGCGTGGCTGGAAGGTGCTGATGGAGACTTCCCAGCCCTCTCCTCCCCAGGTGTGCCCAAACACGGGACGCAGACCCTGCCTGGGCCGCTACCCACCTCCCCAACCCCCACAGATGAGGCTGTACTTAGCCCCTTGTGAATCTGAACACAGAGCTCGGTACTGGGAGACCCCAGCAAACACCCTGGTGCCCCCAGACCCCACCCAGGATCCACGGGGGCCCTGCCCACAGCCACTCTGACATTCCAGGATGATGGACCAAACCTGAGCCTCCTCTGCCTTGGTTTCTTCGATTGGTACGTGGGTGGTCAAGAGGCCGGCAGCCTCTCGGGCCTGTCAGAGAAAGAAATAAGGCCTTACTGGGGCAGCTGAGCGCACTGCTCACGCTCCAGGAATGTGTGGGTGGGGACCCTGCGGAGGGGCCGCCCAGGGGGGAGGGGTGCAGGGTGCAGAGCTGCCGGCCCTTCCCTTGGTGGGCGTGGGTAGAAGCCCAGGCTGACCGTCATGTACCAGGCATGTGTCCGGAGCCAAGGCCTTGCTTCATGGGCTCTTACTCTCCTATTTATCAGGAGGAGAAACTGAGGCTAAGTGAGTGGTCAAAACCCCACAGCACAGCCAGGGTGTGGTCTCCCACTGACACCCTGGCAGGGTCTCCACAGGCCACCCAACCGAGTCATTCTAGGTGGTGGCCACAGGGCCGGGATGTGACTCCCAGAGTACTGTCCACTTTCGAGTGAGTTCTGGGCTCGGGATAGTACAGTGTGGACATCACCATGGGGTGAAACGGTCAGGTGCAAGAGCCCGGGGGTTGGGGGAGAGAAATCCAACCCACTAGCCCTAGTGAGCACACACAGCACTGCCCTCCACGAGAGTGGAGCTGGTGAGAGCCCACCCACTCCCACACTGGCTCTCTCCCAGATGGGAGGTGGCAGCCACCTTTCTGACGCTGTGGCCGCTGGCCGTTGAGTGTGGACCACATGCATGTCTGTGCTGGCCCGGCTCCAGAGTCTGCTCACTGACTCCTGAGACCATAGCCTTCGTGGAGTGACCTTGAAGCTGAAGTCCCTGGAGGCTCCCGCACCTCCCTTCCAACCGCTCCTCCATGACTGTGTGAACAGGAGCTCCCTGTGGGGAGCCTCTCCGGTGCCAACCCTGCGGAGGTTTCTGTTTGCTGAGCTAAGTATATACAGCTCTCACCTTTTCCGTGGGCTGGATTTTCTCCTATATGCAGCTAAATCAATGTAATTAAACAGGCATGTCTCGCGGCGCATAAAGCATCAACCTGGAACGCTGAGGTCACCGGTTCGAAACCCTGGACTTGACTGATCAAGGCACATATGGGAGTTTGTGCTTCCTGCTCCTCCCCCCTTCTCTCTCTCTCTTTTCTCTCTAAAAAATGAATAAATAAAAAATAAACAGGCATGTCTTGCTTTATTTTGTTTCACAGATGCTGCCTTCCTCTTTTTTTTTTTTTTACAAATTGAAGGTGAGACTCTTATCCAGCAAAAATATTATGACTCACTTTATCGCAGAGGTCTAGAACTGGGACCACAATATCTTTAAGGTGTGCCTGTACGAAATTTAGCAAGGCACAAGAGTGAACTTACCGAAGTCAACAGAGGAGTGCCTTAAAAATCCTGTCTATCCACAGGCAACAACTGAAAAGTTCTGGACAAAATGTGAAAAACCAATTAATTTCCCAAGGACCTTGAGAAGTAAACAAAAGTCAGCTCTTGGAGGGGAATTGGTGCCAGCAAGGAGTGGTTCTCTCTTTGTGTGTGTGTGTGTGTGTGTGTGTGTGTGTGTGTGTGTCTGCCCTGAAGACAGCCAGAGGCGTGGCCCCGTGGTATGAGCTTCAAGCTCTCTACCTGAGCCTCTTGCTGACCCCTGAGTCACGTGAGTGCAGCACAGACTGGAAACAGCTCCACCAAAGATGAAAAATGGGTCAGCCCCCCTCGGGAGTGACAGAATTCCCAATTAAAGTCTAACCAAATTCATGGCCCACCGAAACAAAAGCAGGAATAGTCTTCACAGGTCTATGCAATGTGATAGTCACAATGTTCATGAGAAAATCCAAAAGTACTCAGCATAGGAAAAGCCAGGCAATTGTGACCCACTTCAAGGCAAAAGGCTAAACTGAGGCCAATGTCACAATGAGTCAGTCATTTATTAGAATGATCAGACAAGGATACTAGGGCTACTTAATGTTTTTTAAAACACATTATAGCCTGACCAGGCACTGGCACAGTGGATAGAGCGTCGGACTGGGATGCCAAGGACCCAGGTTCGAGACCCCGAGGTCGCCAACTTGAGCACGGGCTCATTTGGTTTGAGCAAAAGCTCACCAGCTTGGACCCAAGGTCGCTGGCTTGAGCAAGGGGTTACTCGGTCTGCTGAAGGCCCGCGGTCAAGTCACATATGAGAAAGCAATCAATGAACAACTAAGGTGTTGCAACAAAAAACTGATGATTGTTGCTTCTCATCTCTCCGTTCCTGTCTGTCTGTCCCTGTCTATTCCTCTCTCTGTCTCTGTAAAAAAAAAAAAAGAAAAGAAAAGAGGCCTGACCTGTGGTGGTGCAGTGGATAAAGCGTCCACCTGGAACACTGAGGTTGCCGGTTCGAAACCTTGGGCTTGCCTGGTCAAGGCACATATGGGAGTTGATGCTTCCTGCTCCTCCCCCTTCTCTCTCTCTCTCTCTCTCTCTCTCTCTAAAAATCAATAAATAAAATATTTTTTTAAAAAGAAAAGAAATAAAAATAATTAAAAAAAACACATTTTAAATTTTTATTTATTGATTTTAGAGAGAAAACTTTGATTTGTTGTTCCACTATTTATGCATTCATTGGTTGGTTCTTTTGTTTAAATTTTATTTAGAAAATAAAATTTAACAGGGTGTTTCAAGTAAAAGTTTTTATAGCGTTTAAACTGTTGATTATATTGTATACCCATCACCCAAAGCTATTGCAACTATACCCAACAAGGTCATGGAAAATAGGCTCTTGTGATGGAAAGGTAGGAAGATATATATATATATATATATATATATATATATATATATATGTATATATATATATATATATGTATATATATATATATATATATATATTTTTTTTTTTTTAAAGAACCAAATAGGCCTGACCTGTGGTGGCGCAGTGGATGGGGCGTCGACCTGGAAATGCTGAGGTCGCCGGTTCGAAACCCTGGGCTTGCCTGGTCAAGGCACATGTGGGAGTTGGTGCTTCTAGCTCCTCCCCCCTTCTCTCTCTCTGTTTCTCTCTCCCCTCTCTAAAAATGAATAAATAAAAAAAATTAAAAAAAAAAAAAAAAAAAAAAGAACCAAATAGCCTGACCTGTGGTGGTGCAGTGGATAAAGTGTCAACCTGGAAACGCTGAGGTCGCCAGTTTGAAACCCTGGGCTTGCCTGGTCAAGGCACATATGGGAGTTGATGCTTCCAGCTCCTCCTCCCTTCTCTCTCTGTCTCTCTCTCCTCTTTCTTCCTCTCTGTCTCTCTCTCTCCTCTCTAAAAATGAATAAATAAAATTAAAAAAAATTTTTTTAAAAAGAACCAAATAGAAAATTTTAGAAATGACAATTTCGCCCTGGCTGGTTGGCTCAGCGGTAGAGCGTCGGCCTAGCGTGCGGAGGACCCGGGTTCAATTCCCGGCCAGGGCACATAGGAGAAGCGCCCATTTGCTTCTCCACCCCCACCCCCTCCTTCCTCTCTGTCTTTCTCTTCCCCTCCCGCAGCCAAGGCTCCATTGGAGCAAAGATGGCCCGGGAGCTGGGGATGGCTCTGTGGCCTCTGCCTCAGGCGCTAGAGTGGCTCTGGTTGCAACATGCCGAGGCCCAGGATGGGCAGAGCATCGCCCCCTGGTGGGCAGAGCGTCGCCCCATGGTGGGCATGCCGGGTGGATTCCGGTCGGGCGCATGTGGGAGTCTGTCTGTCTGTCTCTCCCCGTTTCCAGCTTCAGAAAAATGGAAGGAAAAAAAAAAAGAAAAAAAGAAATGACAATTTCAAAATGTGGAATTTTAAAAACTCACTGGAGGGGCTTGATAACAGGATTAATCACTTCCAAATAAGGGTTAGGTAAGAGCTTCTCAACTGCACAGCTAAATGGATTCTAAAATGTGGCAATTTCCATTGTGCTTGCATTGAGAACAATAGTTCGAGCTCAAAGATACAGCCCCTGCCCACGTGCGTGGGAATGAAGAGTTCACTTCTTGTTTTAACTCTGACGGCACGGGAAGTGTATGGCGCATGTGACTAGTGACTCACGTAACATTAGTTGTTAATATGACGCTAATGGACTGTATGTTTTGTAAGTACTGTTTTCCTTTGCAATTTTAAGTTGACTTCATTATCAAGTCTGCAGCAAATGTTAAATTCCAAAGATACTCAGTATTCAATAACTCAGGTGAAAGGAGGGTCCTCTCTGTGAATATATTGACAAACATTGAATTGTACACTTTACATTTTTTTAGATTAATTTTTAGAGAGAGAGGAAAGAAAGATAGAGACAGAGAGAGAAAGAGAGGAACATCGATTTGTTGTTCTACTTATGTATGCACTCATTGGCTGATTCTTGTCTGTGCCCTGACCAGGGACCGAACCCCCAACCTTAGTATATCGGGACTATGTTCTAACCAGGTTGACTATCAGGCCAGGCTATACCACAACTTTTTTTATCCACTCATCTATTTATTGGGGTTTTTTTTAAAAAAAAAATTTAATTGATTGATTTTAGCAAGAGAGGAAGGGAGAGAGAAAGAGAGAGAGAGAGACACTGATCTGCTCCTACATGTGCCCTGACCAGGGATTGAACCGGCAACCTCCACTCTTTGAGACGAAGCTCTAACCAACCAAACTATACGGCCGGGGCTACTTAATATTTTTTTAAAACACTTTTTAAATTTTTATTTACTGATTTTAGAGAGAAAGGGAGAGAGAGAGAGTGAGATATAAAAACTTTGATTTGTTGTTCCACTAATTTATGCATTCCTTGGTTGATTCTTTTGTTTAAATTTTATTTAGAAAATGAAATTTAGCAGGGTGTTTTAAGTAAAAGTTTCTATAGTGTTGAAACTGTTGATTATATTGTATACCCATCACCCAAAGTCGCATCATTTTCCGTCACTGTATATTTGTACCTTTTTACTCCTCTCCCCCACCCCTCCCCCATATCCCCCCTCCCTCTGGTAACCACTTCACTTTTACCTATGTCCATGAGTCTCAGTTTTATATCCCACCTATGTGTGAAATCATATAGTTCTTAGTTTTTTCTGATTTACTAATTTTACTCAGTATAAAGTTCTCAAGGTCCATCCATGTTGTCAGAAATAGCAGTATGTCGTCATTTCGTATGGCTGAGTAGTATTCTATTGTATATATGCACCACATCTTCTTTATCCAGTCCTCTATCAAGGGACACTTTGGTTGTTTCCATGTCTTGACCACTGTGAATAATGCTGCGATGAACATGTGGGGGTGTGTGTCTTTGCATACCAATGGTTTCAAGTTTTTGCGGTAGATACCCAGTTTATATGGTAATTTTATTATTAATTTTTGGAGGAACTACCATACTTTCTTCCATAATGGTTGTACTAATTTGCATTCCCACCAGCAGTGAATGAGGGTTTCTTTTTCTCCACAGCCTCTCCAACACTTGTTATTACCTGTCTTGTTGATAATATCCAATCTAACAGGTGTGAGGTGATATCTCATTGTGATTTTGATTTGCATTTCTCTAATGGCATTGGTTGATTCTTGACTGGGGATCAAACCTGCGACCTTGGTGTATCAGGATGATGCTCCAACCAACTGAGCTACCTGGTCAAGGCTCTCCACTCATCTATTCATGGAAACTCGGGTTGCTGCCACTTCTCAGTCTTTGTAAGTAACACTGCAATGAACATAGGAGTGCATTTTTTTCTTAGTGTTAGTGTAGAGTTAGTGTTTTGGGTTTCTTCGAGTATATACCTGGGTCATAAAACACTTCCGTTTTCCGGTTGGCTCAGTAGTAGAGCGTCGGCCTGGCGTGTAGAAGTCCCGGGTTCGATTCCCAGCCAGGGCACGCAGGAGAAGCGCCCATCTGCTTCTCCGTCCCTCCCCCTCTCCTTCCTCTCTGTCTCTCTCTTCCCCTCCCGCAGCCGAGGCTCCATTGGAGCAAAGATGGCCCGGGTGCTGGGGATGGCTCCTTGGCCTCTGCCCCAGGTGCTAGAGTGGCTCTGGTTGCAACAGAGCAACGCCCCAGAGGGGCAGAGCATCGCCCCCTGGTGGGCAGAGCGTCATCCCTGGTGGGCGTGCCAGGTGGATCCCGGTCGGGAGCATGCAGGAGTCTGTCTGACTGTCTCTCCCCGTTTCCAGCTTCAGAAAAATACAAAAAAAAAAAACAAAAAACATTTCCGTTTTTAAGTTTTGGAGGGACCTCCATGCTGTTTTCCACGGCGCTTGCACCAGTCTTTACTCTCACAACAGGTTCCCAGCACGAGGGCTCCCTTTTCTCCACATCGTTGGCAGCACTTGTCATTTGCTGATTTATTGATGAAAGCAGTTCTGACAAGTATGAGGTGGTATCGCATTATGGTTTTAATTTGCATTTCTCTGATGATCAGTGACATTGGGCATCTTTTCATATATCTATTGGCCATCTGTATGCCCTATGCCCATTTTTTAACTGGATTGTTTGGGTTTTTCTGGTGTTGAGTTGTATAAATTCTTTATACATTTTGGTTATTAACCCCTTATCAGATGTATCATTGGCAAATATCTTCTTCCATGAAGTAGGTTGTTTTTTCATTTTGTTAATGGTTTCCTTTGATATGCAAAAACTTTTTAGTTTGATATAATCCAATTTTTTTTCTTTTGTTTCCCTTGCCAAAGAAGATACATTAAAAATATATATATTGCTAAGAGTAGTGTCAAGAAGTTTATTGCATATGTTTCCTTCTATGGTTTCAGGTTCTACATTTAAGTCTTTAATCATTTTGAGTTCATTCTTATATATAGTGTCACCTGACCTGTGGTGGTGCAGTGGATAAAGTGTCGACCTAGAATGCTGAGGTTGCCAGTTCGAAACCCTGGGTTTGCCTGGTCAAAGCACATATGGGAGTTGATGCTTCCTGCTTCTCCCCCTCCCTCTCTCCCCCCTCTCTAAAATGAATAAATAAGATATTTATTTTAAAAAAGGAATTAATTCTAATACATGCTACTATATGAATGAACCTTGAAAACATTATGCTCAGTGGAAAAAGCCAAACACAAATGATTCCATTTACATGAAATGTCCAGATTAGGGAAATCGATACAGACAGAAAGTATAATAGAGGTTGCCAGGGTCTTGGGAGGCCAAGGAAAGGAGAGAGTCAGTGTTTAATGGGTCAGAGTTTCTTCTTGGGAATATGTAAAAGTTCTGGAGATGGATGGTGGTGATGGTTAGACGACACTGTGAATGTGCTTATGCCACTGAATTATACACTTAAAATTATTTAAATGATAAGTTTTATTTTATGTGTATTTTACCACTATAGAACATCAATAGCACTTCTTTAGGTCAGCAGCAATAACAAATTTAATAGAAAAAAATGTCATTTCTAATTAAAAAAAATTTTTTTATTGATTGATTTTAGCAAGAGAGGAAGAGAGAGAGAGAGAGAGAGAGACAGGAACATTGCTCCATCTCTGAATATGCCCTGATCAGGGATTGAACCAGCAACCTCTTTGCTTTCAGACAATGCTCTAACCAACCGAGCTATCCGGCCAGGGAAATTTATTGATTTTTAAAGAGAGAGTAGAGAGAGAAATGAAGATGGAGCGGGGAGCAGGAAGCATCAACTCATAGTAGTTGCTTCTCATATGGGCCTTGACCGAGCCAACCGGGGTTTTCAAACCGGCAACCTCAGCGTTCCAGGTCGATGCTTTATCCACTGCACCACCACAGGTCAGGCCTGTCATTTCTAATAACAATGAGATCCACAAAGTCCTAGAAACCAACCTAACTAATAATGCAGAATACCTTTAAAATGAACAATCTGGCATGATAAGAGGTCATGCTCCTAAAATTATTCTATAAATTCAATTCCATCCCAATAAAAATTCTAGTAGGATTTGTTTCAGGAACACAACAAATTAATTTTTAAAAAAGAAAAAAGAATAAATAACTGTGATCTAAAAAGCTGCAGCAAGCTCTCAGATATTAAGACAAAGCCACAGTATTAAGATAGAAACAGACAAAAGGACAGACCAGAGACTTCAAGCAAAAAAATACCCATGTGCACATCAGACTTCATACATGCAGAAGGGTGGTTCCACAAAACAATCACAGGGGCTGGGGGGAGGGACAGAGCTGTGGGACAGATGGCGTTGAAAAATAGGACTCATTGTGTCAAGAAAAACGAAACACCCCTAGCAGCCTTCTTGTATAAGTTGGATACCAAAATGCTCAAAGACCTCCCTGGGATAGAGGAAACGACACGGATAGGAAAAGACAGGGCAGAGTGGAGGAAAATGCCAGAACAGAAACTGCTCCACAAAGTGTGAGTAGATTTGACGTCGCCAGAATGTAAGATTCCTCTTCAATAGACAAATCAGTAGCTAACAGGGAGAAGAGATTTCCACACCTAAAAGTGCCCGTGGCTTAGTAAGTGTTTTCCTCCGGGTTGTGGAAAACAAATCATAAATCAACAAGAAAAACAGGAAGCCCGTAGAAAGGGAGCCAAGGAAACCAGCAGGAAATCTCCCAAGAAGAAGACTGCACGCCTAGTGGTTTACGAAGACAGGCCCCACCTTTGTAGTAACCACAGAAATTCAGATTCAAACAAGGTCCACAGATTAGGAAGGTGGATAAGAACAGGTGTTGATCGTGTGGAAAGACAGATCCAAGAATAGATTTTTTTTTTCCATAAAAGTAAGCAATGCTCATTAAAGAAGTGGTGGAAATCTGTACTGTGAAAAGAAGACGGATGCCCCGGATCCCACCTCCCACCCAGGCTACTTTGCAGCCTGGCGCTGAGCTTCCTTCTAGTCTTGGGTTAGCATTTTGCGGGGTGTGCTCCGGCACAAGGCCGGCTTCTTGCACGCCTTTCATACCCCACACTTGATCCCTATTTGTCCGTGCTCTATGTCAGGGGTTGGCTCTAAGCACCTCCATTCAGGCTGTTGTTGGCCTTTTCACTCTGAAAAAAAACAAAACAACTCTGAGGTTGTTTATTCTACACATTTTAAAAAAACTTTTTTCTCTTTTATTTTCACATGGCTAAATCTGTTCCTCATTAGGATACCTCCAGTCATGTCTAAGAAGTCTGGCTTTGCTGGTTTGATTGCTAGTGTGGACACATTAAGCTCTAATGGGATAATCCCCATGAAGCCAAGGGCCACCAGCCAGCTCCCCTGGCAGGACAATGTTCGCAGAGGGCAGGAGCTGTGCCCCGAGCTAGTAGATTGGCTCCTGCTCTGATTTCTCAAAAAAAAAATAGTCTGGCCCTGGCCGGTTGGCTCAGTGGTAGAGCGTTGGCCTGGCGTGCGGAAGTCCCGGGTTCAATTCCCAGCCAGGGCACACAAGAGAGGCGCCCATTTGCTTCTCCACCCCCCTCCCCTCCTTCTTCTCTGTCTCTCTCTTCCCCTCCTGCAGCCGAGGCTCCATTGGAGCAAAAAGATGGCCCGGGCACTGGGGATGGCTACTTGGCCTCTGCCCCAGGCGCTAGAGTGGCTCTGGTCACGACAGAGTGACGCCCCAGAAGGGCAGAGCATCGCCCCCTGGTGGGCAGAGCATCGCCCCTGGTGGGCGTGCTGGGTGGATCCCGGTTGGGCGCATTCGGGAGTCTGTCTGACTGCCTCCCGTTTCCAGCTTCAGAAAAATACAAAAAAGGCCCTGGCCGGTTAGCTCAGTGGCAGAGCGTCGGCCTGGCGTTCAGGAGTCCCGGGTTCGATTCCCGGCCAGGGCACACAGGAGAGGCGCCCATCTGCTTCTCCACCCTTCCCCCTCTCCTTCCTCTCTGTCTCTCTCTTCCCCTCCCGCAGCCAAGGCTCCATTGGAGCAAAGATGGCCCGGGTGCTGGGGATGGCTCCTTGGCCACTGCCCCAAGCGCTAGAGTGGCTCTGGTCGCAACAGACCGACACCCCGGAGGGGCAGAGCATCGCCCCCTGGTGGGCGTGCTGGGTGGATCCTGGTCGGGCACATGCAGGAGTCTGTCTGACTGTCTCTCCCCGTTTCCAGCTTCAGAAAAATACCAAAATAATAATAATAATAATAATAATAATAATAGAAAAGGAGACCAGAGCCCACTGGCCGGGAGCCTGAAGCAGACCTATCATTGGGTCTGTGCTCCTGGTTGCCTCTTCCAGGCAGCCTCCCTTGGTTGGCCCGGTCTTCCTGAGTCTGAGAGGTCAACCCTTCTCCCTGCCTCCCAAGAGACTTCAACATTGTCTTGGAGGCTAGGTTCCACTACCTTGTATCAGATTCCACCTCAGCATGGCCACCACTGACCTCAGGGGCTGGTTCTGAGAGTCACTGACCCTCTTCCTGGCTTGCGACCCCTGCCCTGCTCACTCACTGTTCCCAGCTGCCATACACACTCACAGACACACCTGCCTCGCTTCTGTGACCACCTCCTGTGGGCAGGGTGGCCTCCAGGACAGGAGCCCGGGTTGTGGAGCCGAGGTCCTGGGTCTCCCCAGGACCGGAGTACAGGGGCTAACCCAGGAGGTGTGTGAGGACTGTTCAGGACAGGAGGTGGCCCCAGGTCGCCAGCTCCACACCTCCCGTGGAAGGGAAACAGAGGCCAGAGACAGAGAAAGAGCCAGGGCCTCCGAGAATTGTGGGCTGGAGCACTGGGAAGACACCCTCGCCCTGGGGCACACAGAGCAAGGTCCTGTCTCTCTGCCCACACCGAGGCAGTGGCTCCCTCCTCTAGAGCTCCCAGAGCCCCCAGCTCGAGAAAGACCTTCTCTTCTGCAACTTCCAGGGAACCCCCAGCGGCTGCAGCCCAGCGGGGTGAGTGGGAGGCAGCCCCAAAGGCAGCTGTCGTAGGTAGAGAGCAGGAGGGCCCACGATCTCACAGGCTGGGCGCGCCGAGGCTGGGCTGCCAGGGGCCTAAGTGCACGATTTCCAGGGTGGCCCTCTCACGGGCAGCAGGCCAGGCCTGACCTTCACAAATCAGTAAAAATATCACACTGAGGGAATCAGCCAGGCTGCCAGTGACAGAGTGGCTCTCGGGTTTGGGGCCCCCCTCCGGCCGCCCACGACCCAAATGGCCCCTTGATGATGTGAGGGGCTGAATACGAAGTGTGCGCGTGCAGAGGCGCCCAGGGACCGCGGGCCAGCCCGGCCCTGACGCTGTAACACAGCAGCCGTGACCATGATGATCTAACACGGGGGGCTGGGGAAAACACCCCCAAAACAGTTCACCTGCCGCCACGCACCCCAGACAGGCAGGCTGAGCGAGTCCCCTGGAGAGAGTCACTCTGCGCAAGCCTGCTGCTTCGGGACTGGGGCTCAGCCCTGCCCACGCTGTGCCCACTCTCCTGAGAAAGCAGACCAGGCAGGCTGGCCATCCGAGCCTGCAGCCCAGAGGCCCATCGGCAGAGCGGGGAACTGCTGTGCCCAGCGCCCCCTAGCAAAGATGGAGGCTGCTGCTCTCAGCCTGTCTGCTGGTACTGCTTGGCCCACAGTCCCCGCAGAGCTGTGGTGTCTGTGTTCCCTGTTTGGGCCTCGAGGGGCCGGGGCAGGCCCAACCTCACAAGCCTGTGGACGGTCTGCAGCGCACCTGTCCTCCCAAGTATCTGAACACTCCCACCCCACAACAAGGTCTTCTCCCTGACCTGCCCTTGCTGCTGTTTCCTGCACACACACACACACACACACACACACACACACCAGGCAGGAGCGGAGGAAGGACCCCTGCAGGGCCACCTAGCTCCTGGCCCAGTATAAACCTCCTCATTAGCTGCTAATTATGTTTTGTGCCTGGCCTCCCAAGGCTGTTGCCAGACCACACCTGTTGACAAGATGTGGTGGCCCCAGTGGGAAGAGGCCACGTGTTGATTATGGCGCTAATGATGTGCTCATTGCCCTCAGTAATTCCCCAAATAAAACACTGGGTCTGGGATGCAAATCTCGATTGTAAAGCAAGCGGTGGGGGTACGGGGGTGGGAAGTTGGGGCTCAGACTCAGGGCCAAATTGTCACCAGTGCCTGCATGTTTTCCTATTCTCAGATTCTGAGAGCGACAGGCTCAGGACTCGCACATGCCGGGAGCCCTTTCTCCCCCCACCCCCGTACCCCAGCATTCGGAGCCTGGAGAAACCTCAGAGGTGTGGGAGGGTGTGGAGGGACAGGCCCTGAGGCTGTGCCCCGATGCTCACCCAGACAGCGTGGGGCACCCATGACACACAAGGATGAGGGCTGATCTACCCAGAAGACCTGAGCGTAAAGACCCCCTTCTCGTAAGGAGATTCCCAGTTGACCACCCACACTAACACGCTAAATACTCCCGGTTTACACAGAGCATGGGGCGGGTTTGGAAAGTGAGAGACACTTGGTTGGGTAGGAGGTCAGCCCTGTACTTGGAGGGTCGCCTGAGCCAGGCCCTGGGAAACCTGTCCTCTGTTCCACACGACTGTCCACACGGGTGGGAGCCCATGGATCCAGCCCCCTCCCACTCCTCCCATCTGGCAGTTCCTGACCCCCTAAACTTGATGTGGGTAGCTTTCAGTATCTGATCCTGCAGCGCTGGGAGCAGCAGAAGGAAGCTTCCTCCCCCATGGTCCCTGGCCGCTCCTCCCTCAACCTGAGCCTGATGGCCGACATCTCAGACATCGGGCAGGACCCTGGATGTATGTCCCTCCTCCGACAGTTCAGCCGTGCAGAGCAGGGAAGGAGCAAACCCCACTTCTGTTCAATTTCTGTGGGGGCCTTGACTGACCCACAGCACAGTAACATTGGAGAATGCAATAAACTTTTCTAAATCCCATGGTTAGGAAAGTTGAAATTTATTTTGGCAAAGACAAAATATCTTTTACTTGTCCCCACCCTGGGTCATTTTACAGAGGCCAGCTGCCTCAGAAAGACATCTCCTAGCCCAGCCCCGGTCGGCAGCACAGCCCCTGGGTCGGGCAGCCTAGCCGGCAGGCATGGCCTGGGTTGTGTCCCCTCCAGCCCACCAGTCCCCTGAGGGCCAGCCTAGCCCACATGGGAGGTGGGCGACAACCTAGTGAGATGCCTCCCGTTATGTAGCTGTCCTCCAACCCCACAAAAACCTAGACATGTGGCTGTGGGGCACTAGATGGTGGCTCCTCAAACGATACACCCAACCAGAACCTAAGGATGGGAACCTATTTGGAAAAAAAAAAAGTTTTTGTAGATGTAATTAAGTCCTCTGAGAATCTCTAGACGAGGTTGTCCTGGATGAGGGTGGGTCCTAAATCCGATGACAAGTGCCCTTGTAAGAGAAGGGAGAAGACACGCAGGAGCTGTGTGACCACGAAGGCAGAGGCCAGAAGTGATGCTACCTATGGCCAGGGCCACCTGGAGCCTCCGGAAGCTGGACATGGCAGAAGGGTTGTCCTCTGGAGCCCTTGGAGGGGTCCCAAATCTGCCCGTGCCTTGTTTTCCAACTTCGGCCTCCAGAACTGAGAGACTAAATTTCTGTTGTTTTAAACCCCCCAATGTGTAGCCCTTTGTTACAGCTGCTCCAGGATACTAACACAGGGCCAATCCCTTGGAGGGTGAAACGGACACCAACCCACAGGAGGGGACGGGCTGTTACAGCTTGGTGGAAACCACACCTGCTCCCACCCAACCGGCAGCTGGTTGGCTCTGGACAAACCTGTGGGCAGATCCGGAGCAGAGGCCAAGCTCTGCACCTGTTCCAGCTCAGGTAAACGGGCGCCCACGCACCGTTATGCGTCACACAAGCCAGCGGGCCAAGCTGACCACAGGAGCCACGGCTCCTCCACATGTCCTCAGCTGGCCCTTGACCCCCCCACACACAGCCGCACATGTGCAAACTCTGGTATTACACATGGGAAGCGCACGGTAAGTACTCACTAATGATGATGATGAAACAATTCGCAAAATGTGAGAGCAGGCAGACCGGAGGCGAGGCGTGATGTTGGCACTAGAGCCTGAGGATCTCTAGGGACACTGTCACCCAGGCACTCCTACGGGGACGGCAAGCCCCATGGCTCCAGCCAGGGCAGAACAGGATGTGCTTACTGCCTGACCCCTGGGGCCACCTTGGGACAGGCAAGGTGAGTGTCAGCTTCTAGCCACTCATTTTAAATATAGTTTTTTTCTGTTTTTTTGTTATCCCTCTACAGGGATAGAGAGAAACAGAGAGAGGGGACAGATAGGGACAGACAAATAGGAAGAGAGAGAGACAAGAAGCATTAATTCTTCGTTGTGGCACCTTAGTTGTTCATTGATTGCTTTCTCATATATGCCTTGACCGTGGGCCTTCAGCAGACTAAGTAACCCCTTGCTCGAGCCAGCGACCTTGGGTTCAAGCTGGTGAGCTTTACTCAAACCAGATGAGCCCGCGCTCAAGCTGGCAACCTCAGGGTCTTGAACCTGGGTCTTCCTGCAACCCAGTCTGACGCTCTATCTACTGCGCCATCGCCTGGTCAGGCTAAATATAGTTTTACTGAGATAATAGTTCACATATTATACAATTTGCCCATTTAAAGATTGAAACCAATCCTGCAGATCTACATGTCAAACTCCTCACCTCCAGTGTTGGGGGAACTATGCCCGCTGCCCTCAAATGGAAACCACCCTTTGTCCCCCAGCCAAAGCCAAAGCCCCTCCGCTACAAATCCTCTTCATCACACCAACCTGATCCTGCCCCCAATCCCAGTGGCACTTGTTATTGTTACAAGTTTTTTGCAAACCTACTCTGGGGCATTTCAGTGAAACTAAATTTATCTTGTGCTCAGTTAGTTACAATAATTAGTGGGGTTGTTCAGATTTCAGGCATGACATCTCAGACCTCACTCGGGTCTCCTTAGGACAAGGGGGAAGCTGCTGCGAAACAGGCTGTCCTGGGAGCCAAGAGGAGCAGCTGCAGGGCTTGAAGAGGCCACACCAGCCGGTGGTCCCGGGTCCCTGGACCATGCAGCACACCCATAAGCAGGTGTGGCAGTCACCAGGTAGTGTCAACCTCAGGGCAAGAACCCCAAGAAGAGAAGGCACCCAGGCCGGGCTGGCGCCTCAGAAATGTGATATTCCCACCAATACTCTGGGCGGAGCCTGCCAGGGCACCCACAGGGCTGGGCCTGGCTGGGGCCCAGGGAGGGATGGCCGGACTCAACCACTGGAGTTTTCTGAAAAGCCTTAACAAAAAGTGGTAATTAAATGTTTCAATAGCCTGGCCTGACCTGTGGTGGCGTGGTGGATCAAGCATCAACCTGGAATGCTGAGGTCCCGGTTCAAATCCCTGGGCTTGCCCGGTCAAGGCACATACGGGAGTTGATGCTTCCTGCTCCTCCCCCTTCTCTCTTTCTCTCTCTCTCTCTCTCTCTCTGTCTCTCTTCTCTGAGATGAATAAATAAATAAAAGTAATTGACCTGGGGTGTCGTGGAGGATAAAGCATAGACCTGGAATGCTGAGGTCGCTGGTTCGAAACCCCAGGTGTGGTCAAGGCACAGATCAGAAGCAACTACTATGAGTTGATGCTTCCTGCTCCTCCCCACCCTTTCTCTCTCTCTCCTCTCTCTAAGAACAATAAATTTTTTTAAATCTTTGAATATATAATTGTATTTGACACATTTAGTAAGTAGCTCAAGAATTGAGGGTCCTGAGGCCCTGGCCAGTTGGCTTAGCGTAGAGTGTCGGCCCAGCGTGTGGAAATCTTGGGTTCAATTCCCGGCCAGGGCACACAGGAGAAGCGCCCATCTGTTCTCCACCCCTTCCCCTCTCCTTCCTCTCTGTCTCTCTCTTCCCCTCCCGCAGCCAAGGCTCCATTGGAGCAAAGTTGGCACAGGCACTGAGGATGGCCTCCACCTCAGGAGCTAGAATGGCTCCGATTGCAGCAGAGCAAGGGCCTAGATGGGCAGAACATAGCCCCCTGGTGGGCATGCCAGGTAGATACTGGTCAGGCACATGCGAGAGTCTGCAAGAGTCTGTCTGCCCCGAAGGAAGGAAAGAAGGAAGGAGGGAGGGGGAGTGGGAGTGGGAGGGAGGGAAGAAAGAAAAAGAAAGGAAGGAAGGAAGGACGCCAGCCCTGAAGGGATAGCTGATAGCGGTGTTGGCTGAGCATCGTCCTGAAGCACAGAGGTTACTGGTTTGATCTCTGGTGAGGGCACATACAAGAACAGATCGATGTTTCTGCCTCCCTCTCTCTCTTTCCCTTTCTCTCTCTCTAAAATCAATAAAGATAAACATTTTAAAAAAGATTAGCCCTGGCCGGTTGGCTCAGCGGTAGAGCGTCAGCCTGACGTGCGGGGGACCCGGGTTCGACTCCGGCCAGGGCACATAGGAGAAGCGCCCATTTGCTTCTCCACCCCTCCGCCGTGCTTTCCTCTCTGTCTCTCTTTTCCCCTCCCGCAGCCAAGGCTTCATTGGAGCAAACATGGCCCGGGCGCTGGGGATGGCTCTGTGGCCTCTTCCCCAGGCGCTAGAGTGGCTCTGGTCGCAACATGGCGAGCCCAGGATGGGCAGAGCATCGCCCCCTGGTGGGCAGAGCGTCGCCCCATGGTGGGCGTGCCGGGTGGATCCCGGTCGGGCGCATGCGGGAGTCTGTCTGACTGTCTCTCCCTGTTTCCAGCTTCAGAAAAATGGAAAAAAAAAAAAAAAAAAAAAAAAAAAGATTAAAACAGGCCCTGGCCGGTTGGCTCAGCGGTAGAGCGTCGGCCTGGCGTGCAGGGGACCCGGGTCCGATTCCCGGCCAGGGCACATAGGAGAAGCGCCCATTTGCTTCTCCACCCCCACCTCCTTCCTCTCTGTCTCTCTCTTCCCCTCCCGCAGCCAAGGCTCCATTGGAGCAAAGATGGCCCGGGCGCTGGGGATGGCTTCTTGGCCTCTGCCCCAGGCGCTAGAGTGGCTCTGGTCGCGGCAGAGCGAGCATCGCCCCCTGGTGGGCAGAGCGTTGCCCCTGGTGGGCGTGCCGGGTGTATCCCGGTCGGGCGCATGCGGGAGTCTGTCTGACTGTCTCTCCCCGTTTCCAGCTTCAGAAAAATACAAAAAAAAAAAAAAAAAAAAAAAGATTAAAACAATAAAATAATAATTGAGTCTGACAGCTTTGGGTTTTCAAATCTTACAAATGGACTTTTCTCAGGCTGGTCTCCAAATAACAGAAAAGGGCGTGGAGGCCATCCGTGGGGCTCCGCGGGCCCCTCCCGGTGCCCAAGGCTCTGCACTGAGCCGCAGTTGAGAAGAACCGCTCCCTATTGCTGTCACTTTCATTTTCTTCAGTAACTGGCGACCTTCTGGGTTCTTGGGCTGCAGTAATATGTAAAAGGAGACACACCAGAAGCAAGGCCGCTGCTTCTACGAGCTCCTGGGGCGGAGACCACCGCGCCACACACCTGGCGGGCCGGTGAGCACTGCGTGAGTGAGGGAGATGTCGTTCGTGTCCACGCAACCCCTCAGTCCATGCCCCATAGGCAGGGAAGTATGTCGGCTTTTCCACGAGACTGGGTCCGCCAGCAGGGGGCGCGCGCCCTCCAGACACCCGGGCGCGGGGCCAGATGCGCATGCGCCACACGGTGCACTTTCCGGCAGCGTGGCGGAATCGTCTCGTCGTTTCGCGCTGTTTGGCGACCTCTGCGCGTAGCGCCGGGCGGTAGTGTGGCCGTCATGGCGTCGCCCTTTAGCGGGGCGCTGCAGTTGACGGACCTGGATGACTTCATCGGGCCGTCTCAGGTGGGTCGGCCAGGGTGGGCAACGGCCGTGCTCAGAGGATTGAAAGGATGGTTGCCTCCTCCTGTCTCAGTTTCTCCTCCTAAGAAATGGGCTCAGGACTAAGAGACCCTGGACCGCGCCGCCAGGGCGTCCGCCACTCTGACCGACTTCCTACCGACTGGGAAACAGAAACCCGGGAGGGCGGTGTCCCACCGGGTTATTATGCCCTACCGCGGGTTTGGGGTTGTAGGCTCTCCTTCCCGCACAGCCCAATGAAACTAGCAGGGGTCCTCAGGGCGACCGGGTTAGGGGAGTGCGCTGTCCCCCTTCACAAATGGGTATACGGAAGCCGGAGGGTGCCAGGTAGTTGCCGCCAGAGTTACCCAGCTGGGGAGTGGCGGGCTCAGGAGTGGGGTTGCGAAGACCCCGCCAAGCTTCTCTGAGCCACAGCTCCTCCTGCGTACAGGTGAGATATCCCCACCCTAGTTGCTAGAGCAGAGGAGCTGGTCCGCTGGAGTCTCGCACTGGCTGTCCAGGCAGGGTGTGGTCGCTGGCGTTCCTCTCCTGGAGGACGGAGCTTGCCCCTAAAGGCGACAGCAACTACACTTGAAAGAGGGTGTCGCCTTATCTGGTGGACCTGCCTATCAATTGCCACCAGCTATGCAGGCCCAGAGCTGAAAGGGCCATAGTTGAGTCTCCTGAGAAGGGGAGGGGAACACCCCTGGGCAGGAATGAGCTCGGACAGGCTTCCTGCCAGGTCTTGCTGAGACTGGTCACCGGTCGTGTTTAGGAAGGCCATGGCCAATGGCCAGTGAGGTTCTCCTAGTGATGATGAGGCAGACAGGAAGGTGAGGAGAGAAATGAGCTTTGTTCTAGGCAGGGAGGTGACAACCAAGCAAATCATCAAGTTCCTGCCAACCCCTAAGGCTTTCTCTCAGTAGTCAATGTAAGATTGACCACTGGCTGGGGGCGGAGGGCAAGCCTCCTGTTTATACTGAGAAGGGTAATGGTCAAAGTTGGCAGGTGTCTGCTGACAGGTTAGCATGCAAACCCGCTTAGCACCAGCCTTAATTGACTGTGACCTGCAGAGTGACCCTTAGTGCCAGCAAGGTGTTTTAACATGTTCCCCGTGGGTGAGCAGGCCACCCTTCTTCTTCAGGAGCCTCTGCCCACTCAGGCCTGGTTTGGGGTCTCTTTCTGATATAGGACTGCATCAAGCCCATGAAGGTCGAGAAGAGGCTGGGAAGTGGCGTGGCCAAGATCCACATCGAAGATGACGGGAGTTACTTCCAAGTCAGTCAGGTAGGTTCTAGATCAGATGATCTGAAACTCAGGCCACTGTTCTGTCCCGTCACAAGTGCGGTGACCACGAGAACTACGTTTCCAGTCTTTTTTCACAGGTCAGATTCACTGACTGTCAGGGAGCCTGAGAGAACAGTGATGGGAGGGGCCAGGGACATAGAAGCTGAACATGGAGCTTGATTTGTCCTGATTTTCCAATTCAGACCTCTTAGTTCTTAGTGAACACCTTCTTCCTGTATTATTCGCAATGACAATATCCTGATCTAATGGTTTAAAATTCAGTCCACCTACCTGCCATTTGGACTCTCAAGAACATCTGTGCCATCCCATTGACTATAATCATCAGGTGCACCTGGCCCAGAAACCCCTTTTAAGCAAGGGGAGGAGTCTGACTAGGTGGTGGCACAATGGATAGAGCATCAGCCTGGGACTCTGAGGACCCAGGTTTGAAACCCCAGGGTTTCTGGCTTGAGCACGGGCTCACCTAACTTGAGCACAGGGTCGCTGTCTTGAGCGTGGGATCATAGTAATGACCCCATGGTCGCTGTCTTGAGCCCAAAGGTCACTGTCTTGAGCAAGGGGTCACTAGCTCAGCTGAAGCCCCCTGGTCAAGGCACATATGAGATGGCAATCAATTAACAACGAAGGTGCCGCAACTATGAGTTGATGCTTCTCATCTCCCTTTCTGGCTGTGTGTGTGTGTCTCTCTCTCTCGCTCTCTCACTCTCTCATTTAAAAAAGGTGGGGGGCCTGACCAGGCGGTGGCGCAGTGAATAGAGCGTTGGACTGGGATGCGGAGGACCCAGGTTTGAGACCCCGAGGTTGCCAGCTTAAGCGCGGGCTCATCTGGCTTGAGCAAAAAGCTTGTCCACTTAGACCCAGGGTCACTGGCTCAAGCAAGGGGTTAATCAGTCTGCTGAAGGCCCACGGTCAAGGCACATATGAGAGGGCAATCAATGAACAACTAAGGTGTCGCAATGCACAACGAAAAACTAATGATTGATGCTTCTCATCTCTCTGTCCCTGTCTATCCTTCTCTCTGGCTGTCTCTCTGTCTCTGTAAAAAAAATAATAATAAAATAAATAATTTTTAAATAAAAAAGGGGGGGAGCCCCAGGGTGACTCCTGGCGGGGAAGGATGATGAATCAAGCCTGTACAGTAAGAGAGCTGACTATTCACTTGGTGCAGGAGGGTGAGACAACAGCTCCTGCCTGATCCTGTCACAGCATGGGGGACTGGGTCCTTTTTAGGGAAAAGACACCTCAAGAGGGGTCCCACGAGTGAGGGGACCCAGTTGAGTCAGGAGCCAGCATGCCCCGCTGTCCAGAGCAGCAGTGCTTGATTTGGAGGAAAGTTGGCAAGCTCACCAGCCTCCTGTGTGGCATAGCACTGCACCCCAGGACTTTAGGCCAAGTTGAAACAAATCAGTAAATAAATAAAAACATGTGTTGTTCAAAGTGCGGCAAAGCGCAGGCCTAGTGAGCTTGGCTGGGAGATCAGTCTTCTCAGCCCTCTGGTCAGATCATCAGGCCCTGTGGCACACCTGGCCTCAGTTCAGATCATTCCTGCTTTTGCAGAAATAAAGCAGTTCATCTGGGATCAGCTGCATCTAGGAAAAGTCACTGAGTTTGGACCTGATGGTTTGACTCAAACACCAAGTTGCGTGTCTGCTTGGCAAAGCCTTACTTGTTGCTGTCCATTGTATCCCTCCTCGACTCCAGGTGTTGGCACTGAGCGGACACAGGCCCCTCCCTCTCCCTCCTCCTTCCTTCCTTCCTTTCCTTCCTTTCCTTCCTTCCCTCCCTTCCCTTCCTCCCTCCCTCCCTCCCTCCCTCCCTTCCTTCCTTCCTTCCTCCCTCCCTCCCCTCCCTTGCCCATCTCTTCTCCTTTCAGAGCCTAGCCTTTGGCACTTTCCTCTCTTCAGGGCCCCATGAGAGCAGCCTGGGGACCAGAAATCCTTCCAGGACCTCTGGAGAGTCGCAGGCCTCCAGCTGAGTTTGTACCAAAGTCAGAATTTGATGGTGCTATTTAAGTCTAGAATCTGTTTAAGTACTTCTGTAATAAATACCTTTTTAAAGCCAGCCAGCTGCCATGTTGGTTGTCAGGGTTGTAAGTAAGAGAGTCAAGGTCTCCTGTAGGCCCCGTCACCTTGAGAGCTGTTTCCTCATGCAGAGGGGCCCTGCGCTTACCAGGTTCTCATGCTTCCAGCACGGGGGGACGCAGAAGCTAGAAAAAGCCAAAATCTCCCTGGACGACTGCCTGGCCTGCAGCGGCTGTGTCACCTCAGCCGAGACTGTGCTCATCACTCAGCAGAGCCATGAGGAGCTGCGGAAGATTCTGGACGCCAATAAGGTAAGTGGTGGGCAGTCTAAGAGACTGCTCCAGCCCGGCATCAGCGCCAGCGTTCTTGATTTGTCCTGTCGAGGGCTGCTCCTCTTCTGGGGCTTCCTGTGTCTCCAGGGACACCCCCCCTCTCAATTTTTAAGTCTAGTCAATGACATCTCAGAAAACTACTTATCAGTATTTCAACAGTGAAGTGCCCGGCCCTAAACTTTGGGTTCTTTTATTTTTATTTTTTTAAATTATTTTAGTGAGGAAGAAGGGAGAGCGAGAGGAGAGAGAGAGAGAAGTGGGGGAGGAACAGGAAGCATCAACTGCCATATGTGCCTTGACCAGGCAACCCTGGGGTTTCGAACTGGTGACCTCAGTGTTCCAGGTCAACTCTTTACCCACTGCGCCACCACACGTCAGGCCAACTTCAGGTTCTATATACATAAAAATGGTGTGCCCTGATGGAGCTAGGTCTGCCCTTGCCGACTCTGGCCCACTGGGACTCTGCATACGATTTGCAAAGTGAGTGATGTGTCCTTTGCTTTGCAGACAGTGGCCCCCGGTCAGCAGAGGCTGGTTGTCATTTCAGTCTCACCCCAGTCCAGAGCATCACTGGCTGCGAGATTTCAGTTGACTCCTACAGACACTGCCAGGAAGTTAACTGCATTCTTTAAAAAACTAGGTAGGTGAGGCACCTTGGGTGAGCACTAGAGGTGGGAACATGGAGGCATTGCGGGGGGGGGGGGGTCGTCAGGCCTCCGGGTCACTGACCTTAAACATGGCAGAAACTCTGTTGTGAGTCTGACTTCAGCTTGAAGTTTCTGCTCAATGCAGTGCTCAGAAGCAGTGCTGTTTAAGAGAAGCCGTCTGAGTCCTGACTGCGCTCTCCTGGCTCTGGAGTTCACCACTCTTTCTTTTCTTTTCTTTTCTTTTCTTTTTTGCAATGCTACCTCTTATTTATTCCTTCTTCTGTGAAAGTATGGTTTCCAAATTAACAACAAGGCACATTTTCCAGGTCCGTGCTGGGTCTGCCTCTGAATGGCTGACCTCTGTGTAATGCCAGTAGCGGGGAGGACATGGGTGACCCTGGTGCAGGCCACGTCCTGGGCAGGTACTAAGTGCAGGTAAAGGAAGCCAGTTGTCACACGCAAGCTTCCCAGCCAGACACACAGGCTGTCCACAGCACCAGTGTGTCCTGTCTAGAATGGTGCGTCCTGTGGCCACTGTGAAAGGCGGACCCTCCCCACGCCCCTGCTCCTGGCGACATGGTCAGCAGCTCCTCACGCTTTGGCCATCTTTCACGGGGCTCAAGGGGGCGCTGCACTTCCAGGGGCGCACTATGTGTTTGACACCGCCTTCTCGAGGAACTTCAGCCTCCTGGAGAGCCAGCGAGAGTTTGTGCGGCGATTCCGGGGACAGGCCGACTCCAAGCAGCCTCTGCCTGTGCTGACTTCCGCCTGCCCAGGTGTGCTCACACTGCTAACACCGAGCAGTGGGTATTGGGAATGCTGGAGTGGGGGGCGGGGAGGATATTGTCAGCCCAGAACAGCCTCTTTGGCAGGAGGAGATGTTCTGAGTCACCTGTAGTCACTTCAGTTCCTGAAGACAGTAATCATGTGGGTGCTAGAAAAAATAAAGAGGATGTTCATTAATGCTCTGGAACTCCTTGTACAAGACGGTCCACCCCCAGAATGTCATGTCAAGCCAACAGCGGGAGGTGACTTATGAGCCTCCCCCATCTCTTCCATGTTGGTCGCAGGCTGGATCTGCTACGCCGAGAAGACCCATGGGAGCGCCATCATCCCCTACATCAGCACCGCCAGGTCCCCACAGCAGGTCATGGGCGCCTTGGTCAAGGACTTCTTCACCCAGCAGCAGGTACCGGGGAGTCGAGCCAGGAATGATTCAGTGAAAGACGAGCCAAGACCTGCAGTGTCCAAGGGCCCATTCACAGACTCATGGTCACTCCGTGGCTGTTTGGGGCTGTGCCCGCGATGTCACTCTGTCCCAACTCTAACAGGACCCCCTCACTGCTGGGGTCAGGCTGTGGCTCCACATTTCCCCATCTCTCCATGCAGCGTGTGACCCCTGATAAGCTCTTCCATGTGACAGTGATGCCCTGCTATGACAAGAAGCTGGAAGCCTCGAGATCGGACTTTTTTAACCAGGAACACCAGACGCGAGATGTGGATTGTGTCATCACGACAGGTAGGGGCCCAGCCGCCCTGAGCCCCTGCACCTTCGGTGTGGTCCCCAAGCCCACAGCACAGATTGGCATTGCCTGGGCCCTGCCCACAAGCACTGGCTAGAGGTGCAGAGCAGCTCGGGGCCCAGCGGGAGGCAGCGGCCCTCCCCTCGAGCCTGCTTGGTATTTGCAGCTGTCTTGTCTCAGGGACCTGAAGCAGATGGGTCTCCCAGCACCACCATTTTTTGCTCTAAAATAGTCTGTATAGATCCTGGTCTGGTGGTTCAGTGGGTAGAGCGTTGTCCCAATGCCCTCAGGTCATGGGTTTGAGCCCCAGCCAGGGCACATACAAGAAGCACTCAATGAAAGCAACTAAATGGAATGACTTAAGTGGAGCAATGAGTTGATGCCTCTTTCTCTCTCTCTCTCTCTCTCTCTCTCACTTTCTCTCCCCCGCCTCCATTCTTCTCTTTAATCAATGAAAAAATTAAATAAAGAAATAAAATAGTCTGTAGAAGGAGAAGGGTGGAGAGTTTTGTCAGCCTTTCTGGCTCACACTGGTTATCCCATTTCTGAGTTGAACAGCCTCGCAGGGTCTCCAGGTGCCTCAAAAACAGAAAAATAAAAGCTGGGCAGCTCAGACAGTCAGGGGAGGTCTCCGTGCATGAGCACGCGCCCAGATGTGACGGGTGCACTGTGTATGGCCCCAGTCACTGTGAGGGTGGGCGCGCTCCCGGCGGCACGGCGGCTCTCCTGAGGGTCTTCAGAAGCAGAGTCCTCTTCCTCACCCCCGAGCCAGGGAGTGGACATCTGGGCCCACATACCAAATTACAGGCTGCTAGGGTTACAGATGACATGAGTATTCTTTGACACTGTTTTCCTGAGACCCCAGCTGATGAGCATCTGTGCTGTGGTTCCGTCGTAGGAGAAGTCTTCAAGTTGCTGGAAGAAGAAGGGGTCTCACTGTCAGAACTGGAGCCAGCCCCCCTGGACAGTCTGTAAGTCACCCCCTGCCATAGTGGAAGGGATGAGCATACATCTGGTGTCAGGGTCGCAGGTGTCCTGGCAGGCCGCGGAAGCACATGTGGACGGGCAGCGTCCCCCTCTCTACCTCTTCCCACTGCAACTTCCATCTGGTTGGCTCCATGCCTGCCCTGTGGTCTGTCCTGTGTCCACAGAGGTGGTCTTCAGCAGAGCTGACCCTAACTTGATACTGGTCTGAACTCACCAGGTACAGGTGACTTAGTGGAGGGGGACAGTCCTCTCCCACCTGCTGACACACTAACAAAGCCCCCAGGGATCCGTGACCCATTCCCACTTAGAAAGCAACCGTGAGAATCAGGTCACCCGGAAGCCTCAGCAGATAGCAACGCTGCTTCCCTGAGTCCTTACTCCCTCGCCCCCCCCCCAGGTACAGCAGTGTATCTGCCCAGGAGCCCACCAGCCACCAAGGTGGGGGCTCGGGGGGCTACCTGGAGCATGTGTTCCGGCACGCAGCCCAAGAGCTCTTTGGAATCCACGTGGATGAGATCACCTACAGGCCCCTGAGGTCAGTGGGAAGTGCTGCCGCTGGGGCTGCCTCAGCCCTGGGCCCCTTGCTGAGGTGGGCTAGGTGGAAGACAGTGAGCTGAACTGGCGCAGACCCTGAGACACTGGACAAGAGCTGGTCCTCCTTCCCAGCTTGTCCGAACAGGCCAGAGCTCTCTGGGCCTTGGTCTTCCCATTGTAGAGATCAGTGTCCCCTGCCCACTCCACGGCAGTCCAGAGCCCCTAGAGGCTCGTGGTGGCAGGGCAGTGTGCCCGGCACAGAATGTCCCACTGGGACATCGCATCCCACAAAGGGAGGGTGTGGCTTTGTGTGTGACCCCACCACACCACACACTCATCTTTAGGAAGTGGGGTTCCCATTCTACAGATCAGAAAACTGAGGCTAGGGTGGGGTCACCTGCCAGCTTGTGGAGTTAAGCTTTCTGCAGTCCCTCTCCATCACTGGCCTCCCCCCTGGAGCTGGTGAGGTGACAGCATCTCTGGGGGTGGGGATGAGCACGGCCTCTGCCCCCCAGGAACAAGGACTTCCAGGAGGTGACCCTGGAGAGTGAGGGCCGCGTCCTGCTCCACTTTGCTGCAGCCTATGGCTTCCGCAACATCCAGAATCTGGTGCAGAAGCTCAAGCGAGGGCGCTGCCCATACCATTACGTGGAAGTCATGGCCTGCCCCTCAGGTGCGCACAGCAGGCCCCTCTGCACAGACTGCAGGGCCCTCCTGGGACCAGAGCTGTGGGCAGCAGCTGTCCTGAGGGCTGGAAGGGTGTAAGTGGGGCTCTGACCCCTGGCATGCAGACAGCCTCGCCCATCCTGTCCTGCCAGGTTGCTTGAACGGTGGAGGCCAGCTCAAGGCCCCCGAGATGCCCAGCAAGGAACTCCTCCAGCAGGTTGAGAAGCTGTACAACATGGTCAGGACGGAGGCGCCGGAGGACGCACCTGGGGTCCGGGAGCTCTACACGCACTGGCTGCACGGTGAGAGCTCAGAGCGGGCCGGCTCTCTGCTGCACACGAGCTACCACGCGGTGGAGAAGACTAGCTCTGGCCTCAGCATCAGGTGGTAGGAGGGCTCGCCGGAGCCAGTGCCGGGACCTTGAGACCCCAAGGCTTGCCCACAAATGCTGGGTGAGCTGTGAGGCTATCCTGGAACCCACGTGGAGATGGGAGTCAGGACCAGGAAAGGTGACTTCCAGCCTGCACTCACCTGGACTCCCCAGTGCAGGCCAGTTTCCGCAGACTGATGTCCATGGCGGAACCCTTGCTCTTCCTGGTTTTGGTGACCCAAGTATGTGAAGGTTTCAGCCAGTCCCGTGAAGAGCCTAAAGTGGAGCAAAGATGGGGTGCTCCCCCATTTCTAGAGCTACTCCTGAAGCTTGGGTAGGGATGGGCCCGACCTGCCGGGCTGGTCAAGCTTATAGCCCAGCATGTAGAGCCCTGTTGCACTTGGCAGCAAAGGACACTGGTAGGAAAAGTGCACCCAGCCCGTGGCACCCCACATACTGGGAAGCTGTGTCCACTCCACCTGGCAGGTCCACCTAGGACTGGGTGTTTATTTTGACAAAGCTGTGGCCTCAGCCTGAGAACCTTTGACAAAGCTGTGGCCTCAGCCTGAGAACCTACGTTCTCTGCCGCTGGCTCCCCATTCAGTGGGCGGGGGAGGGGACAGGACAGCCGAGCCCTGCCATCAGCCCGTCCCCACTGAGCTCCCCCTGTAATAAAGGAATCTCCCTCTGAAAAGAGCTTCTGAGAGCCTCTGCCAACATTTTAAAAAGACCTTTCAAAGTGTTCAAGTTCAAAAGCCCTGTGCACCTTGCTAGTGTATTACCCAAACACATAGGTCCTGGGCTCAAGTGTGCCCCTCTCCAAGGCCAGGCAGCCCGTTGGCGGGCCTGGAACACGCTGCCTGACTCCATAGCAAGTCCGTACAGGACTCACTTTGACTAAGGTGTACTCAGGAGCCCCTACTGCAGTGCCAGGGGGGCCTGGGACTGTGGCTGCAATGGCTCAGCCTCCCGCTCAAAGCTGGCTTCTTGCTGCAGAGCACCCCCAGGACCTCAGCCAGGGCCACCTTGCCAGTGAATCTGCACACAGGCTGCTTGCTGTGGGAAGAGGGGACACCATGGGGGCTCAAGGGGAATTGTTGGGCAGGTGCTGGCAGAAAACACTTAACAAGCAGCTTCTCACCGTCGCTGGTCAGCACAGTAAGAGCTGGTCCCTGGGCTCTCTCTCTCCATGTCCAGCTGACTGCCCGGGAGGCCCCAGGAACAGTGGGCTGGCCCCGAGGCGCTTACACTGAAGTGCAGTCCCTGGTGTGAGCACAGGGCCTCCCAAGACACACTGGCTCAGGCCTTGCTGTATGCGCCCAGCCTGCCCCGCATCACCCTCAGTGAGCCGGCATACCCCTGGCTAACCCAGGTATGGTCACCCTGGGTCCCAGTTCTCCCCCGACCCTCCAGCCCTCACCGTTGAGAGCTGAGAAGTGGCCCCACCTTGGCTCATGAAAGCTTGGCCCTCACATGGACATTGCAGAGGTCCACAAACTCGAAGTTTTGGCCTGAGGGAAAGGGACATGTGTGCTCATGGCCAAAGAACAGCTTTTGGAGAAAGGCGGCACCTGGGGTGCACAGCACTGCCACAGGCAGATACGGGGGAGGACCTCACGGTGGGTCTTCCCTCTCTGGACCCTAGGCAGGGCTGTGCGCAAGAGGGGTCCGCTCCACACACAATGGGGGCCAGAAAAGGAGCCTCTACTCCCTGCTGTAGGGACTCCTGGGACTGCCCGTGTTCCTGGCTTCAGGTTCTAGCGACCGGTGGCTTTGACGCCAGCCCCTTGTCAAGCCACCGCCGGCTGCAGGCCACGCCCCCCAGCGCGTTTTTTCTACCGCTTCTGCTCCCGGCTCAGCCCCAGCAGGGTCTCGGTCCCGCAGGCCCCCTTCCTTCCACAGTCCCGGTCCCCAGGAGGCCCGCCCCGCCCCGCCCATCACTGCCGACCCTGACAGCCCCACCCCCCAGCCTCCTACTTACCCGTGCAAGCCGCGTCCGCCCGCTGTGCTGGCGGCCTGACAGCGCTGGACAGAGGCGGACTTCGGGCGCCGGTCACTGGACCTAGACAGAGCGCTGTGCTCAGCCTGGCCGCCTCCTCGGCCCCGGCCCGGCCCCGCCCGACCCGGAACCTGCGTGCGCCTGGGACCCAAGCCCGGCGCTGGGAGTACGTGAGCACTGGACAGAGCCTCTCTGCTCCCCATGCCCCTGAGTGGGACATCTAAGCCCCCTTCCCTCAGGCTAGGGGGTGCGGGGGTCTGTCCTGCTTGTTCGTCTGCCGTCTGTCCGTCTCAGCGCTCGACAGCCACCAGGAGACACACAGAAGTCTCCCAGTGAATGTGCGAACCCGTACGGTAGGAAGGCAGGGCACTCAGTGTCAGGGTGACAGTAGCTGCCGGGGCAGGTCCTTTTCGTATGCCCTGTCACGTCCCTGCCCGGACTGGGCGCTTTCAAGCACCCCTGGTTCCATCCGCGCCCCGGATAAATGCAGGAGTGCTGGGCTGCATTTCCCAGCTGAGGCAATTGAAACCAGAAAAAATGGGTCGCAATATATGGAAGGAGTTGTTTCCCCTCCTCCTCATCCACTGAACTACCCTGCCTGCCCTCCTGTGAGTGGGAGGGGGGAAGAGAGGGCGGGAGACTCCGGGGAACAACAGAGGCCTTGGCAACACAATCCACCGGGTCGCAGCAACAGGCCAGTTCGTGAGGCTGCACTGTGCTTGGGGCAGCCAGACTTTCTTTTGCCAATGGAACCTGCGAGAGTCCCAGGCCCCAAGCCAGGGGCCCCATCTCGGGTCATTGAGAATGTGAGTCCTTCCAGGATGCTGCTGCTCCTGCCATGGGGCTGAGGTTCTCCCTGAGGCCTCGGGGACCAGGAGGGGTGCCTGGCTTTGCCACCTCAGCTAGGCTGGATATGTGAGAGTGGCTCGTGGCTCCATAAGAGTGGAGGCCACAGCCTGGGGGATGGGTGGTGGTTCCTCCCTAGGTCCTACCACTGGCTGAGGATTGGCTGCCAGAAGTCCCTGGGGATGCCCCAGCCTGGGCCACCAGTCTTAAGACAGAGCTTCCCTCAGACCTAGAACTGAGTGAGGAGCAGCGGCTGGGGGTGAGTATGGGGGCTCTGAGGAGCTAGCAGGAGGGAGGGTGCCCATAGAATTCCACAGGTACCACCTCTCACTATGACCACCAACAGATCTCCAAGGAGCTGCTTGACCTACAGATCGCGACCCATCATCTGAGACAGCAGCAGGAGGCTGAAATCTTTGAGCTGAAGAGCGAGGTGGGCGCTGATGTGTGCCCACATGTGCCAGCCCAAGTGCTTGAGGGGTGCATACTATGACCAGTGCTGTGGGGGTGCAGGTGTGCCCCATATGACAGGACCCTCAGACAGCACCTGAGGCCCTGAATGTACCGCATACGCTGTGTATCCATGTGCGCCAGATGGATGTTGATCTGGCCCAGCAGGCAGGTACCTGCTCACCCTGGTCAACCCACAGGTCCTGCAGCTAGAGAGCCGGGTGCTGGAGCTGGAGCTGCATGGAGACCGTGCAGCCCCAGCAAAGACTGATCCAGGGCACCTTCAGGCATCTGCACAGGAGCTTGAGCAAAGGGCCAGGGGTCAGGGACACTGCAACCATCGCATCCTCCAGGTCACTATGAGCACACGGAGGGCCTGGCTGTGTGGGAGCCAAATAGGGACGCAGAAGGGGAACAGTGAGGCTGGGACCTACTCTCCCATACAGGCACAGCCCGAGAACTTCCGGGCCCCTGAAAATGAGCTACAGAAGCTGGGAAATGGCGTGAGTGTACAGCTACCTACCCTGGGGCCTGTCCAGGTTTCTCCTAGCCCAGGGTTGGGGTGGGGCAGTACAAAGGACTGAGAGCTTGGAGTCTCAGCCAGCCAGCCCCGTGTACTCTGTAGCTGCCCGGAGAAGAGAAGTGGGTGCTGGAGCAGCACAGGGCCCAGCAGCAAGCACTGGAGACGCGCGTGTGAGTGGCTGCCATTCCTGGTACAGTGAACAGTGGCTGCTCCCAAGGGGCAAAGAGAGTCCCTTACCCTGGATCCAACTGAACTTCTTACCCTCCTGCAGGGCAGCCCTGGGGCGACAGCTGCAGGGAGCCCAAGAGGAGGCCAGGACAGCTGGGCAGCGACTGGCTGCACAAGCTGTGGTGAGGCCCAGCCATACCCTCTTTGGGGTCTGGGGGAGGGGTCCTACAAGCTTAGTAGAGGTCGATCTCAAGGAACACAGGTTCAGGGCTGCCTCTGTCCCCAGGTGTTGTCCACCTGCCAGGGCCAGCTCCGCCAGGCTGAGGCCGAGAATGCCCGGCTACAGCTGCAACTCAAGAAACTGAATGAGGAGTACAGCATCCGACTGCAGCGCTGTGCCCGCGCCCTGGTGGTGGGTACTGGGTGGAGTGGCCTGTCACGAACAGGAGGTCCCTGGGTCCTGGGGAACCCAAGCCTGGCCTGGGTCTGCTGGGCTGCGCCGCAGACCCTGCCCCACACAGGGCAGTTGAGGGAGGTGAGGGGCACTACCAAGCCCAGGCCCCACCCCATTTCCTCTAGGAGTTCGCAGATGGTGAAAGCCAAGCACCTGCAGCTGTAGGCCTTCGGACATTCCTGGAGACCGTTCTGGAGGACATCCGAGCTGCACATCACAGCCGTGAGCAACAGCTGGCCCGGGCTGCTCGCATCTATCGCAAGCGCCTGACGGATCTCAGCCAAAGGCATGAGGCGCTACTAGGCGCCCCCAGGTAGGCCCCTCCCCTGAGATGAGCACCTGGGCTGGGCTGGCTCTACATGACCTTGCATGTGGCTTAGTGTGCAGCAGGTGCTGGTGGACCCTACTGGGGCGCCTGGGATCCCCAAGGCTACCACTGATGCAGTCGCCTCAAACCTGGAGCCACCACCCCTGCACCTGGTCACCAAGCTTAGCCACCTTCCGGAGGACCAGGCAAAGCTGGAGACACAGCTCCAGCAGCTCCAAACCCAGGTGACCCCACACTGACCTTGGGGTACAGAACCCAGAACTCACTCTGAGAGCTCGCCTTGTTCAGCTGACTGAGAATCCCTATCACGCAGCCTTATATCACTGAGAGCTCAGGATGCTGTTCTTGTTCCCACAGAAGGGACCTGACAAAGCCGCTCAGGGGAGCACATCAGAGCCACAGTGAGTGCCGTGATGGAGGTGTGGGGGAGACCTGCCAGGCGGTCACTTATTCTACCAACTCTTAATTGCTGGGTGGCAGTGAACAAGGTGGTGGGTCTGTGCCCTCGGGCCTCAGTCTGTACGGGAGGCACTAATGATTACAGAACAGCCAAGTGCCTGGGGTCCAAGAGGACCTTGATGGGCGAGGGGCTGGCCTCGAATGGGAGGGTTAGGGAGAGCCCAGGAAGAGGCGCTCCAGTTGAGTTCAGAGGAGCAGGCTACCCGGTGCTTCACAGCCCTCGTCTCTGGACCACGCGGGCTCGCCTCCAGCATAGGGGGAGGCCTCCTACCAGCATCCTTACAGACACTGGGGTCGCTTCCCAAGCTGGCCTATGGCTTAACTGTCCCTGAACAGCCAGCGGGCCCTCTTGGCCTAGGTTACCCTGCCTCCCATGCAAGATGGCTCCCATAGTGGCAGGGTGGGCCCATGCTGTCCTGAACTTGTCCATAGCAGGCACCTCAAGGAGCTATGTGCTCTGACTTGAGCAGAGTCATTGGTCGGCTCCTAGGCCAACACCAGCCCTGATGTCTATTCCCTTCTTCACTCATAGGGGCCCAGAAGCTGCCTCCTGGGCTCAGATCCAACAGAAACTCCAGGACTTCTACCATGGCACTCAGGTAGTGAGTGGGCAAGGCCTGGCCAGGGATCCTTTCTCATACCCTGTCCTAGCTTATGGCTTGTGCCCCTTCATGCCAGGCAAAGCTGGAACAGGAGCGGGCACAGCTGCTAGTCAGGGCCACGATGGCTGAGGAGCAACTTTCTGAGCTTCAAGAGTATGTGGACCAGCACTTAGGCAGGTAAGCTCTCAGAAAAGTGGGACGGGTGTGGGTCCCAAACACTAGAGGCAAGGTTTGTCCATGGCCAGGCAAGTGACTAAGTCTGGTCCCTCCGAGCAGGTACAAGCAGGAGATCCTGAGGCTGAGAAAGCTGGTGGGTTCAGAAGACTCCCAGAAAGTGGGGACCACACCTCTAGCCAAGTCTCAACGTCCAAGGACCCACAGCCGCTAGCCAGTCATCAGATAAACTCAGATCACAACTCTGCCCAGCCAGCATGGAGCCCTCCCCACGGCCCTACTTTGGGGAGTCCTTTGACCCAACCCTCCGGATAACAAGAGTCAGGGTGGAGCCCACCGACTCTTTATTGTGTCCACATGGTCAGCCAGCCTGAGGACCAGGGGCCCTAGGGACTGGGTGTTGGGGAGCCTGCCTGGCTGGCCCACCAGTATGGATGTCATAGGCCCAGACACGGTCCAGGCCCTCACCCAGCACAGCCACAGGCTTCCAGGTGGGGAGGGGGTAGCGTCCCGACACCACACGGGCCCCGTTGGGGAGTTCTGCCTGCAGTTTTCCCTCTAGCAGTGGAAGCTGTAGGAGTGAACAGAAGAGTGGGGTGAGCAGCTGGGGAGACACAGCTGTCTCCTCCCGCCTCCCCTGGCACTAGCAAATCCCAGACCTACCACGCTGGGGGCCAGGAACACAGACACATTGTGGCAATCCCTCAGGCTTACCTGTGGGAAGAAGAGGTCACCCCAGTAAGAAGAGATCTAGTGGGCATAGGGCATAGGGTTACCTCAATTTCTGAGGGCCAGCCCCCACACCATCCAGGGGGCAGGGACACCTGGGGCTGTCAGCAGGGCACCCAAGCCAGAACTGGAAGCCTGGTGATCAGTGTGGTGTCTGAAGGGGTCCAGGACTTGCCAGGTTACCTTCCAGAGGTCCTCGCGGTGGTAGCAGACACTGCCAGCACAGCCTGCCCTCCAGGCATACAGCCTCGCAAGCCCCACCAGCCAAGGGTTCAGCTCATAGCCCACAGCTGGGCGGAGACCGCATCTGTGGGCAGCGAGTACCTGCGGGCACCAACAGTCAGAACCAGAAGGTGGGGAGGTGCTCTGGCATGAAGCAGGCTACCCCTCCCCCCTGCCCCGCCCCCCAAGTACTTACAATCCTGCCGTCGCCAGAGCCTAGGTCCACCAGCTTTCCAGAACGGCCTCGCAGCAGCGACAACACGTGCTCCACCTGCCGCACACTCGCTCCAACATAGGGCACCTGGGCAAGGAGACAGCTGTGGCTGGGAGGGCTGAAATCCATTACTCAGGCTCTTCACCTGTCCATTCCCCAAACGAGAATCACACTGGTCGCGAAGCGGAGCTTGTCTCCGGGGCTCCTTTTTTAGCACGGGCTGTCGTGCCCCACCTGAAACAGGTTCCAAACTACAGCCCAGGTAGCTCTTAAGTGCAGTACCCTCCCCCGCTCCGCAGCAACCCAGCTCAAAGCCTCAAGGCGGGCCCCGCCCCCAGCCCTGGCCACGCCCACTGGCCTGAGCCCCGTCCCTCCGTAGGCCCCGCCCCCTCACCTGCAGCCGCAGCGGCACTCGGCGGAAGCCGGGCTGTAACAGCAGCGCCCACACAGCGTAGGCGGCCAGGCCGGAGCCCGCCGCCACTTGCAGCAGTTCCAATGCATCCAGCCGCCGCTCACGCAGCTCAGTCAGCGCCTCGATCGGATCATCCGGCTCCATGGCTGCGGGACACGCTGCTCAGAGCTGTCCTTCCTCCGGTACAAGACCCTCTCACCCGCCAGCAACGACGCCGGAAGTGGCGGGGCGGAGGCCCTAGCGACACAGGAAGGAGCAGACGGAACACGCGACTAGTCCCTTCGCGTTCTGCCCTGCGAGGGCTCAGGGTGCCTCTCTGGCGTTCACCCTAAAGCAGCAGTTTTTAACCGGTGTGCTGCAAAATAATTTTTTTTTGGTATATTCTTTATTTCTTTAGAGCAGAGCAGCACTTACTGGTTGGAGTTGTCCCCGTGGCCTCCCCTTATGTCCAAGAGAGTGTGACTTCATTTCTGGGCACACCGATGTCCATATCCAGTCAAAAGCACAACAAAGGCCACCACGTAAGGAGGCAGAGCTGTCCCTTTCTGCCTGAAGGACCTCCAACAAGTCCCCCTTTAGTGGAGAGCTCCACTAGTGTCCTTTCTCCCAGGTCTGGAGGTGGGGGCTTCTTTCCGATCACAGCTTCAGAGCCTTCCTGGGGCAGCAGCCATTGTGAGGGATGGGGGTGTCATCTGTGATTGAGATCACTTCCAGGCCCCACATTGCCCGTCCCTTGAAGGCGGACCAGTGCCCTGGCTCCAGGCCATTCGCGCCCTTGCCTGTAGCTTTGTCTGCGGCAGCTGTGCCTGCTTTCTGTGCTGCGATGCCAGTACCCTTGGCATTCCGGAATCTCTCTGTGCCGCAGGAAGTGTGGGCAAGGCACTGGTTAGTGGCAGAGACTACTTGGATCCACATGTTGTAGGACACCGTTATGTGTGCGATGGGGACCTTCTCGAATTTCTTTCTTGCCAACCTCAGGGAGCTCTCCTGCCCTGGAATTAGAGGGTAAATGCTGAACACGTTGCGGCTCACTGCCAGAGCCCGAGCCACCATCTTCTCAACTTCTGGCCGCCGCCTCTTGCTGCTGCTGGGTGTCCTTGTGAATGGTGGTGGCTGGCACCTGGACCACTGACCCTGCTTGTTGGTGGGCATGCCCATGACTGCAAGAGCCGAGACCGCGTTCCTTACAACCTGCATGACTTGAAATTACCCCTTCCCCACCCCCCCCCCACCCCCGCAAGAACTTTTAAAACATGTAGTACCTGCCCTACCCAGGTAGCCCAGTTGGTTAGAGTGTCATCCTGATAGGCCAAGGCTGCAGGTTTGATCCCTGGTCAGGGCACCTACAAGACTCAACCAATGTATGCAAAAGTAAAATGAAACAACCAGTCTCTAAAATCAATAAACAACAACAGAAATACAGTACCTGACTATTTAGTCAAGGGCACTGACCTCTTTTCCCTTGATCAAATAAAAAACATGACAAAAGTGGCCCTGGCCGGTTGGCCCAGCAGTATAGCATCGGCCCAGTATGTGGATGTCCTGGGTTCAATTCTCGGCCAGGGCACACAGGAGAGGTGCCCATTTGCTTCTCCATTCTTGCCCCCTCTCCTTTCTCTCTATCTCTCTCTTTCCTCCCGCAGCCAAGGCTCCATTGGAGCAAAGTTGGCCCGGGTACTGAGGATGGCACCATGGCCTCCACCTCAGGTGCTAGAATAGCTCCTGTTGCAACAGAGCAACGCCCCAGATGGGCAGAGCATCGCCCCCTGGTGGGCTTCCAGGGTGGATCCCAGTGGAGCGCATGCGGGAGTCTGTCTCTCTGCCTCCTTGCTTCTCACTTCAGAAAAATACAAAAAAAAAAAATGCAAACAAAAAGAAAAACATGACAACAGCCAACATACAATAGCCTTCCAGTGTGAATTAATCAATTATATCTATTTTTTTAATCAGATCAGCAAAAAACATTTTTTGGTGATCTGCAGAATGTTAGTGATTAGTTTATGCATACCATGAGATGATAAAGGTTGAAAATCACTGCCCTAAAACATGGACATCGGCCATCACTTCACAGGTTCTAAAGCCAGCAGCTAGACCTGTGGCACAATAACTTCCCTTGCCTCAGAGCCATTCCTGCCACTGTTCTTTGAATTAAGTCCACTGAAGGAACAGTCACAGGTTCCCCCCACCCATTATGCAGTAGAAGCCCTCCTGCCTTCTCATCACACTCAATACTTTTCTGCCAGTTGTCTCACCTATGAAATCCTCTTGCTAACTGCTCCTCATATAACTTTCTCACTGTCTTTTTTTTTTTTTTTTTTTAACGAGAGAGACACAGAGGGAGAGGGACAGATAGAGACAGACAGAGGGGGGAGAGAGATGAGAAGCATCAATTCTTCATTGCAGCACCTTAGTTGTTCATGGATTGCTTTCTCATATGAGCCTTGACTGGGGACTACAGCAGAGTGAGTGACCCCTTGCTCAAGCCAGCAACCTTGGGGTTTCAAACCTGGGGTCCTTTGCGTCCCAGGTCAACACTCTTATCCACTGCACTACAGCCTGGTCAGGCATCTTGCTGTCTTAATCTTGATCTGGCTATCAACCCTTCCTTCACTGACAAAACCCCTCAAGGCAGCTTGATGCTGACAAACCAACTTTTGACTCCCCATGATAATTTATAGGAAGTTCCTTTCACCACCCTGACCTGGTAGCTCAGCTGGTTAAAGCATCATCCAAATACACCAAAGTTGTGACTTTGGTGCCCAGTCAGGGCACATACAAGAATCAACCAATAAGTGAATAAATAAGTAAAACAATAAATCAGCCTGACCTGTGGTGGCGCAGTGGGTAACAGCGTCGACACGGAACGCTGAGGTTGCCAGTTCGAAACCCCAGGCTTGCCTGGTCAAGGCACATATGGGAGTTGATGCTTCCTGCTCCTCCCTCTCTTCTTTCTATCTCTTTCCTCTCTCTGTCTCTTTCTCTCTCTGTGTCTCCTCTCTCTAAAAAAAAATGAATAAAATGTATAAAAAAAACAACAAAAAAACCAATAAATCAGTATCTCTCCTTTACTCTCTCTCAAACCATCAACTAAAAATGATTTTTTAAAAATAAGGTCCTCTAATGCAGATTTTCCATGGTTTACTGATCATTCTTACTTTAATGGTAAATATTGGGCTAGCTATGCTATTGTAACTGCTTTTGAAGTTATCAAGACAGAACTTTGCCTGTGGCTACCTCTGCCCAACAGAATTATACACTTCTGTCTGGCTTGTGCTCTAGCCAAAGGCAAAACCACAAACATTTATACCAACAGTTGCTATGCCTTTGGGGTAGCTCATGGCCTTTAAATGCTATGGAAACCACGATGTTTCCTAACCTCTTATGGGAATACAATTAAAAATGACTCTTAAGTTCAAAACCTATTAGATACCATACTCTTACCAGCCACCTTGGCTATGAAGATACATGGACATTCCAAACTTGACTCCCTAGAGGCTAAAGGAAACCACCTCACCAGTATATTTCTGCCAAGAACACTGCTCTCAAAAGAACCGATAACCAAACCTCTGTCATGGTCCAAAGGGATGTTTCTCCAATGATAATTTAGAAAAATTGACTAGTGATGCTCTAAAATTGGCCCTAGAAAAAGGAAAAACAATATTGGAACTCTAATAACTGTTGGTTCGATAAAAAGAGAGAACTCTGGCTTAGGCCAAATAACAAGCCATTCCTGCCAGAAATTCTTAATTCCACTATAGACATGCTTGAACTGTTGGTCTACTGATAAAATAATAACCTTTATGAAGGTATGGAAATGTTAATAAGGCCACAAAAAGCACCTACTTTTCTTGCACCTACTTTTCTTGCTTAATCTGCCCAAAAAATAATACAGGGAACACTGTACATATCACCCTCAGACATTTTAAATTGTCCAATGGGCCTGACCTATGGAGGTGCAGTGGATAGTGTTGACCTGAAACACTGAAGTCACCAGTTCGAAATCCTGGGCTTGCCTGGCCAAGGCACATATGGGAGTTGATGTTTCCTGCTCCTCCCCCCTTTTCTCTCTCTCTCCTCTTCCTCCTTCTGTTCTCTAAAATGAATAAATTTTTTAAAAAAAACTAATAGGCGGCCTGACCTGTGGTGGCGCAGTGGATAAAGCGTCGACCTGGAAATGCTGAGGTCGCCGGTTCAAAACCCTGGGCTTGCCTGGTCAAGGCACATATGGGAGTTGATGCTTCCTGCTCCTCCCCCTTCTCTCTCTCTGTCTCTCTCTCCTCTCCTCTCTCTCTCTCTCTCTCTCTCTCTCCTTTCTAAAATGAATAAATAAAATTAAAAAAAATTAAAAAAAAAATTAAAAAAAAAACAAAAAAAAAAACAACAACAACAAAAAAAAAAACTAATAGGCAAAATTTATGGACACCTTGGCCAAAAGTGTTGCCATCAGTCCTTTAAATCCCATATCCACCCACTTTGAAACTGAAACCCTCACTCTTTGAGACAGTCACACTGTGCCTGATTCATCTGGTCCCTACCTCTTTTGACCCACAGCTGATGAAGGGAGATATACTGCAATACTGCAAAAGTCGAATTATGTCCATTCAAAACAGCCATGTTTCAGTTTGCAGGAGCCACATCATCTGTTGCACATGGCTAAATTCTTCTGGAGAAGTAGAAACCCAAGTACACAAAATTTCGGGGACAAGCCTACTGGTTACAGAAAACTTCATCTGATTCTCCGTGGTCCTTTGACCGGTTTAAATGGTTAACTCAGGTTTGAGCTCCTACTTTAGAACGATTATACAAACTGGATTGTATCCTGCTCCTCATTTTGTTTTGTATAATTTTCAAACTTTGTGCCTGTTGCCTGTCAAGCTTCTGGAGAAACAATGCACTAAATAATGCTGGCTTATTCCCTTGAAATGACCTTTAATGCTTAGGACCCTGACAAGAGACTTTAGATGGGAATGCCTGAGCGGCCTTCCTTCTGCCCCTTTTTGTTACTCAAATGAGACCTCAACCACTTCCAATCTTTGTGCACTTTCCCTTCTGCATGGAAAACGACAACCAGGAAAGGTCTTCCCTGAAACAGAGGGGAAAACTACTCAGTGTGGAAAACTGATTATCGGTTAGTGATGCTTTCAGAGAAAGATCTTGATCAAAGGGGTAAATGTGCAAACAAATCAAGGAAACCTCATAAAATCGGAGTCAGGAAGCCTTGAAGGACAGCTTTCTGCACTCCTCATTGCACCTCGCAGACTCCAACAGAAGGAAGCCTGCCGCCTGGCCTGCGGTGGCGCGCTAGACCTGGAACACTGAGGTCGCCGGTTCAAAACCCTGGGCTTGCCCGGTCAAAGCACATTGATGCTTCCTGCTCCTCCACCCTTCTCTCTCTCTCTCTTCTCTAAAATGAATAAATAAAAATAAAAAAATTTTTTTAAAGGTTTAAAAAACAAAAAAAAGAAGCCTACCTCACTACTCCAGCAGGAGGAAGATCTTCTCCTCACCCAGCAACTGCCCAGCCAAGGCTTCTTGGGGTGAAAAGCCACCACCACCTGACCCTTGGCTCTCCTCTAGTGGACTTTCGCTTATAACTACCTCTCCCAACTTCCCTCTTTATCATATTTTCCTATAAAATAACGTTCCCCTTTGCTCTCCAGTCTTATCTGGGTTTTATCATTTTACCATAGTATGCAAGCCCCAAACTGCAATTCCTTGGCCACTCCCAAATAAACTCATTTTTGCTGGTAAAATGGCTATTTTATACTTAAGGTTGACATTGGGAACTGGACTCACTGGGGAGAACATCTAGGCCTGGCTACCCTGGGTCACAGTCAGGCCCTACATAGCTGTCTCAGGGAGACTGGTGAGGGGCTCTGCTGATCAGGGCACCCCAAAACCCAGACAAGCCAAGGAGCGGTTGCAGGGAGGACACCCTTTGGGCTCCTTCCCCCAGCTGAAGGTCGTTAACCCAAGGGGGCAGGAAACAGGATGTGCTGGAGTCTGCGGGAGAGGGGCAGGGAGGAGGGGCTGAGGCGAAGGAGACCCAGCAGACCCAAGACAGATGCCTCTCTGTGAGTGTGCTGGGAGGGGCCGGAGGAGGGGCCAGAGCTTCTGGTGGCTGGGAGCGGGCCGGGGGGAGGGGCCAGCGCTTCTGGTGGCTGGGAGGGGCCGGGGGAGGGGCCAGCGCTTCTGGTGGCTGGGAGGGGGCCGGGGGAGGGGCCAGCGCTTCTGGTGGCTGGGAGGGGCCGGGGGGAGGGGCCAGCGCTTCTGGTGGCTGGGAGGGGGCCGGGGGAGGGGCCAGCGCTTCTGGTGGCTGGCCCAATTATGATTGTCAGAGAAAACCCCAGGAGCTGAGACTGCTCTCTTTCTCCAGAAAATGTCAACAACGACAAAAACTGAGTTCCCAGCCAGACCTGCGGTGGCGCAGTGGATAAAGCTTCGATCTGGAACAGGGAGGTTGCTGGTTCGAAACCCTGGGCTTGCCTGGTCAAAGCACATATGGGAGTTGATGCTTCCTGCTCCTCCCCCCTTCTCTCTCTTCCCTCCCTAAAAAAAGGAACAAATTAAAAAAACAAAACAAACAAAAAAAACCCAGCCCTGAGCCGGTTGGCTCAGCGGTAGAGCATGGGCCTGGCGTGCAGGAGTCCCAGGTTCGATTCCCGGCCAGGGCACACAGGAGATGCGCCTATTTGCTTCTCCACCCCTCCCCCTCTCCTTCCTCTCTGTCTCTCTCTTCCCTTCCCGCAGCGAGGCTCCATTGGAGCAAAGATGGCCCGGGTGCTGGGGATGGCACTAGAATGGCTCTGGACGCAACAGAGCGATGCCCCAGAGGGGTAAAGCATCGCCCCCTGGTGGGCATGCCGGGTGGATCCCGGTCGGGCGCATGCGGCAGTCTTTCTGACTGCCTCCCCGTTTCCAGCTTCGGAAAAATGAAAAAAAAAAAATTGAGTTCTCAGAGGTGACCTGAAAAGCCTGGGGGTAGGAGAGACAAGTGTGGGGACAGAGCCACGGGTTAAGTGGCAGAGCCAGGACCTCCACTTCACCCCCCCTGGGTCCCAATGACCATGAATGCCAGGAACCGTCCGCACACAGCACTCAGCCTGGTTCCTCCGCCATCCGTGGCCCTGGTCTGGAGCCCCAGCAGGGATGCAGGCTGCTTCGGACACTAGGCCCACCCAAGATCCCAGCCTCCATCCCAGCACACAGAGCACCCAGTGTGCTTGTCAGTCCTGGGCCCCAGCTGCCACCAGTCCTGGAAGACAGATGGCCCTGAGCGGCAAGAAACTGGGATGCCCTGCTCCCAAGACCCGAGTCCTGGGAAGGAGGGCCAGCTCCTCCCGGCTCAGAGAATCCTGTCTCCTTGGGGCTGTTACTGTGCCCTCCCCAGAAGGGAAGGGTGTGCCCCGGCTCCGGGCTGGGGGAGCCTCCCACGGCACTTTCCTCTTTCCCTGCATCATCCTCGGTGCCTAGAGAGGAAGGGGTCCTGTGGGGGCCCTGAACAGCCTTGTCCCTTCCCCAGCCCCAGCTCCTGCCTGGAAGATGGCAGAACCCCTGGCCTCCACCAGCACCCTTCGCTCCCCCCCCAGCATGGAAGGCAGGGAAGGATGGGAGGCTGTTTCTAGAGTTCAGTCCTGGCATCTCCCCAGACTCGAGCTTTTCCTTCCCGGGTACTATGGGGTTGGGGCAAGCAGAATGAGCTCTTTCAGGGTTCAGAAGCCCGAGGGACCAGTGGCGGCAAATGACCCTGAGAGGCCCGACTGTGTGTACTCACCTACTGGAATCAGCAACAAGCAGGAGACCCCATGCTCCATGGACTCTGGACATCGGGATGTTCAAGCCAGGGCAGGATGGGGCCAGGATAACTCTGCCGGGTCCCAGCAAGCCAGAGGGAAGTCACTACCTGGCCAGACTACAACCCCTTTCCTCTCAGGCTGGGAGTGATGCTGGCCTTCCAGCCCCAAGGGACACAACCTGCCTTAGCTCTTAGGAGTTATGGCCCCTTTTCCACTCCCGCTCTGAGCCTTGGGAGCTCCTGACCTTGGGACAAGAGCAGCAGAGCTGAAGCTCACGTGGGTGGGTAGTCCCTGCATACACCCCCACCCCACAGCAGCCCCTCTCCAGGATATGGGCATGGGTCGCTGTCCCACTCACTTACTAGTTGGTGGGCTTAGACAAGCCACCACTGCCCTCAGTCCTGTCTCCCGCAGCGTAAAGTAGGCTAGGCTCAGGTACAGGGCATTCGACCTACATTGACTACTAATCAATGTTCTTATTGGTTATTGCTATTCCCTCAGAAGCAGTTGGTACTGTGATGCCCTTTGGAGGCCACCCTCTCCCATCCACCCTCCTCCTGCCCCCCCCCTGCCCTGCTGCCAGACCTCTCAGTCCAATGCCACCTCACAGGGGTAAAGGTGGGTGGCTTGGGGCAGCTGCATAGGCATGACTAAATTCCTGGAAGCAGGGTGCAAAGCCAAGCCAGGCCTCACCAAAACAGCTGTAGCCCATGAAGAGGAAGGTGCCAAGGCCAGGACGAACTTCACAGTGCAGCAGGGTGCGAATGGAAGCCTGTACCTGGCCCCCAGAGCCACCCACCTGGAACAGCAGCAGTGTCTGGCAGAGGGCACGGGCAGCTGCCACAGTGATTAACACATCCTGCAGCACTGTGTCGTGGGCAACCTCGTGGGTGGTCCCATGGGTCACTGCAGGGAGACACATTAGCTAGTGGCCGGCATGTAGGGGGTAGGCCCCAGGCTTCCCCCTCCCCTGCACTTGGTGGGGCAGAGACTCTCACCAAAGTTGCTACTGCACAAGGCCAAGAGGAACTTGGCATCACTACAGGGCCTGTAGGTACCTGGCATGCAGGAGAGATGGTGAGTGTAGGCCCTGCCCTCTCCTGGACCCCGTTTGCCTCCCCGTACCAGCCAGAGGCAGAAGAGAGAAGGCAAGTGAGCAGATACCCCCCCCCCCAGGCCAGTTGGGATCCCAGGGAGCACATGTGCACAAACTGCATTTGGGTGGTGCTTGCAGGCTCATATGTATACCGCACACACGTGCATAAACATGGGCTTGAGGGTTGTGCCCAGAACAAGAGGACTCACCCACCTGAAGCTCAGGATCCTGGTGCACACTCTGGCACAACAATCTTGCATATGTGGTAACCACTGTGGCCTCCCAGATCTGCCTCCAGGGCCCAAAGAGATGGGGGGGGGAGCAGCAGGAAGATAGAGTGGGCTCTGGAGTCTGGCCCCCAACCAGGAGGAAAAACCGACAGACCCCACCCACTATGGCAGGAGTCGGGAATCTATGGCTCGCGAGCCAGCTGTGGGTCTTTTGATGGCTGCATCTGGCTCGCAGACAAATCTTTAATAAAAAAAATAATAACATTAAAAATATAAAAACACTCTCATGTATTACAACCCATTCATTTCCTACCGCTCACGTTCATAGTTGCGGGTGGCTGGAGCCAATCACAGCTGTCCTCCAGACAACACCAAATTTTTATTAGATAATGCGTAAAGTACACGGGTCATTGTATGGCTCTCACGGAATTACATTTTAAAACATGTGGCGTTCATGGCTCTCGCAGCCAAAAAGGTTCCCGACCCCTGCACTATGGGGTCCAGTTCTAAGCTCCAGGACAGCAAACAACTGGGCCTGCTGCCTTGCGGAGAGTCAGGGCGTCTCCATGGTGACACGCTCACACTGGACTTTTCTTTTATTGGGCTGGGGGAGGGAGGTCACCGCCCCGCCAGGGAGTCCTGGATAGCTTTGGGTGGAGGTTTTCTCAACACCCCCTGCCCCCCCATACCTGGGTCATCCCCAGCCTCTTAAGGACCAGGCACCTGGGTTTCCCAGCCTGGCCTCCTCGTCCACCCATTCTGTCCCCTGCCAGCTTTCCCTAAGATGAGTCACGGGGATTGCCCACCCACCCTCTGGCCTGTCCTGGTGCTGCTACTCTGAAAAACTCTTTCTCTCCGTGCGGTGAGAACAGGCACTTCCCACCCCGCCTGGGCAGGGTGCGACTTCAGTGATTCCCACTGCTCCCTACCCAGACGGTGGGCCTGCGGCGGCTGAGATCGCAGTGCGGGGTGGTCTGCAGGAAGAGGGCGCGGCGCTCGCGGGGACCCCAGCGCGCGCATCGGCCCCGGGCCCGGCCTTCAGCCAGCAGCCGCTCCAAGGCGCCGCCCGTCCGCTCAGCGAAGACCTGGACGCCCGCGAAGGGCCGCGCCGGCCGCAGGTAGGCGATGCGGGGCCGCGCGCGCAAGTCGGAGCCGCCCAGGGTCGGGCGCTGCGCCCCGGCCGGGGATCCCGGCCTCCGCACAGGCCAGGGACAGCTGCCCCACGCTGCCGGGCTCCAGGGTCAGGCCGCGGGGGACAGACACGCGGGGCTGACGCGGGTTGTCCCGCGACCGCGCCGGGTGCCGCCCCTCCCATGCTGCCGCGCCCCGCAGCCGCACAGCTGCGTCCACTCTGTGGACAAGGAAACTGAGGCCTAGCGTCCTCTGCCTAGTGTCCGGAGGGAGGGCAGGGACACAGTGCCGGGGCGGAGCGCCCCTTCCCAAATGCAACATCCCGCAGGCCCCTCCTAGGGGAGAGCGCAGCCCCAGAGGACTGGCCGCGGGGTCGTACCTGCCTCTCCAACTGCAGCGGTCCGCCGAGACGCCGGCGCGGGCGGCCGCGGCCAAAAGGCAGCCGCAGAGTGCTCAGAGCACCGAAGGGGGCGACAGGACGCCGGGACAGGGCGGCGGGAGCTACCCGGGTCCCGCGCCTGAGCTGCAGGAGGCGGGCCGGCCGGGCTGCCAATCGCGGCGCGGTCCCGGGACTTTCGGCCAATCGCAGCGGCGTTCGCGGTGTAGAGGACACTCCCGCGACCACCGAGGCGCCTGGGAGGGGGTTCCGAGTTCTCCCTGCTCTGTGCTGCCCCTCGAGGTCCCCCCGTCCTCAGCCTTGTGCACGCGGCCCCGGTTGACCCGCAGTTCTTCGAGCCCTTGGCCAAGATGTGGGTAGGTTTGGTGCCCACTGAAACCTGGGGCGGGGGGGGGGGGACGCGGAGAAGTGCTCATCGCGAGTGGTCTTTTCCAAGATTGGGACCTGGGCTCTCAGCCTCCATCCTGCCCCAACCTGGGCCCAACCAACATCAGAAGGCTGCAGATAACCAAGGGAGAGCGGCCAGATGTTGGGTCTGCTGGCATCTGTTGCAGAAGCCCAGGGGCAGTCCTGCACTGCAGAATCAGACCTCAGGGGGTCCCGCCCGACATGGAACCCTGGGATGGAGTGGATTCTTCAAAATGAAATGAAAGGACTTGGTGCACAGAAATTTCCCACAGACAGGGGAGGGACTGGGGAATGGCTGGCCAGTGGGGACTGGAGAGATTCCAGGCCTGAGCAAAGGCCCTGAGGTGGGGGACAAGTGGACAGAGCTCTCAACAACCCTGGAAATCTCCGGGGTCAGCTAACAGGTCTTAGCCACAAAGCCAGAAGTCTAACTTCATACCCAGTCCCTTGGGATCACTGATATCTTTAGCAGGATCTTCGAGAACTAGTATAGATTCTCTGCCATCTGTGGGTGTGAGCCCTTTACCTCACTGTCCCTCAAACCAAGCCCTCTTGCTATCCCTGAGAGCATGGCTGACAGATGAGGCCAAATGGCCCAAGGGGAAGCAAAGGTTGGGGCAGCTGCCAGACTGAGCATACCACTGCCCTCACCCCTGCTCCCAGGGCCCTCCCAGGCCAAAGAAGGGCAAGACACCTACAGGGCTTAGGTGGTAGGGTGAGAACCACAGGCTATCACTTTTACAATAGCTGAGAGGTGGACACAACTCAAGTGTCCATCAACAGATAAATAGATAGTCAATATGTGACCCATCCATACAGAATACAATTTAGCCTTAAAAAGGAAAAAAATTCTGCCTGACCGGGCGGTGGCGCAGTGGATAGAGCATCCGACTGGGATGCAGAGGACCCAGGTTCGAGACCCTGAGGTTGCCAGCTTGAGCGTGGGCTCATCTGGTTTGAGCAAAGCTCACCAGCTTGGACCCAAGGTCACTGGCTCGAGCAAGGGGTTACTCGGTCTGCTGAAGGCCCGCAGTCAAGGCACATATGAGAAGGCAATCAATGAACAACTAGGGTGTAGCAATGCGCAACAAAAAACTGATGATTGGACTTCTCATCTCTCTGTTCCTGTCTGTCTGTCCCTGTTTATCCCTCTCACTGACTCTCTCTCTGTCTCTGTAAAAAAAAAAAAAAAAAAAAAAAAGGAAAGAAATTCTGACACATGTTATAATATGGATGAGCCTTGAGGACATTCTACTCAGTGAAATACTGTAAGCCAATTACAAAAGGACAAATACTGCCTGACCTGTGGTGGCGTAGAGGATAAAGCATCGACCTGCAAATGCTGAGGTCGCCGGTTTGAAACCCTGGGCTTGCCTGGTCAAGGCACATATGGGAGTTGATGCTTCCAGCTCCTCCCCACCTTCTCTCTCGGTCTCTCTCTCCTCTCTCTCTCTTCCTTTCTCTCTCCTCTCTAAAATGAATAAATTAAATAAAATAAAAACTAAAAAAAAAAAAACAAAAGGACAAATACTGATGATTATACTTCTGTGAGGCTTACTCATAGAGCTAAAGTAGAATGGTGGGTGCTGGAGCTGGGAGGAATTTGGGATGGGAAATTAGTGTTTAATGGGAACGGAGTTTTGGTTTGGGACGATGAAACATCCTGGAGATGGGTAGTGGTGATAGTTGCATGACAAAGTGAATGTACTCAAACAGTACTGAACTGTACACCTAAAAGTGGTTAAGATGGGCCCTGGCCGGTTGGCTCAGTGGTAGAGCATCGGCCTGGCGTGCGGGGGACCCGGGTTCGATTCCCGGCCAGGGCACATAGGAGAAGCGCCCATTTGCTTCTCCACCCCCCCCCTTCCTCTCTGTCTCTCTCTTCCCCTCCTGCAGCCAAGGCTCCATTGGAGCAAAGATGGCCCGGGCGCTGGGGATGGCTCCTTGGCCTCTGCCCCAGGCGCTAGAGTGGCTCTGGTCGCAGCAGAGCAACGTCCCGGAGGGGCAGAGCATCGCCTCCTGGTGGGCAGAGCGTCGCCCCTGGTGGGTGTGCCGGTGGATCTTGGTCGGGCGCATGCGGGAGTCTGTCTGACTGTCTCTCCTCGTTTCCAGCTTCAGAAAAACACACACACACACACACACACACACACACACACACAAAGTGGTTAAGATGGTTGTTTTATAGTATGTCTATTTTACCCAATTAAAAATAAAAAGGGACCTGACCTGGTGGTGGCGCAGTGGATAGAGCCTTGACCTGGGACTCTGAGGACCCAGGTTCGAAACCCTGAGGTCACCGGCTTGAGTGTGGGATCATAGACATGACCCCATGGTGACTGGCTTGAGCCCAAAGGTTGCTGGCTTGAAGCCCAAGGTCACTGGCTTGAGCAAGGGGTCACTGGCTCAGCTGGAGCCCTCCTCCCCATCAAGGCACGTATGAGAAAGCAAAGAACAACTCAAGTGCCACTGCAAGTTGATGTTTCTCATCTCTCTCCCTTCCTGTCTCTCTCTAAAAAAATTTTTTTTAATTAAAAAAATTTTTTTAAATAAAAAGGGATAGTTAGGGCCTGGGCTGGGTACTAGAAGGCAAAAGAGGCACTGTAGGAGGAAGGGAAAGAGCACAGGGTCAGCTGCTATAGCTGCCCTTGCCAAGGTGGTGGATCCACTAATGGCTGGTCACTAGAGCCTTGGCCCCCTCTGCCCAGGCTTCTAAAGTGGAGAGTGGGCTCCATGCGCCCTCTAGTGGCACTGTGGAGAAACAGCCTCAGACCCACCTCCAGCCCGCCTAAGGCCCCCAGCTCCTCACCCCAACCCTCCCCCCAGATATTGGGCGGGTGTCTGTGGATGCGAGGGAGGGGTTCCTGACAGGTGACTTGGTCCAGAAGGGGCACACATCTGCGCTTGAGCTGTCTCTTCACCAGGCCTCCCCTGCCCCAGCCCCAGCCCCAGCCTCTTCTTTGAGGGCCCCTGAAATGATGTCATTTAAAGGAGACCCCAGGGTGAGGGGGGGTGTTCAGGGGTAAATGGTGATACAGAGACTAGACTTGGGGTGGTGAACACAGTACAGTGTACAGATGATGTGTTGTATAATTGTGCACCTGAAATCTGTATGATTTTGTTAACCAGTGTCACCCCAATAAAGTCAGTAAAAAGGGGGGAAAAAGAAGACCTGACAGGGCTGCCTGTCCTCACAGCTCCTGGCCCCACCCAGGAAAACACCTGGGTGTTGTTAGCCATTGGAGGTCTGCTGCCTACAGGACAGGATGCCCGGAAGGCCATGTCTGGCTCCTGTTGCTGTGGGTGCAGGACCTGACACACGGCAGGTACCTAGTAAACACCCGGAGACTGAGTATGTGGCAAGGAGTGAATGAGTGAGCGAGTGAGTGAGTGCATGAACGGAGGGATGATATCTCCACCCTCAGGCAGATCCCTCAATGTCTGTGCTCAGTTTGAGGGCTCCTTCACATCTCCGAGGGCCTGACCCTCCAAAAAGGGCCTTTTCCCATTCCCACTCAAAACCTAGGTCCTAGCAAGGGGCTGGAGCCAATGTTGGGACAAGGAGTAGTGTCTGAGGTGAGCTGAGCCCTGCCCTGCACAATGCGTGGAACAGGTAGCACTGACCTCCGGCAGGGAAGGCAACCCCACGGGTTGAAGGGCACCTGCCAGGAAGCCTGCAGTGCTGGGGGCACAAGCAAGGAGCAAGGCACAGCCTGGCATGGCCAGGGGCCTGGCAGAGCAGCACAGAAGCCAGAGAAGGGTGCCCAAGTCCGGAACAGGCCAAGGGCTCCAAGGCCAGGATTGCGCTAAGGGCAACCCCCTGAACCAGGAAGTTGGCCAGTGGGAGGCAGGCAGCCAGCCAGCCCCAAGCCCATCAGCCAGAGGAGAGTTTGGACAGTGAACAGAACCCCCATGGAAATGGTAAGAAAGCCCAGAGAGAGAGGCCAAGCCTCCCACTTGTCCAAGAGCTCCCGCCTGGGCTCCCACTCTTGCAAAGGCAGGGCAGAGAGAGAGATGTGGGCTGAGCGAAGGCCAGCTTCACCCATGTCACTGAGAGCCTGTGGCACTCAGATGTCTGCAGTCAGGACCGCTCGCACTCCTGAGTGGGGCTGGGGGCCAGGGACAGCAGGCACAGTTCCACAGCTGAGGGCCAGGGGGTGTCTGGAGCCCGCCAGAACCTGTACCACTCAGTGATGTTCTCTGATGGTACTGTGAGCACAGACCTGGATCACACTTGCCCAGCCTGACTTAGGGCACCCTAGGGTGCTGAAATGACCAGCTCCACCCCAGAAACCCCGTCAGGGAGATGGTCATATCTGCCAAGTCTTCCGGGCAGCCTGTGCTGGCTCTGGTTCCCCTCGCCTGCACCCCACTCTCCTACCCCCACCCCAGGCAGTATCTAGACTTGCCACCTATGAGCCTGCCCCTGGAGATATGGGGCAGGTTTCCTGTAGCCAGGATATTTTCCTCACTTTGACAAGAAACACACACACACACATGCACACACACGCACGCACATGCACACATGCACACACACCTTGCATCTTCTCCAGGAGCCAAAAATGCAATTGCAGGCTGATTTGCAGCTGAGCTAAAAATAACTGCCAGACTCCAGCCAAGACTGAGAAAATATCCCATTGCTAGGAGACAACTGTTACCAGGAGACTGCCATTGCTAGGCGACAGGGTTGCCTTGGTGACAGCTAGACTCTGAGTCATCCTCAGCCCTGGCGGCTCCACCCCACTGCCTGGTAGGTGGGGCCTGGGTCCCAGGAGGAGGGAACGCAGGGAGCAGAAGCTAGAAGATAGCAGAGAGACACATCACTTGTGGTTGTCCACCCACGGCCACCACGGCTAGCCCAGACTGAGACGTTCTCATTCCTGTAGGCATCCATTCTGGCTGCCGAGTGTTGAGTGTGTTTGGCTAAACACATTGTGGCCTGCCCAAACCCCAAGGGCCCCTCCCCAGGCACTGTCAGAGCCCCTCAGGTGGGGCTGAGGTAGTGATGGGCAGTGTGCATCTCATGACTCCATAGCAGGAGGTTTCAGGGCCAGTCTAATCACTACTGGGCATGAGGGTCACCCCACCTGTGCTGCACTAGGACCTTCAGGGCACGACCTGGGGCCTGCTGAGGGAGGGAGTATTTGGACCTAGGCTGGTGCTCGAGGGCACACATACCACTCCAGAGCCTTCCAAGGAAAGAGGCCTGATGACCTCTTGTGAGGAGCCTCAGGGTGTTTCAAAACCACAAGCGGTGACCCCATTATGGGCGTCCTCATTCCCTGATGTGACAGTGCCTCCCTCTCTCATAGCCCCAAGGTCTCAGGACAGGATGTGCCAACGGCCTTCACTTCTCACTCCCTGGGACTCCAGAGCTGGAATTCCCCAGCAGCCTGAACTGAGGAGAGTCCGTGTCCAGGCATGGAAACAAGGGATGGTGCTCCAGGTGAGTTGATGCTCTAGGGGAGGGACCGCGTACCTTCTTGGCCCAGGAGGAAGGAGAGTGTGGCAGAAGCTCCAGAATAAGGGACAAGGTTGGGGGTTGGTGGCCTGTGGGCTTTGTAGGCTGCAGAACAGAGTCCTGGGAAGATGGGGACCATATCTGCACTGTTTTTTTGTTTTATATATATTTTTTAATTTATTCATTTTTAGAGAAGAGAGAGAGAGAGAGAGAAGGGGGGGAGGAGCAGGAAGCATCAACTCCCATATGTGCCTTGACCGGGCAGGCCCAGGGTTTTTTACCGACAACCTCAGCATTCCAGGTCGACGCTTTATCCACTGCGCCACCACAGGTCAGGCCATATCTGCACTCTGAAGTGACCCCTCTGCATCACAGGGAGAATAGGTGGAGGACAGCAGGGTTAGAGCAGTGAGGAGGTAGCTGCCATCAGCCACGGAGGAGAGAGGCACTTGGCACAGAGAGGAGGGCACAGGTGGAGAGGCAAGCTGCCCACGGGTGTTCGGGAGGCAGGCCTCCCACAGCAGTATTTCATATCTCTCTGAATAACTGCTCTTTGCTCAGGTTCTTCCAAGGAAGGCAAGCTTCTCAGGCCCCTTTGAGGGCACAGCTCGCTCTCTGCAAGAAGCCCTGACACCTCCTCAGGAACAAGAACCCCAGCCCCAGGCACGAGATGAAGCTCTGCCTGCCCATCAGGACTATATCCACACTGGGGTCCATGCCAGCCTGAGCCTGTGCACACGGGGTGGAGGCTGAGCTGGAAGACCAGCTTGCCAGCCTCGCATGCCAGAGGTGGCTGGACAGGTTGCACAAAACTCTAGTCACCCCAAATGTCTTCACACATCCCATCGTGCCTGCCCATGCCAAGCCTCCTCCTGATTCACGTCAGCCCAGAGGCAAGGCTGATTCTTCAGTCTCTGCCACACCAGGGAGCTGCCTTCACCCAAGCCAGTGTCCCACACACTGAAAGAACAGCACCCCCCCCCAGACCAGCCAGGGTCCCGCCAGCCTGGCTCCCCCCTGCCGCTCCCATCCTCACTGGACCCTGCTTCTGGTCATAATGCTGCAAACACCAAGTACCAACTGGCTCCATTTCTGTGAAGACACTCTCAGGGAGCCTCCCTCAGCCCAGACGTGAAGAGCCTACTCTGCTCTCCCCACTCGTGGTCCCCCCACTGTCGCTGCTCCTAGGAGTCCGCAGGATGAGTACTGTTAGCCTCTGTCCTCCTCTCTGAGCCTGCTGGGAGGCCTGGTATCTCTAGTGGTCCAGACAGCCCTCCACAGCCACCTGCCACATCCCGCTTCCTCTACCCTCTCTCCCAGTCTGGTCCCCACAAAATAGCTGCCACCCCAACCTCCCATCTGCTACAGAGGGAACTTGCCAGGCTCCTTAAGGCCACAGGACCTTTGCACACCGGTTCCTGCACCACTCACCATCTCACCCTTGGGGTGTCCGCTCAAGTGCCACGTCCTCAGGAGCCTTACCACCCCACCTGGGAGGCGTCACTATCACTGGCCCTCTTCAACACTCATTGCACTGAAAATGATCACTTTTTAAAAATTGCTTCGAGAGAGAAAGACGGAGACAGAGAGAACTATCGACTTCTTGTTCCACTTTTTTATTCATTCATTGGTTGATTCTTGTATGTGCCCTGACCTGGAATCAAACCCGCAGCCCTGGCAGTTGGGAAAACTAAGCAACCTGGCCAAGGCCAAAGTCTCAGAAATGATCTTTTGGTCATTTGTTTCTCAGCTCTGCGCGTGTGTATGTCTACCACTGACGGGGGTTCCTGGGTCTGACACCCAGCAGGTGCTTGGAGGATGTGAGGGCCTTGAAGGGCGACTGAGCGCCCGCTCCGCAGGAGGTGCAGGAAGGGTTAGGGTTAGGGTTAGGGTCCAACCGTCATTGGCCCCGCAGGTGGCATCCTGGGGTTAGGACGAACGGGGCCGGCCGAGTCCCACGGGACCAACCGCGCAACCTGGACCAACCGCCCGCGCCAAAGGGTCGAGTCTTCTGTGCACGCAGGATCTGGGGTCCCCACTGCTCTGGGCAGGCAGGGCTAGCTGCACGCCAGCTCTCCGGCCCCGCGCCCTGCCCTCCCCTCGCCTCCCTCCCTCTCGTGCCCTCCTCTTGCCCTTCCCTCCTGTCCCCGCGCAGCCGCGCGCCGACGTTTGTTATTGTGAGGGCGCCCGCGGCGAAGGTGGGGGCAGGGTGCGGGCCGGAACTGGCGCGTGCCCGTGGGCGCTCCCGCGGGAGCGCGCTATGCGCGCGACGGGGCGGGGCGGGGCTCGGAATCCTGGGCGCTCCCGCCCGGGCTCCCCAACCCGGATTGGCTCCGACGCCGGGAACGCGCGAGGGCGCGGCGCGTAGGGCCGGGCGGGGGGCGCGCGCGGCGCCGCCGGCGACCGCGGAGGAGCGGAGGGAGGAGGGTGGAGGAGGACCGCCGGGAGGAGGGCGAGGGGAGGGAGAAGGCGCCGCCTGGCTCCCTGCAAAGCGGCCTTATTTATCCGGGCACAGCCTCAGCCTCCCCGGTGGGAGGCTTGGGGCGGCCGATCCTCTCCCACCGGGGAGCTCCTCTCGGGTACGGCCGAGGTGGCCGGCCAGGCCGGGCACCGGACGCGGGGTGCGGCCGGGCCCTGCCGGCCAGGCCAGCACCTCCGCCGCCTCCCGCTTCTCCGGCGCCCATGCCGGGCTCCCCATGACGGGAGGACGCCCGGCGAATAGCGTGGCATGAGCCAGGAGCCCGGGCTGAGGTAAGGTGTGTGCTCCTGGACAGGCTGCAGGGTGGGGAGGGGCCAGGCTACGCCACCACGGCGACCACAATGAGAGGGCGGGGAGGGGGCCTGAGACAGCGCCTCTGCCACCCTGAGGGCTTATGTAACCGCAGCCCCTTCCCTGACTGTGGCCGCTGGGAGTCGGGCCCTGCCAGGCCTTCCCACAGCCCCTTACCCTAACGGAGGGCCTGGTCGAGGCCCACTCCCCATGGCAACTGGACCAAGACTGTGGGAACCAGAAATGCATGCCCGCAGCTCTCCTGGAGGGGTGAGGTCCTGGACCGTCTCTGAGCTGGCATTACCCACCTCAGCACCGGGAGCTCCTGGGTCTATGAGGTGTTAGACACGATTACACTCCAGGTGGAGCTGTGTGGACAGGTAGCCTGAGGGGCCTGTCTGCCCCTGGCCACCTTCTGTCCCTGGGCCCATATGGAGCTGCCACAGTGGAAGAAGGAAAAGGAGGGGATGGATGGGAGGGGTTTGGGCACCTGCCTGGTTATGTAGGAGGGGTCAGGCCTTGGCCAAAGCTGGAGGGTATCAGAAGGGGAAATGGGTACCCCGAGACTTGCTGGGGAGGGGTCCTGTACTCGTGGAGTTTGAGTGGGTGGGGAGAATCGCACACCAATCACCCCAGAAGGATAAAAGTCCTGGCTATTGGAGCCTGAGGGAGCCCACAGCCCAGTGGCCACTCCTCCAGCCCCTCCCTGCTTCTGCACAAGAAGCCTTCCCTCCAGAGAGAGAGCAGATGGTGGATGCCACCTCACCTGCCCCCTCCATCGGCACCTCCCCACACCCACCACCTCCTAGGGCCCAGTGACCAGAGTCAGCTCAGGCCACCCTGGTGCCAGGAAGGCACAGGGCCCTTCTTCTACCAGGCTCCCTTGAAAGCTGCTGGACAGCAGCCTAGGTTCAGAAGGCCTGGTCTGGGTTGGGCCCCTGAGACGTCCTGTAGACCAGTGCGTAAGCCTGATGGAGACTCATTGGTTCAGCAGGAGGTGGCCATAGGGCTAGACCAGAGCTTTCTGGAGAGGAGAAAGTCATGCCCCAGTTGTAAACACGGGCAGTACAGGGTGGGCTGTTCAGGCCCTAGGGGATCCCTGAACTCGGCTACCCCAGTGCCTGCAGACTCCACTATCTGGCTCCCTTCACCTCAGCCATCCCTCATCTGCCCCCTCATGGGCCATGCCCGTGAGCAACCTCTAGTGCTGGGGAGGGAGGTTCATGGGACAGGCACCACCCTCCAGCTCACACCCACTTCCAGGGCACTTGAGCGAGTCCTGTCTCCCACTGATGAGAAGAAAACAAGTGGATCCGAGGTTGGGGGACCTGGAGCCCTTCAGACAGCTGGGCCCAGGCCCAGGAAGGCCTGTACTGCTGAAATCCAGAGAGACATCTCACCCTGAGGTAGGGGAAGGGGCTCCTGGGCTGGCCTGCTCTGCTGCACACAGCCCCGTTTTATGACATGTATCTGAGAGGCTGGCATGGGGGAGGCGTGGAGGTGGCAGTGAAGGAGGGTCTGTGGGGTCAGAGGGTGGCCCAGCATCTTCCCCACCAGCAGACTGGAGGAGTTTCAACCGGACCAGCCGCAGAGGATGGGCTTGGGCTACCTTCCCCCACCGGGCAGGAAAGAGGGGGCGGGGTCGAGGTAGCCACCCAAAGCAGCATGCACCAGACACCTTAGGTCTGGGCCCAGGGATGGGTAGGTGGGGGGTGAGCTCAGGTCTTTCAGAGGAGAGGGGCTGAGATGAGGCCTGGAACACAACATCCACTCCCCAAGGCAGCAGTCTCACATGGCCGAGCTTCCCTGAGCTAGGCCAAAGACTTGAAGCACGAACTCCAGTCTCTCTCAAGGTAACATGCGCCCTTCGCAGAGGCCCTGGTGCATGGGTGGGGCAGCCTGCACCCCAGCAGCATCTCCACGCTGGGGGCGGGAGGGGAGCTGCTGCTAGGACATGTGCAAAGTCAAGTGCCGGGATGCGAATGTGCCTGACTCACGGGCTTGTCACGGAATGTGTCAGCCTGCACCATACCCCACTCCCAAGCTGCCCTGGTTGTCACCCCAGCCCCTGGGGCCACCACCAGAGATCGATCTATGGGATTTTTCTGGCTACCCACACCCCACCTGGCTTCATGACCCTCAGCAGGCAGGGGTAAGTAGTCAGTGCTGGTTTTACTGGGGCCAGGCCCCCCAGTATCCAGGGCAGGCTGCCGCAGATGAGGCATCAGGGATGGAGGAAGAGTCCTCTGAGGTGGGGGTCCCCAGGGGTGGAGTGTTTCCTGGGAACAAGCAGTCCAAAAGAAGAGTGTCCCAGTGGTGGACATGGCAGCTTGCAGCCTCTGGAAGGAGAGCAGGGGTGTGACAGGGACAACGGTGGGAGAGACTGTTCTAAGCTGGGAAGTCACAAGGATGGAAGAAGCAGAAAAAAGCGGAGAAGGAGGCCACGGGAGGTGTGCCTGGCCAGCGACAGCCGGCCAGGGGCCCTGGATTGCCCTCTGGACCACCGAGGCTGGCCTGGGCTTTGGAAGTCAGACAGATAGGGACCTTGGGGTCAAATCCCAGCTTTATACAATTTCTAAAAAGGTACTCTCTGAGTCCAGCTTTCCCCCACTGGGGTCAGGCAGTGTGTGGAGTGCTCTGACCAGCAATGGGGGGCATGGTGTGGGGAAGAGCAGGATCGCTACCATTCCTTACTCTTGCTGGTGCCTGTCCCCTTCTCCCTGAGTCTGGCCAGATTATGGGAGACAGACAGACAGCTTCCTTAACCCCACAGCTCCCAAAGGGGAGTCTCAGCCAGAGAGGAAACATGAGGTGTCCTCTTCCTAAGGGTCAGAGCTCCAGGATCTTGGGGGCCTTCTCAGAGATTCTGGCACCAACCCAATCTCAGTGGCCTTCCTCCCCGTGGACACTGGCCTCTGCCACAACTGGGACTATTGAATTGAGCAGCAGCCCCCCACCAAGTGCCCTCCTCTTAATCTAACTGTCCTCCGGTAAGCCTCATTGGCCTCAGGCAGCCACACTCTTTCTGCGTGACCCTGCTAACTGGACTGCCATTCCTCATTCATTTATTCAGCAAGCACTGAGAGACCCCGAAGCCATACCATTTCTTCTCAAGGACTCAACAGTGGTGATAGCCCAGCTGACGACTGAGACGCTGGAGGTGTTTTCTCAGTGCTGGGGATCCCGTGGGGGGGGGGGCAATAGGGGCAGTGCTTACACCAAAAAATGGAAAAGAAGGAGGTTGCAGGGTTAAGGGGCGCAGAGGCCTACCGAGCAAGCAGGGAAACCAGCATGTGCCCAGGCGGAGATGGGGAGGGAGGAGGAATGCGGGACAGGAATCGGGGCTGGGGAGATGTCAGGCAAGGCTGTAAGGTAGACTTGCTGGGTCTCAGGGTCTAGTGATGACCTGGAAAAGAGGCAGCTCCTTATGAAGGCTCAGCACGGCTATCGGCAGACTGTCAGCCTGGAAGTCACAAAGTTCTGTAGTCCTCGCAGGAGACTCGAGGACCCCACCGTGCTCCCAAGTCCACGCTGGCTCCCATGCCTCACCATGAGTCTGCTGGGGAAACAGAGGCTCTCCCAACTGGCACCCTGGTCCAGCTCTGGCTCAGGCTGATGGGGACAAGCAGTTCAAGGAGTGGCCACAGCATCCCTCTTTCCCTGGGGCAAGCCCAGGAGCCTTAAGCCCTGGGCATCTCCCCTGGAATTCTACTCCACACTGAGCAACAGCCCACGAGGGCTAGGTTAATAATAGTGCAAATGTGGCCATCTTTTTTAAAAGACTCCTAGCATTAACTCCTGGTATTTATTGATTCCTGCCTAAATGAGGAGGCAGCCCCCAGCAAACTGGCAGCTGCCCTTAACCCCTCCTAGCAAGAAACTTCAAACATGTCCCCAAGCCACACTGGGTACTGTCACAGGTACCAGGAAGGTGGGAGTTCTGCAACCCATCTGGCCAGACAGAGGGGCCTTGTCCTAGTTCTCCCAAGCACTCTTGCCGAACTGAGTGTGACGAGTCTCTGGAACCCGGCAGAACCATGAACAAGGTTGAGGAGCAGCAGGGCTGCCTCTAGGAAGGCAGCTCCAATCCAGGGCCTGGGGTAGGGGACTGGGAGCGCTGACTGACAGGCAGGACAGGATCTTCTGGCCAGGGAGGGGGTGTGGAATGAGAAGCAGACAGAACTCTGACACTACCCCCAGGCTGCAGAGGGTCATCCTGGTCCTGGCCACTCCTCGTGGGTTCTCACCAGTGGCAAGTTGGTTTTCACCAGCTCGGCCCTGCGGCTTGGAGGGTGGGGATGGTTCTGTGGGCGTGTGCAAATGTGAGCTCCACTGGGGGATAGGAAGGGAGCCTCACAGTTGCCCTGGACATCCACGTGCATCCCCCCAACTCAGGAGCTCCACGTGCACACCATGGTTGGGAGCATTTTCAACCTAAATCTGCTCTTGAGTTATTTCTCCCCTGTTGCCGCCCCCGCCGCCTCCTTAGGATCTTAGACTTGCAGGGCGGCTTCTTTCCTCCCCCCTGCTCCCCTTCCTCCGCCTCCAGGGCCCCTCCCTGCTAAGCTGGGTTTGCCGGATCCATCCGCCCTACACCACACCACCAGCCGCTGTCCGCGGTGGAGGCGGCTGGGCCTCGCCTCCGAGCACGCGCACAGCGGCTGCAGGGGCGCTGTCCATGGTGCTGCGCGCCGAGGGGCCCGCCGGCCGCGCCTCAGTCTGTGGGAAGCGGCGGCGGAAGCTGGGTGGGCGGTGCACCCTGAGCCGTGAAATCATGGAGTCCCGCTCCAGGGACACAGAAGGTTTTCAGGCTGGGCCTGCCTCTCTAAACCCAGCAGCCCAAAGGAAGGAGCTACTGGGACAAACTGGCCCCTGGATGCTGGAGTGGGGGCCGGTTGTGGGCTTCATTCTGTTCTTCCAGGAAACACTGCTGGCCACGATGGTCCCCTTCTCCTGTAGTGACATTAAGAGCAGCCCTCATGTTAGCCCAACCCCGCTACTGTAGGAAAACTAACTCCTTGGAGCCTCAGGTTTCGAATATGACCCCCCAGAGCGGCTGTGATGTTGAAGTCCATGATTATCCCAGTGGGCAATCAGCAGATGTTATGGATGTCATGTATCAGCTTGTGTGAAGGCATGAGCTTATAGTGAGGGGCCAACCTGAGCTGCCAAGTGGGGAAGGCTTTGAGTCCAAAGCTGGTTGGCAATCATGAAGGCCACGTGTCCTGGGTCTGTGCCTCCTGGCAAGACATGTTAGTGCTGGCAAGGATTGTCCTGTCCAGGGCGTGGAAGCACTGGAGGGTGTGGTCCTGGAAAGAGCAAGGTAGGATTGTCCACTTCATTCCCATGGCTCCTGTCCCCTTCCACTCTGGCAGGCCATGGGGTTCAGAGCGATGTCTGTGTCACTTTCCAAGTGCTTTTTGTGAACCATGCACTATGCTTAGCTTTTTGCACATGCTGTCTAGTGGCAGGAGTATTGTTACTTCCCAGGCTTCTAAGTGAGCAAAGTCAGGCTTGGAGAAGGGATAGCCTTCCTCAGGCCACACAGCCAAGGTGAGAGGCCTGTTCTGAGTCCAGGGTGTGACCTTGTAGGGGAAAACAGTGCACAGCCTCCTCACTGGATGTCTCGTGTGGGCTGGGCAGGATATCTGGAATGTGGAGCAGAGGTAGCACTGTGAGGGTCCCACTGCCCCTTCTCTCAAGGGCCATCTGTGGGCTGTGCCTTCTGTCACCCATTCACAGCCTTGGAGGCCTGAGAAGGGGAGAGAGGGTGGTCTCGTCCCTACCCTGGAGGGAGCTCTCTTCACAGTGTTCCATAACCTTCTCTGGTCCAAGCCTCTGCTCTACCACTGACTATGACCTTGAGCAAGCAAGCCATACTGCCTCAGCCTCAGTTTCCTCATCTGGTCAATGGCTGCAGTATCCACAGCATCCTGAGCCACAAAACCTGCTGTAGCCACTGAGATTCTCAGGGACTGGTGTGTGAATCTCGGAGTACTGGGACTACTCCAGAAAGTCATGCTGACACCCCAAAGTGGAGGGGACAGAGACTACCCCAAATCCTTTCCCTCAATTGTTCAGCCCCTACGAAATGGAGGCAGGCACTGATGGTGGGCATCAGGGTAGCAAAAGTGCAGGGAGCATTTATGGATGAGTGTTGTCTCTCTCCACCTCTGTTTTCTCATCTGTGAAATGTCAGAAGCCTTGTGAGTGGGTGCAGGTTGAGCTCAGTGCACACCCTAAGTGCTCAGGGACTGGCCCTCCATTTGCTGCTGTCAGGGAGGAGAGCTTGCACTTAGATCCTTTTCTGTCAAGTAGTTCTGGGAGTGCCCTGGTAGAGGGTGTCCAAAGACAGGAAGGGGCCCAGCTCTGCCCTGCTCTCCCAGAGAGAGCATGGAACTCACTACGGGCCCCTATCTGCAGAGTGACGGAGGAAGATGTCCAGCCCTGGAGTCGACGGCGACCCCAAGCCCCCATGCTTGCCTCGAAATGGCCTGGTGAAGTTGCCGGGCCAGCCCAATGGCCTGGGTGCAGCCAGTATCACCAAGGGCACGCCAGCTGCCAGGAACCGCCCCTGCCAGCCACTGCCCCCACCCACTCTCCCACCACCACCCAGCCTGGCTGCCCCGCTACCACGGGCTGCCTTGGCTGGGGGCCTGTGCCCCCCAGCAGGGATACCCGTTGGTGGACCAGCCTCAGCCCCAGCACCTGCGCCCCCAGTGGAACGGCCACCACTGGCCACAGATGAAAAGATCCTCAATGGCCTCTTCTGGTACTTCTCGGCCTGCGAGAAGTGTGTGCTGGCCCAGGTGTGCAAGGCCTGGCGACGTGTGCTCTACCAGCCGAAGTTCTGGGCAGGCCTCACGCCTGTGCTGCACGCCAAGGAGCTCTACAACATGCTGCCTGGTGGTGAGAAGGAGTTTGTGAACCTGCAGGGCTTTGCTGCACGTGGCTTTGAGGGCTTCTGCTTAGTTGGAGTGTCCGACCTGGATATCTGTGAGTTCATCGACAACTACGCCCTGTCCAAGAAGGGTGTCAAGGCCATGAGCCTCAAGCGCTCCACCATCACTGATGCTGGCCTGGAGGTGTGTACTGCTTCTGGCTCGCTGGCTCAGAAGGGATGGGGATGGGGGCAGGGCCAGACAGCAGCCACTGGACAGGTGTGAGGGTGAGGGGAATTGGGGGTTGGGCCTAGAGGAAGCTCAGGCACATGAGAAGCAATATAGCTGAGGGCTGAGTCAGTGCCCTGAGGTGGGCAGGGGGAGCAGGACTAGTCACATAATTTGAGCAACTGAGTCCAAAATGAAAATGCAGGTTCCTTGCTCAAAGATGAATGAACAGTGCCAGTTGGGAGGATACTGGAGGTAATGGGAAGAGCAGGGCAAAGGGCGTCCTCTTTTAGAGTGTGGTTGAGGTGTAACACTCGCTGTAAAGTGCACTTGTACAAGAGTACAGCTCCATGTATGTTTACACACGACTCCTTCCACCCTACCTCCTACCCTCCTCACCATGCCCTGTGGGGAGGGGCATACCTGGGCAGCCTAGGTGGATGTGAAGGTCAGGCCTCCTGACCCCAAACCTACTGGCCCATAGGTGATGCTGGAGCAGATGCAGGGTGTGGTGCGCCTTGAGCTGTCTGGCTGCAACGACTTCACCGAGGCAGGGCTGTGGTCCAGCCTGAGCGCACGCATCACCTCGCTGAGCGTGAGTGACTGCATCAACGTGGCCGATGACGCAATCGCAGCCATCTCACAGCTGCTGCCCAACCTGGCCGAGCTGAGCCTGCAGGCCTACCATGTGACTGACACGGCGCTGGCCTACTTCACAGCGCGCCAAGGCCACAGCACGCACACCCTGCGCCTGCTCTCCTGCTGGGAGATTACCAACCACGGGGTAGTCAATGTGGTGCACAGCCTGCCCAACCTCACGGCGCTCAGCCTCTCTGGCTGCTCTAAGGTCACTGATGATGGTGTGGAGCTGGTGGCTGAGAACCTGCGCAAGCTGCGAAGCCTCGACCTCTCATGGTGCCCGCGTATCACTGACATGGCCCTCGAGTATGTTGCCTGCGACCTGCACCGTCTGGAGGAGCTAGTGCTGGACAGGTGTGTGTGTCCCCCACCCCCAGGCCGTGGGGGTGAACAGTTTAGTGAACAGTTCCATAAGTAGTGGGGCTACAATGAGTGGGGAGGGTGCTGAGGGGCAGGGCCCTCAAAACGCGGGCCTAGTGTGGGTGAGGCGGGGCTGTGAAAATAAAGGTGCTATTACCAGTGGGGCAGGGGGTGAGTTCACGACAGGGGCACTGCAGGAAAAAGAGTAAGGGGTCGGAGCTGAGGGGCAAGGAGAGAAGGTTTTGAAGGTGGGCAGTCCCGCTCTGTTGCAACCACAGGTGTGTACGCATCACGGACACTGGCCTCAGCTATTTATCCACCATGTCGTCCCTCCGCAGCCTCTACCTACGATGGTGCTGCCAGGTACCGGCCCTCCAAGCCTCCGAAGATTGGGGAATAGGCAGGGGAGGTGGGGGGGCGCGGGTAATGCCCCGCCCAGACAGTCCTCTGATCTGCTCCCGGCCCACTCAGATCCTGTAAGGAAGTCTGGGATACCTCTACACCCAGCGGCCGAAGTAAGCGGAGCGTGCGGAGTCCCCAGGGCCCTCAACGGCACTCCCCAGCTGCCTCCTGGCTCCGTGGGGAGCTGAGAAACCCCCGTTTTGAACCCCGCTCCCTGCCCCTCCAGCAGCTCCAGGCCAGCGGCCTGACCCCAGGAGTGGGTCTCCTACAGGGCGCGAGCGGACATAGTTAACTCGCTCCGCCCTCCCGCCCAGGTGCAGGACTTCGGGCTGAAGCACCTCCTGGCCATGAGGAGTTTGCGTCTCCTGTCTCTGGCAGGTGAGACTACCCCCTGCTGCCCTCCTGGATAGTGACCACTGCCCCCCCCCCCCCACACACACACACTTAGTCCGACCCCGCCAATCCTGCGTATTCATATCGGGCTGACTCGCTGTTACCAAGCTCCAGGTCAGAAGATTAAGGTGCCGGGCACACTCTAGCCCCGCCCTCCCTGCCCCGCCCCCGCCCGGGCTCCGCCCACTCAGCCATCGCCCGGTCCCCCGCAGGATGCCCACTGCTGACAACCACCGGGCTGTCGGGCCTGGTACAGCTGCAGGACCTAGAGGAACTGGAGCTGACTAACTGCCCCGGGGCCACCCCCGAACTCTTCAAGTACTTCTCGCAGCACCTGCCCCGCTGCCTCGTCATCGAGTAGCGCGGGGTCTCCGCGCCCCCGTCACAGGAACCGTCAGGCTCTGGGCGGGGACGCGAGAGCACTACTAAGGCCCCTCTCCCTGCACCCCCTTGTCCAGCGCAAGAGGCGGAGTGAACCGGGAGCTAACCCTGCCCCGGGGCTCCCCCGGCTCCTCTCCTGGCCCTGCCCAGGCAGGGAGGGGCGACGGGCGATTCCCGCCCCACGCACGCACGCACACTCGGGGATTTGTGCATGCCCCTCGCTCCCGCCCTGCACGCCCACCCTCCGCTCCTCTGCAGCCACCTCCTATCATTCGCTCGCCCGCGGGTGTGGGCGGGGGCCGGGCCTGCTCCTGTGGGGCGCTTTAAGCTCGCCAGACGGCCGCTGTTACCACCTTCCCCGCCACACCCCGCTGTCTCCCAGCGGTCCTCCGTCTCGGGCAGGGCCCAGGGGGCTGAGGGAGACTGGGCCCCCAGAACACAAGGGCCCGGAAAAGCCCCATGGGCTGCCCGAATCTTCCACCGCACCGCGCCTAGAGCCCTCAGAAGGTACAAGGGGAAACAGGCCACCGCCAAAGCCATTGCCCGCTGAGGAGCCTAAGTCCCACCCGCCCTTCCTCCACCTCATGCCAGCCTGACCTAAGAGACCTCCCCTTTTCTTTGCCACTGTGTGAGACAGTCCCACCCCCATCCGCAGGCCTACAAGTTCTTGGGCCCTGGCCAGACTGGGGCTAAATTAGGTTGAGAGAAGAGCAGAGTGGGTGACAATGACTTTGGCATAATCAACATTAGCCCAGCCAGCTCCAGTTCATCTCAGCCCAGAAGTGGTAACAGCTAGACCCAAGCTGCAGTGACTCGGGGCCCACAGGTCTTGGGAGCAGTCCTAGGTGGACCCTATACTGCACCCCCTGTAGCCATCTGGGCCCAGGCCTCTCAGCACCACACTTCACCCTGGGCAGGTCTGTCAGGTAGAAGCTGGAAAAGTGGGCCTCAGCCAAAGCTCAGGGTCAACAGCAGCTAGTGACTTTGATCTTCCAGTGGCCAGCACACCCATAGCACCCAGAGGAGGGAGGGCTCCTTTCTAGCTACTACCCACCCCTCCTCAGTTTCCCAAACATCTGCTTGCCCAACTCGGCTCTAACCATGTTCTGTCCAATCCCAAGACTTGGAAGTCCTAGGGGATGCTGGCACATCTTGGTAATTGCTGCAGAGGGGGCTGGGACCCCTTTCCATCCCAACCTTGAACCCCAGGAGATACAGCACCCACATCTAATCTTGGGACACCCCTGCCCCCAAGTGGTTGGAAGAGAGTAACCGGTTTCCAGAGGGTGAGAGAGAGAGAGAGAGAGAGAGAGAGCTGGAGAGAAAGAGCGAGCGAGAGATGCAATTGAAGCAGAGAAACAGTTCAACAGCCCAAAGATCTCTCTGCCCCTGCAGTGCCCGAAGGAGGCTCCTGTCTGAAGTCAGGAGCCAGTTTCTTTGGCCCTTCCCACAGCTCCTTAGTGGGGAGGTGGCAGCTGTCCAATTGTCCAAAGTATTAATGTAACTGAAGCTGTGACATTTCCAACAACTTTAGAAAGAAAAAATAAGGGGAGAGAGGAAAACCCAACCAATCCCTAAAATCATTTTCTTATTGTACATAATGATCTCATTCTCCTGTATATGCGGAAGATATAACCTTATATTTGGTAAGTGTTTCTTGTGCTATTTTATCATGTGACCTGTTTATAAAAATATATATTAAAAAAAAAAGTTGTAAAAACACGTGTCTGAGTTGTTAGGTCATCAGACCATGGTGGGGAAGGTATATCTGCCTAAAGGGTCCAAGTCTCTGGATTCTTGTGAACCTTTCAACTCATCAAACTTGTTGCTTCTTTCAATAAACATGTAGAGGAGAGGCTTGGTGCCAAGGTGCCAGACTGGAAACCCAGCACTGACCAAAAGAGAAGGTCCCTAAGCTCTCCTTTTAAGGGTTGCGGTGGGGGTGGGGGGCAGAGGGAGCAGGAACAGAGCCAGAGTAACCAAAGAAGCCTCTTCTGCAGCAAGCACCCGAACCACTTAGTAAAAACTACTTCTGGGGATTAGGGTAGATGAGGAAGGAGGTGGAGATGACAGGTACTAAAGTCATTACACCCAATAGTCCTTCCAAAATACTTTCAGAAGGGCAAGAATGAATCCTGTTTCATGTACAGGGTAAATGAGGTTAAGAGAGGGGCAGGGATATCCTAAAAGATCATACAGTACAGCAAGGACAGACCAGAACTCACACCCAGGAGAGAGGGAGGCTCAGAGAGGGTCACTTGAACTGGGTTGTGTGTACAGGTGGTCAGGCACTGGAAATTTATGGAGACCAAGACAGACATGATCCCTGCCTGGTGGAGCACATATTTGTAAGCAACAGACAATGACCAGTAAACAGAAACGGGTTGTGACAAGTGGAATTGAAAGTACTTGGAGAGGCCATGTTAGATGAAGTGGCCAGAGAAGGCCTCTGGGAATGGCACCCTCAGGTGTGGGAAGAAGACGCGTTCTGGAGAGAAAGGGGCCTAGTACGGGTGGCGGCGAGACAGGAAAGAGCTTGGCGGGCTGGAAGAAGGAATGGAAGCTGCTGTGGCTGAGGTACGCCGGGAAAGGAAGAGGCCAGGGATTTGGGATTTCCACGAAGTGGTGGGGAACTACGGGGCACTTTAGTCCAAAGAGTGGTACCTGGCTGTTGTGCGGGGTTCGGATCACAAGAAACAGGAGCCCAAGAAAGCCTTTAGAAAAACCTACTTAACCTGGGGTTCAGGGGAGATGAGGAAGGAGGTGGAAACGATTGGAGGGACTCGGACCTCGTTTAGGGACTCATGGACTTGCTGACGGACCATTAGAGGAAAATGAGCTCTGGTAATAAATATTGTAGATTAAAAAAAAAAGAGACCAACCCATGAAGTGAAATCTGGGGAGACCCTCTACCTCAGGCCTGGGCCAAACCTCCGCCTCTATCGGCGCTGGTCACTGATCCGGAACTTTTGTAGTGTGGAAGCCCGTTCCCGGTGGGGGGCCGACAATATACGGACCACTTCCGACGAGGGGCGGGAAAGAGGTTATTTCCGGTGCGTCAATTCCGGCCCGGCCGGAATTTTACTAAATGGTTCGGGTGCTCGCGGAGGAAACTTCTTCGGTTCCTCTGGTCTGTTCCCGCTGCCTCCGCTCCCCCAACCACGACAACCTCCGAGCCGCCGGCATTTCCTGACTCTCCTCACGCCCTCAGGCTCCTTAAACGGCTCGGTCTTGAAGTCCTTCTGGGCCCTCCGCACCTCTGTCCTCCGGGCCCCCCTCTAGCCCTTCAGCTCCGTCCCGGAAGGCCCCAGAGCTGTCTGTGTGGATGGTGGTAACCACCTCACTTCTCTGTCGGGATTGGCTGACTGATGACCACTGACCGCTGAGATCTGATTGTTGAGGGGATGGAAAGGTGGCCTGGGCTAGGACTGACCAGGTAGGGTCTTCCCCACAAGTCAGACATGGGACTGACCAGCTGCAGGGTAGCTGGTCTTGGGAGCAGTCCTAGGTGAACCCTACGCTGCACCCCCGGTAGCCAGCTGTGTAGAAGCTATGGCACCTTCTGACTGCCCACCTAGGGCGATGGAACATGCCTGTCAGACTGACTGACTAATGGTGGACTGCCCTGGACTGGCTCACTAAGACTGACTAGCCCAGGTCTAAGCAGCTTTGGGGGATGCAACTAAGGTGAAAGGTTTGAACCGACAGGGCCCCTCCTCTTAGGGTGACCAGGCCAGCCATCTTCACTGACCTCCTGTCTCCACTACCTGTGCAGCCATGGAGAAGATGTCCCGCGTGACTACAGCCCTGGGTGGCAGCGCACTGACGGGACATACTATGCACTGCCATCTGGATGCACCGGCCAATGCCATCAGCGTGTGCCGTGATGCGGCCCAGGTGGTCGTGGCAGGCCGCAGCATTTTCAAGATCTATGCTATTGAAGAGGAGCAGTTTGTGGAGAAGCTGAACCTGCGTGTGGGCCGCAAGCCTTCACTCAACCTAAGCTGCGCTGATGTTGTCTGGCATCAGATGGATGAGAACCTGCTGGCCACAGCGGCCACCAACGGTGTGGTAGTCACATGGAATCTGGGCCGACCATCCCGCAACAAGCAGGACCAGTTGTTCACAGAGCATAAGCGCACGGTGAACAAAGTCTGCTTCCACCCCTCTGAGGCCCACGTGCTGCTCAGTGGCTCCCAGGATGGCTTCATGAAGTGCTTTGACCTCCGCAGGAAGGACTCTGTCAGCACCTTTTCAGGTGAGGCCCTCAGAAGTGGGATGGGCAGATGTGCGTCATTATAGGTGTCTGGACTGTCTAGGCAGGTTAAGAAGTACTGCATGCACCAAAGCCCTTCAGATATGCTCCCAGAGAGCGTCCTGGAGGACGCAGGTGATCAGGGGAGGGATGGGGCAGGCTTAGTTGAAGTGTGGGGAGTAGCTGGAGTGTGGCTGCAGCTCTGATGCACTGAAGGGCCAGCAGGATTCAAAGCTGGGTATGGGATGAGGAAGAAGGCAGAGCCTGAGCAGGCCCACAACCAACCTGGGTGGCTGAGCAGGTGACAGTTTCGCTGCCTCCTCTTTCTATGCCTCAGAGCTCAAGGCTGTCTCATTGCAAGAAGTCCACCGGGACCTCCAGGGTCCTCAGCCCAGGTTTGCAGAGGAGATGGGGTGCACTGCCTAGTCCCCCCATGGTTCTTTTCCCAGCAGGCCCAGTGTTTTTTTGTTGTTGTTGTTTGTTTGGGGGGTTTTTTTTGTTGTTTTTTTTTTTGTATTTTTCTGAAGCTGGAAACTGGGAGAGACAGTCAGACAGACTCCCGCATGCGCCTGACCGGGATCCACCCAGCATGCCCACGAGGGGCAACGCTCTGCCCACCAGGGGGCGATGCTCTGCCCATCCGGGGCGTGGCTCTATTGCGACCAGAGCCACTCTAGCGCCTGGGGCAGAGGCCAAGGAGCCATCCCCAGCGCCCGGGCCATCCTTGTTCCAATGGAGCCTTGGCTGCGGGAGGGGAAGAGAGAGACAGAGAGGAAGGAGAGGGGGAGGGGCGGAGAAGCAGATGGGCACTTCTCCTGTGTGCCCTGGCTGGGAATCGAACCCGGGACTTCTGCATGCCAGGCCGATGCTCTACCACTGAGCCAACCGGCTAGGGCCTGTTTGGTTTTTTTTTTGTATTTTTCTTTTTTTTTTTTTTTTTTTTGTATTTTTCTGAAGTTGGAAACAGGGAGGCAGTTAGACAGACTCCCGCACGCGCCCGACCGGGATCCACCCGGCATGCCCACCAGGGGGTGATGCTCTGCCCATCTGGGGCGTTGCTCTGTCACAACCAGAGCCATTCTAGCGCCTGAGGCAGAGGCCACAGAGCCATCCTCAGCGCCTAGGCCAACTTTACTCCAATGGAGCCTTGGCTGTGGGAGGGGAGGAGAGAGACAGAGAGGAAGGAGAGGGGGAGGGTTGGAGAAGCAGATGGGTGTTTCTCCTGTTTTTTTTTATTTAAAAAAAAATTTTTTTTTTGTATTTTTTTTATTTACAGAGACAGAGTCAGAGAGAGGGATAGACAGGGACAGACAGGAATGGAGAGAGATAAGAAGCATCAATCATTAGTTTCTCGTTGCGACACCTTAGTTGTTCATTGATTGCTTTCTCATATGTGCCTTGACTGTGGGGCTACAGCAGAGCGAGTAACCCCTTGTTCGAGCGAGCAACCTTGGGTCCAAGCTGGTGAGTTCTGCTCAAACCAGATGAGCCCGCGTTCAAACTGGCAACCTTGTGGTCTTGAACCTGGGTCCTCTGCATCCCAGTCTTATGCTCTATCCACTGCGCCACCGCCTGGTCAGGGAGGCCCAGTGTTTTTTGTTGTTTTTTTTTAAATTTTATTTATTTATTTATTCATTTTAGAGAGGAGAGGGAGAGACAGAGAGAGAGAAGGGGGGGAGAAGCTGGAAGTATCAACTCCCATATGTGCCTTGACCAGGCAAGCCCAGGGTTTCGAACCGGCGACCTCAGCATTTCCAGGTCGACGCTTTATCCACTGCACCACCACAGGTCAGGCAGGCCCAGTGTTTTTGAGCCAGTTCTCCCTTGTCCACCTCAGTGAAACCAAGTGAAGCACAGGACAAAGACCTTGGAAAAGTGAGGGTGGGAGTCTCTGAAGACAGACCCTGAGCTACCTGTGCTGGAGTGAAGCTGGACACTGCCCTCAAAGGCTCTAAGTGTGGCAGTTTTGGGGCGTGGACATGGATCCTCAAAGACTCCAATCTTCTGGAATTGATCTGGAGCTCCAGTTCAACGTGGAGGGACTTGGCATAGGCTGGGGTACCCTCATCTGGGCCTCCTTCAGGGGCCTCCGAACTCCTTGGAGAGTGTGGAGAGGCAGCCTAGTGAGGCTCCTGTCTACCCAGGGCTCTGATACCCAGGCCTGAAGCCGGGCCGTAGCTTTGCATAAGGACTGACATCAGAGAAAGAATCCAGAGCAAAGCGAGGTCCAGGAGTATGTCAGAAGCTACCTGATGCTTGGGTGACCTGCTTCCCAGCCCAGGCGTTGTGTCTGCGAGGCCTCACCTCTCCCTGTCTACTTGGGAGGGTCCACAGCCACTCTGATGGCTCCCCTCTTTGCCACTCTCCCTTCTGGAGTCCCCTGTGACCTGTCCCCCTCACCTCTCTTTCCATTGACATCCTGTCCATAGGCCAGTCTGAGAGTGTACGGGATGTCCAGTTCAGCATCCGGGACTACTTCACCTTTGCCTCCACATTTGAGAATGGCAATGTGCAGCTCTGGGACATAAGGCGGCCTGATCGTTGTGAAAGGATGTTCACAGCCCACAATGGGCCTGTCTTCTGCTGTGACTGGCACCCTGAGGACAGGTATGGAGTGGCCTTGAGGTGGGGGCAGCAGGGTGGGATGGTTGGTGCTCACGGAAGGGCTCTCTCACTGCCTCAAGTCTTATGAGACAGAGAGTGGGGAATTCTGCTACCCCAGGAAAGGAAACTGAGGGCTTCATGGGCCTTCCGTAGGGGCTGGCTGGCCACAGGTGGGCGTGACAAGATGGTGAAGGTCTGGGACATGACCACACAACGTGCCAAGGAGGTACACTGCGTGCAAACCATTGCTTCAGTGGCCAGAGTCAAGTGGCGGCCCGAGTGCCGCCACCACCTGGCTACGTGCTCCATGATGGTGGACCACAACATCTACGTGTGGGATGTGCGCAGGCCCTTTGTGCCAGCAGCCATGTTTGAGGAGCACCGCGATGTCACAACGGGCATCGCCTGGCGCCATCCACATGACCCCTCTTTCCTGCTCTCTGGCTCCAAAGACAGCACACTGTGTCAGCACCTGTTCCGTGACGCCAGCCAGCCTGTTGAGCGTGCCAATCCTGAGGGCCTCTGCTACGGTCTCTTTGGGGACCTGGCCTTTGCTGCCAAGGAGAGCCTTGTGGCCACTGAGTCAGGGCGCAAGCCCTATGCTGGGGATCGGCGCCACCCCATCTTCTTCAAGCGCAAGCTGGACCCTGCTGAGCCCTTCGCAGGGCTCGCCTCCAGTGCCCTCAGCGTCTTTGAGATGGAGCCTGGTAGTGGCAGCATGAGCTGGTTTGTTGACACTGCTGAGCGTTATGCCTTGGCTGGCCGGCCTCTGGCTGAGCTCTGTGACCATAATTCAAAAGTGGCCCGGGAACTTGGCCGAAACCAGGTAGGTGGGGCTGTGCTGAGGGGGGCCCAGGGGTCATGACCTTGAGGAAAGGTTGGCGCTCCCCCAAGTACTGCACCCAGACGCTTCCCTGAGTTCAGTGCACTGACTCTCACTCGCCCCAATAACTGAGGGTGCCCAGGGCCCCAGAGCAGGGCAAACACCAGTGCCATCCTGGGGATACAGGTGTTGGGTATCATGGAACTTAAGCCCCTTTTTCTGTCTCATTCTTGCTTTGGACTTCTAAGGTTCCTGGCCCTGTAGAGGTCCACACTGCCTTTCTCATCATCTCCCTGGGACTCCGGGCTCATTTCCACACTACCTCCCACAACTGCTTCTTTCTGTGCCCTGCAGGATGAGGGCTGGGATTTTTTGTCTTTCCTGTGGGCCTCAGTTTCCCTACCTGGAATGGGCCAGGATATTGGGACCCTGGAGCAGCTGTACACAGAGAGTCTATGGTTCCATCCAGGCAGGCGGGGCTTCCTGCATGGGGCACACAGGACTCAGGACCCCATGAGTGACTGGTGTCCACCCCTAGGTAGCACAGACATGGACCATGCTACGGATCATCTACTGTAGCCCTGGCCTGGTGCCCACTACCAATCTCAACCACAGTGTGGGCAAGGGCAGCTCCTGTGGCCTGCCACTCATGAACAGGTAGATTCCTGGTGGTGGCTTTCTCAGCGGGTGAGACTGCAGGAGCCTACCCACCTATCCACCCTCCCTGCCCTTAGTTTCAACCTGAAGGATATGGCCCAAGGACTGGGCAGTGAGACCCGCCTGGACCGCAGCAAGGGTGACGCACGGAGTGACACGGTGCTGCTTGACTCCTCAGCCACACTCATCACCAATGAGGGTACGCTGGAGGGCAGCACAGGATATTGTTGGAAGTGGGGCTGGGGCATCCCAAAGCAAGCCAGCAGTAAAAATCCCTCCTTCGTGGGCAGATAATGAGGAGACCGAGGGCAGTGATGTGCCTGCTGACTACCTGCTGGGTGACGCAGAGGGCGAGGAAGACGAGTTGTACCTGCTGGATCCAGAACACGCACACAGTGAGTTGGGGCTGGGAGAGCAGTGCTGGGAGGCGGAGCCAGCGGCTCAGACCCTGCCTCCCATGACCGAGCCTTCCATGCCCGTGCCTCGCAGCGGAGGAGCCCGAGTATGTGCTGCCCCAGGAAGCCTTCCCGCTGCGCCATGAAATCGTGGACACGCCGCCAGGCCCTGAGAACCTACAGGACAAGGCCGACTCTCCCCACGTGAGCGGCAGTGAGGCAGATGTGGCCTCCCTGGCACCCGTGGACTCCTCCTTCTCGCTCATCTCTGTCTCACACGCACTCTACGACAGCCGCCTGCCATCCGACTTCTTCAGTGCCCTGGTGTGCGACATGCTACGCTTTTACGCTGAGCAGGGCGATGTGCAGATGGCCGTATCCGTCCTTATTGTGCTGGGTGAGCGCGTGCGCAAGGAGATTGACGAGCAGACCCAGGTTGGTGAGCGGGCGGGGGAAGGTCTTCCCGTACACTTGCCTGTGCTTGCACCCAGCATGCTGGGGTGAAACCCCTCAGCGTGCCCAAGACCCGTGCCTCCCTCCTCCCTCCCTGCACCACAGGAGCACTGGTACACGTCTTACATTGACCTGCTGCAGCGCTTCTGCCTCTGGAACGTGTCCAACCAGGTGGTCAAGCTCAGCACTAGTCGTGCTATCAGCTGTCTCAACCAGGCCTCCACTACCCTCCATGTAAACTGCAGCCACTGCAAGAGGCCCATGAGCAGCCGGGGCTGGGTCTGTGACAGGTGCCACCGCTGCGCAAGCATGTGTGCCGTCTGCCACCACGTGGTCAAGGGCTTGTTCGTGTGGTGCCAGGGCTGCAGTCACGGAGGCCACTTGCAGCACATCATGAAGTGGCTGGAGGGCAGCTCCCATTGCCCTGCTGGCTGTGGCCACCTGTGCGAGTACTCCTGACCCACTCGCACGGCCAGGAGAGGGAGGAAGCTGGAGCTTTTGAACCAAATAAATGAAGTTGAGCCACAGTCTGAGGCTGCCTGTCACTCGGTCAGTCGCGCCGCAAGCTGCCCTGTCAGCTGCCCTGTCATCTCGTAGGTCGATTCTGGTGGGCGGGTGGCAGTGTCTCCAAGGGCACTGGCAAGTTACTAGCAGTCCTGGTCTTCGCTTTTCGGAAATCCCGCCCCCTTGGGGCGGGCCAAAGGCACCTGCTTCCGGGAGCCGTCCCAGCGCCGGGGCTGTTGCCACAACGACGGGATTCCCGTCGTGCCTTGTGGCGGCGGGCTCATGGCGGTGGGAATGCTTCCTCTATTACTGCTAGTTCTCTGGCTGCTGATGGCTTCTGCCCGGCGAGATCCCGTAGGAGACAGCGACGGAGGGTGGTGAGCGGTGCCAGGCGACCAGGGAGGGGGTGCAGTGTGGGGGGCAGCCCGGGTCGCTGACCGGCTGTGCCCACAGGCAATGGTGGGGACCTGGGGTGCCGGCGGCCCTGGCGGAAGAGGAGCACTGCACAGTGGAGCGCCGGGCCGACCTCAGCTACGCCGAGTTTGTTCAGCAGTAGGTGCACCCTTCCACACCGCCACACATCCAACGCCCAAAAACCCTCCCAGGATGTTACCCTGAACCGACATCACGCCCCCCCACCCGTGTCTGCCTGCCACGCACGGGGACCCCATGACCTCCAGCGAGCCTATGGGGGCAGGGGGCGGGTCAGACCCGATTATAACTCTGTCCTTCCTTCCAGCTACGCCTTCTCCAGACCTGTCATTCTGCAGGGACTCACAGACAACTCGGTAAGTGCTTGCCCCTCTCTGGCCAGTTCTCCCCACTGCGAGGAGCCGGGCCCTTAAGTCCTCTCCCCACCTTCCCGCAGAGGTTCCGGGCTTTGTGCTCCCGCGAAAAACTGCTGGCGTCCTTTGGGGATAACGTGGTAAGGCTGAGCACTGCCAACACCTACTCCTACCAGAAAGGTGAGCTGCCCCACCTCACAGCCCCGCTCACTTGCCAGCATCCTAGAGCAGGGGTCGGTAACCTATGGCTCGCAAGCCAGATGTGGCTCTTGATGGCTGCATCTGGCTCGCAGACAAATCTTTAATAAAAAATAAAAAGTTAAAAATATAAAACATAAAAAATATATATATATAAAACATTCTCATGTATTACAATCCATTCATTTCCTACCGCTCATGTTACCGGTTGTGGGTGGCTGGAGCCAATCACAGCTGTCCTCCGGGACACCACCAAATTTTTATTGGATAACGCTTAACATACATGGGTAGTATGGCTCTCATGGAATTATTTTAAAATATGTGGCGTTCATGGCTCTCTCAGCCAAAAAGGTTCCCGACCCTTGTCCTAGAGGCATCATCCATCCAGTCCTGACCCATCCTTTTCCTTCAGTGGATCTCCTCTTCCAGGAGTATGTGGAGCAGCTGCTGCACCCACAAGACCCCACCTCCCTGGGCAATGGTGAGCACCTGGGCTGGCAGCAGTGCGGTGGGAAGGGGGCACTTGGGAATGCCCAGATGCCAGGATCCCCGCACCCTCCTGTGTTCTCTGCCGGCAGATACCCTGTACTTTTTTGGGGACAACAACTTCACTGAATGGGCATCACTTTTTCAGCACTACACCCCACCCCCATTTGTTCTGCTGGGTACCACTCCTGCTTACAGCTTTGGGATTGCAGGTGGGTGCCTTGCAGGATCAGGGGAAAGACCTGGGGGGTGTGGAGTGCAAATTGGGTTCAGCCACTAGCTGCTTATAACTGACCCTACAGGAACCGGCTCTGGGGTGCCCTTCCACTGGCATGGACCTGGGTTCTCAGAAGTGATCTATGGACGCAAGGTCAGTAAAAGGTGGTGGTTGAGACTTGGGGCTCACCGAGCACAACACAAAGAGTGATCCTGCTGTTTCTGCCCCCAGCGCTGGTTCCTGTATCCCCCTGAGAAGACACCCGAGTTCCACCCCAACAAGACCACTCTGGCCTGGCTCCAGGACACCTATCTGGCCCTGACACCATCTCAACGGCCCTTGGAGTGCACCGTCCAGGCTGGTGAGGTCAGTGGCTGGTAGGAAGGGGTTGGGCTGGGCTGACCAAAGGGCCCTCACTAATCCCTGTGCCCCACTCAATCCAGGTTCTGTATTTCCCTGACCGATGGTGGCATGCCACACTCAACCTTGACACCAGTGTTTTCATCTCCACCTTCCTCAGCTAGCCAGAGCGGGCAGCTGGCAAGCCCAGTCACACACCAGCACACACCCCTCTACTGCTCACAGGTTTTATTACAGAGACAGTGGTGGCAGCAGCAGCCTCAGCCCAAACCACCCTAGCCTGCTGTTTCCGGCCCAGAAAGGGATGGGGAAGGAGTGGGAGGGCTCATGGCCTACCAGCAGAACTGATGGAAGTTGGGATGGGGACACTAAAACAGGGATCCAGGGACACAAACTATGTACAGGGACTGGGGGCTACTGCCCCAAGGACCTCCTCGGCCACCGTGCCAGGCAAGGTGGGGCAAGTGGCCCTCTCATTCACTCTGCCTCAGTAGTCCTCTACCCAGCCATTCTCAGAGATGAATGCATCGATGACCTCTTTCATGGCGAGGTTGGGGATGAGCTGCTCCTGGGTCAGAGGGCTCCGGGTCACAGGATCAAAGTGGCCCACACGCTGCAGTGACAACAGGGTCAGAAGGTGCTTGGTAGGCCAGGACCCTGCCCCCAGTGCCCATGAGCCCTCACCTGCAGGTGCTCCTCAATGTCCTTGCGGTCATAGGTGATGCCACTAGGTGTGATACATGGCTCCCGCATCAGTTCAAAGCTGATTTTGCCACACAGATAGTCAGGGATGTCTCGCTTCTGCATCACACAGGGTCAGGTCAGGGATCAGGAAAGAAACAATACTCCAGTTCCTACTACCCACAGGCCCCCAAAAACACAACTCACCTTTCTCTTCTCATCCACCTGGGAGAAGAGCTCATCCATGTCTGCTAAGTACTTGTCCTGCAAAGAACCAATCAGCCATGTGTGGACTAGACATCCCTTCTCCCTTCCCCAGACACAGAAACACACAGACCCAACAGAAGTTAGGGGCACTCTAATGTCACATGCACACAAACACACAGACCCACACATGGGCCAGGGCACCCTCACGTGCTTGGCCTCGATGCAGGCCTGCTGGGCCCGGATGTGACCACCGTCCTCATCACCCTCATGGTTCCGCTGACACTCTTCAAGCTCCCTGGAGGTTGACCAGGAGCTGGTCAGAGACAGGTCTGGCCAGGAAAGGTCAGACTCCACCCCCACCTTAGGCTTGTTCAGGCCTTGTTCCCCTCCATCTCTTATTCATTGGCCTTCAATAAACACTTGTGTTAATGACTTAATGTGGTGACTTGTTTAGGGGGGAGAGACTTCCTGGAGTCTGCCACCACAGCCCACCTCTCACGCTCGGCCACAATGAGTCGTGTGAGGTAGGAGTGCAACTCGTTCTCCTGGTGGATACGCCGCTCCTCGATGCTATTCCAGCGCTTTTTCTTGGCGATGCGCAGAGCGCTGGGGATGTCATCCCCAAAGTTGAGCCGTTGCTCCTTAGCCAGATTGTAGGCTGGGGGAACAGAGGCTTCAGGTCACCCTCTGGCCAGTCCACCCACCTGGTCCCAGGTACCCCCATAACCAACCTCGCTGCAGGTTAGCGATTGCCTCATCATAGCTCTCCATCTCCAATTGGCATTGCCCCAGGAAGAAGTGTGCCTTCACAGACTGCCCATCCAGCTCCAGGGCGCGCCGGCAGTCAGCCAGGGCCTGCTCGTGCTGCTGCATCTTCAGGTAGCACAGTGCCCGGTTTGTATAGTACACTGCCACCAGCGGGTTCCGGGTCTGGGAACCAAGGCAGGCCAGTCAACATGCGGGAGTGATCTCTGCCTGCCTGCTCTGTCCCAGGCCCTGTCCTGGATTGGGAATCAGTGTTTGGAATCAAAACACTAGAGGTTTTACAGCTTCAAAACCTCTGAGCTGTGAGAATGAGTGAAGGGTGGTGTCCTGGCCCTGAGACCTGCCTTAGCCCTCTTGACTCCAGTACGTTTGTAAAGACATGTTACCCAGAACTGTGAAGATCCCCAGCTTTAGGCCTAGAGTCTCTGGCCCTGCTAGTCTCAAGCGCCTTGAAGCTCCCACCCGCCACAGTTCTCCGACAACCAGCCCTGGCTTCAAAAATAGTGGCCTCGGCACCTCTGGAACCAGATCATTGAGCCCCCAGAGCCCAAGCGCCCCTCCCCCGTCAGAGCCAAGACCCTCCAAAGAACCGATGAGGACGATAGGGCAGGCTCCACCCCCTCTACTGGCCCGGACGACGATCCCCTCCCCGGGCACGGGTGCACTTACGATGGCACGACCGTAGCAGGCCGCCGCCTCTGGGTACTTGCGGCCCACGAAAAGCCGGTTGCCCTGCTCCTTCAGCTCCTGCGCGCTCGGGCTTTTCTCCGGGCTTCCGCCAGCGGCGCCCAGCCTCGCGCAGCCCTCCTTCTCCTCCTTGCCTTTCATTGCGCCGCGCGGCACGGTCTGGGCTCCGCTCCCAAACTCCGCGCCACGGCCCGCCTAAGCCCACAGCCCGAGCCCGCAGCCCGAGCCCCGGATCCGCTCGGGCCCGGTCCAGCGACCCGCCACCGGAACTTCCGGCCGCGTGGGGCGGAGTGAGCTGGACGGACCGATAGGGGCGGGTGGGCGGGGCCACGCGTGCGCTCGACGCTCTGCGGGGGCGGGGCTGACGAGCTCTCGGCTGGAGCAACTCAAAGCCGCTACGTCGGAAGTCTGGAGAAGTTCCCGGGGCTGCCCCAGGCTGCTCCGCCCCTCATGCCGGGGTGGGAGTCGTCCTTTCAGAAGCCGGCCCCGCCCACGCCCCGCAGCGGCTCCCTCCCATCTGAAGCCCCGCCTAGCGCATGAACGTTGTGGCCGCTCACGGGCTGTTGGGACGAGAGGGTCCGAACTGCTAGGCCGCCGTCCTGGCGCGCCACGGGGAGGTGCTGTGGGCTCGCAAGAGCCCCAAGGGACGACTGGAAACCCTGGCCCAATGACAGGGCGGTGGGGGCGTCGGTAGGGCGGGCAACCCTCGCTGTCCAGACTCCCGTCACCGTTCTTCCCAGGTACGAAGGGGATTTGCCCGCAGCCCTCAAGGGCCGAGCGGAGAAGCATGTGATACAAGACGAGCTGGAGCGGCTGCTGGCGTGAAGTTCGCAGTGAGGGGCTTCCACTTTGGGGGGCGGGACCTCGGCGGTTGGGCCCGCCTCCTGGTGTTGAGGCTTCCTCTTGGGGGAGGTCCCTTACGGCTTACGCTATGGGGCGGGTTTCCTTGTGGGGTGGGTCCTCCTTTTGTGGGGCGAGCGCCCCTGTCGAGTTCCACCACCAGTGACCGCTCCACCTAACCCAACTCCGCTACAGAAGAGCCACTTTTGGCTGCGGCCTCAGGTTAGTGGGGAAAGCTGGTCACTTGGGCAGGTCGCAGGCAGGACCTTTTAGTGTTTTTGTGATGCGAACTGACGGCCACGTCCATGACACGGAGGTTCACTGGGAATGGCAGCCCACACTGAGGTTATTCTGACACTGGCAAGGTCTGAGTGCTGGCCTTTCACTTCCCCAGCGGTCCCTGCTGTTGGAGCTCCTGAGGTGGCAGCCTTCGTGAGCGATGAGGCAGTGACGGCAGTACCTGGCCTGCCAGCCCTGCAGTGTATTGTCAGGTACTACCTACTGTACCTGGGCCAAGTGCAGGGGCGTACCACAGCTCTGAGCCGAGGTAAGGGGACGGTTGGCGGGCTAGGAGGGCACCTGGACCTCTGGTCAGGGTGGAACGTGCAGAGCTGTTCTGAAAGGCAGAGTGGCCAGTGCCCTGGGCCCCATGCTCCCTGCGCGCATCCCTAGGCAGTGCTTTAGGGTTGTGGACCATTCACCATGTGGAGACAGCACTATGCATATGGGCTGTGGGGCAGAAGCTGTGCCCCAGCCTGCTCTCTGACCTCAGCCCTAACCCAGCCACACGTGAGGATACCAGGCCAGCCAAGAACAGGACCAGGCCGACTGAATTTGGCTGTGGCCTGCTCACCCACTGTGTGTCTGTAGATGCTCAGTAAATGTTTGCTGAACTCACTCCTGACCACAAGCTCCACTGCCCTGGGGCTCCCGCCTCCCACACAGATACATCTACAAGTGCAGAGCAGCAAGGGGGAATCTAGTCTGCCCACGTGGAGGGAAGAGCCCTGGAAGTCTGCTCAGTGAGTGGGGGGAGGCTGGACCAGGCCCCAGAGCCCCAGGACAGCTGCCTCGTGCTGTGTAAAATATTTATTTATTCTCCAAAAAGGCTCAGACTGCAAGTCTTGGGGGGAGGCCAGGGTAGGGTCTCCTTTGGGGCCACCCTTGGGACCTCCACCTCCCAGCCTGGCCCAACAGTCCTAATTCCCCCACCCCAGGCCTGGGAGGGGGGCCAGGGCTGGTGTAAGGCTTGGCCTGGACTTAGTAGGCCACAGGGTCCTCCTGCCCTCACAGAAGCAGCAGCCTTGAGATGTACATTCACAGAAGGCGGACATGCAGGCCACACCCTAGCCCATGTGGCCCCAGGAGCCCCTCATGGTGGTGGGGGGACGTGGGCACCCAGCAGGTCATAGGCGAAGATGTTCCAGAAGATGGCGAAAAGCAGGAAGGTGCCGTAAGCAAGCAGCACCACCCACCAGCCGCACTGGTCCCGAAGGCGCTCCTCGTAGCTGCGCAGGATGGTCAGGCCCATGCTGACCCCCACCACTGCGCCCGCCAGGTGCGCCATGAAGCTAGGCTGTGGGCCCGAGGCTGGCAGTGGCGGAGAGAAGCGCAGCCACACAGCCCGGCCCACCTCGGAGCTCACTGCAGAGGGAGTTGGCACATGGGAGGCGGCCTGGCTGTGAGCTCAGTACCCCCCTCCGGCCCCCTTCGCCCCTACTTACTGCACACCAGAGCCAGCACCATTCTCAGCAGCTTGTAGGGACACCTCATCCCAGCCCAGTTCTAATGGGGCATGAGACAGGCCGTGAGGCAAGCTTTGTGAGCCCCTCCCACACCCACCCAGGCTATTCCATTACCATGACGACATTAGCCAGGTGTGCGGAGCACAGGGCGTAGACTCCACCAGAGCCCCCCACCACAGGGGCCCGCATGTCAGTGATGGAGACGGTCAGGGAGCCTGTGTGAAGCAAGGGACAGCTGTGAGGGTACAGCCTGGCAGGGAGGGGGCGAGGGGCTACGCTCCCGCCTCACCTGCCAGCACGCCTGCCAGGTAGAGCAGGCTGATGCGGAGCAGGCCATGCACCATCTCCAGGGGCACCCCAATCATCAGCTGTAGGAGTGCGTTGAACCCCAGCTGCTCCAGCCTGGCCATGTGGGGGCAAATGGGTATGAGGGATGGGGTCAGCCATCAGGGCCACAACCACAGCCACTTAAGTCAGAAGTGCCGGAAGTGGGCCCTCACCCGACGTGCATGAACATGTAGGTGAGGAAGCGCCAGGCCCGCGCTCGGTGGCCAGGGTGGTATACAAGGGGGCTCTTCATGTATTCTGGGTGGTAGGTCTGCAGTACCCACTTGTTGAGGCGGGCCCCGTAGCACAGGAACACAATGATCTAGGAGAGAAGGGCGTTAGGACTGGGCCAGGCCAGGGAGGTGGGTGGCACATAGGTGGGCAGGCTCACCTGGGCCAGGGTGACTGAGGCCATAAACACAGGGGGTGGGCAGCTTCGGTGCCGGTAGAAGTACCAGTGGCGATCCACCTCTCGGGGCAAGATCTCATAGGCCACGTAGCGCACAAACCGCTTATAGACGCCCAGGCCCGGGTCGTCTAGCAGACCATCCCGGGGCAGTGCCCGCTGTCCATTGGCGATGGCCCGCTTAAAGCTGCTTGAGCGCTTGCTGCTGATCTGGGGGGGTTGGGGCCTCAACATGGGACATCGTACTACCCCCTTGACCTCCATGCCCACCTGGCCCACCCAGCTTTTCACAGGGTCTGAGGCCCTGCCCCAGTGGGAAGGGAAGGGAAGGGGGTCTGGAAAGAGCATGCAGGAGCCTCCTCTCACTTAGGCTAATTGTCCTTTTAGCCCACCCAACTTCAGCCAGGGCACTATCCTGGCCAAGGCCTGGGCCCCCACCCCTGCAGCCCACCCACTGTAGCACTGACCAGGTCCACCAGCTCCTGGTAGCAGACCTGGCCCCGCTCATTGCTCTGGGCCAGGGCCACCAGCATGTCCAGCTTGGCTGGATCCAGGGGTAGCTCATGGCTGTGCACCAAGCCAGTGAAGGTGTCCGCACCGATGAAGCCTGTGTTCTCAGGGTCTAGCTGCTGGAGTGGGGTGGGGGTGGGGGTCACTGGCCAAAGCCTGAGGGTGGACTGGGCCCACAGACCAAAGGACTGGGCCAGGCCAGCTGGAAGAGACAGTCTCCCAATACCCTTGGGCTAGATCCCTGTGCCCACATAGTCCCAGGATCTGCCAGGGAACCGGTGCCAGGGTCCCAAGTGTGCAGGGTTCTCCACCTCATTTCGGCCCTGCCCATCCTGGAGGAGTAGGGCTAAGATCTGAGGACAGTCACCCTCCTGCCTGCCCCTCGCCAGGCTCCCTCGGCTGGCTTGCCCTCTCCTGGGGTCTCAGGCAGCGGGCCAAGGTCGTGCAGGAAAGGGTTTGGGGAGTGGACATGGGCGGGGGCTGGGCTGGGACTCTGCGAGCTACGTTTCCCCAGCCCAACGGTGGAGGGCCGGGGCCCCTCTCCCCAACGCACCTGCTCCTGGATAAGCTGTAGCAGCGAGCTCCTGTCCATAGAGCTGGGCCGGGCCGGGGGCCGGGGTCTACGGCCGTAGCCGGGAGGGGCTGCTCTGCGGAAGACTCCGCTCCGCCCCGGCCCGTGCGCTCCGCCTGGCGCCGCGTCACCGAGCCGCTCGCCTCCGCCACACGCGTGGCCGGAACACGCGCGTTCCCTGCACGCGGACGCGCTCTCGGATAGGGACAGCCGGGCCAGCGCCCGGGTGCCCCTTGTTCGCTCACCGTATGCGGGTTCCTCCAAACCCGCCCCCGCCCTGGCAGAGCATCTGCTGCGAGGCTGCAGCTGCCCCTCCTACGGGGACAGCAGCTGGGAAACAGCCACAGGCGGCATCCAAGCCCCTCCTGCGCACCCCTCTTCTCCCGGAGTTGGGATCCTGGCGCCCACGTCACCTCCTTCGGGAAACTACCTAGACCACCCCAGTGCCTGTGATTCCCCAAGCTGGAGCTCCCTGAACGCACCTGCCTGCCAAACACGCTAGTCCAATCGCAGTTGGGCAGCAAAAAGGCGCCAGGGACCCACCGATGGGCACCGAGGCCAAAGGACAATTAGCCAAAGTTGAAGGAGGTTCCTGCATGCTCTTTCCAGACCAATTCCCAGCACACACCTGAGCTGGAGGTCTGTCATGGCTCCTGCAGCCATTATGTTTGACAGTGACAATGGAACCTCCAGCCCCAGTAGGGTACTGGGGAGCCAAGGCACACATGTGGATATTGGGGCAGATCCCCCAAACAAGGCTACAGATAAGACAGGAAGGGGCCGTGTTTCCTGGGGAGAGCAGATAAGACCCCTCCAGCACTGACGTTACAAACCAGCCATGTGTAACCACAACCCCTTCAAGGGGCACTCAAAACCCCAGCGCCATGAGTTAACAGTCCTCGCAGCTGGGCCTCAGGATAGAGGCCCAACAAGCCAGAACTGCACCTCAGCAGCTGGGAAGATGGTGGAATGATGAAGATACAACTTCAAGTTTGACCCCAGCCTAACCAGTGGTGGTGCAGTGGATACAGCCTCAGCCTAGAACACCAAGGTCCCAGGTTCAATGGCTTGAAATCACTGGCTTGAGTGCGGGATCATGGACATGATCCCAAGGTTGCTGGCTTGAGCAAGGGATCACTGGTTCAATTGTGTTGTCCCCCCACCCCATCAAGGCAGTATAAGAAGCAATCAGTGAACAACTAAAGTGACACAACTACAAGCCAATGCTTCTCATCTCTCCTCTCTCAAAAAAAATACAAAATAGAGTCTGACCCCCAGATCCTTCTAGGCCAGGCCTCGAACATCCCTACAGAACAGGTAGCGCCCCCAACTCCATGGAACAGCACTCCAGGTCTCTGGAAGAGACCCTGGTATAGAAGGAGCCGTCTGAGGGGTACCTTTCTGGGTAGCAGGTTCTTCCACCTAGTCCTGCCATGGGCTGTCTCTGTTCCAGGCCACAGAACACTGGCCAAGTAAGCATTTGGAACAGGTGTTGAAACATAATCCCAAGTATGGCCCCCTCCTCACTAAGAGTCAGTGAGTGACAAGAGACCTCTGGTCTGGGTGTGAAGAAAAACAGCTTCCCCAAAACAGGAGCTACTTTGCACACCAGAAGCAGGACATTTTATCACGAGCCAGTCCCAACTCAGAATCCCAGATCCTCCCCACAGCTCAGGCAGGCTGCTGGGATGGATGCTGAGGTTGGGTAGGAGACAGGCCAGGAGGACCTTGGGTATCAGGCTCCCTCAGGAAAGCCTGGACCTTGATGTAGAGGATGCCACGCTGCAGCTGAGACACAACAACCTCATGTGGGCTTGTGTGAGGTCTCAGGCTCGGGAAGCACGGGAGGGTCAGCAGTGAAGTTTCTAGGCCACACCAAGACAAAGGACATATCCAACAAAAGCCACCTTCAGAAAGTCGAGTCCAAGATGAAAAAGATACTGAATTTTAATCAGAAAACCAAAACTCATCTTCCATGAGAGAGGTGCAGCCCCCCGGACCAGTCTTCCAATGGTAGGGAGAGGAAGCAGCACAGTGATCCGGCCACTTTCTTCCCTTCACTTCCTGCCTTTGGCCCAAAGCTCTGCCCTCTAATGCTCTTCATTCCCACTGGTGCTTGGGACCAGGAAAGGGCGGAGCCCTGAGAATTCAGGTCTGGGATCACAGGCTCTCTCACCCATACCCAGTGTCTCAGATACAATGCCCACAAAGGCGGGTGATGCTGGGTAGGACCCAGGCTGGCAGGACCTGGGGCCCATCCTTGGGGCAGTGGGCAGGCTGCCCTCAGGAGCAAAGTTTAGACAGAAGGAAGCTCCACTAAGTGGAGCTTGACAACACCCCAGTACCCTGAGATCAGAATGCAGGGCACCGGGGCCTCATCGGCTCCTCACCAGGACCCTGTAGAGTGAGAAGCTGAGGACAGCAGCAACAGCAGCCCCAACAGCCCCCAATGTCACCCGGAGCCAGAAGGAGGTGGTATGCAGCTCCCCATGGACCAGGTACCTGCAGGAGAGAGACGCTGGTTGGAGACACCTTCCGGGTGCCGCCCAGATGCTTGCTGTTGTACCTCCCTCAGCCTCCTTCTCCTGCAAGTCATAGAGCTCCAGAGAGCAGCAACTTGTCAGTATCAAACACAGCAGCACTCCCAGACCAGGGGCAGCTGGTGAGACCGAGCCCCAAAGGGCCTGCAGGGCATCAGCACCAGACCAAGGCGCACCCTGCACCCAACTCCAATCCTGATGCTTTCCCACCACAGGGACTGTGACTTTGACACTGATACCCACGGGAAGGTGGCCATGGTAGCAAGCTGGGTGAAGATGGCTGTGCTGGGCTCTCCTGGGCCGGCACAGGAGAATGGGGTCGGGGCAGGCAACCGGTGCCTGCGGCAGAACTCAGCTGGAGAAAGGCCAGGCGGTGAGACACCTTCAGCCAGGTCAGCCTTCGAGGAGACGAAGAGGCAGGGGGTTTGCCCATCCATATAATGGCGCTGCAAGGGGAGTGGTCACATGAGGCAGTCCTGGGGCAGGCATGGTAAGGCTGCTGGAGGACCCCACCCACAGCCATGCTGTACACAGGACCCTGATAGGTGGGGGCTTGCCTTGTAGACACTGGTGCAGATTGCAAAGGACCGGTGGTCACTACCATCAAACATCAAACAGGCGACGTCACAGGCAGCATCAGGTGAGGTGGACAGCAGGCTATCTGCATCTACCTCACACAGCTGGACAGAGAGTTGCCTCACGGGGAGGCAGGGGGCTTAGTTCCCCAGGCCACATTGGGACGGCAGTGCCCGAGTGCATCCGGGCCTATCACAGGGGCCTCCCCAACCCCAACACTCACTATCAGGTATTTCTCCTGCCCGTTGACCTGCACTGTGTCAATGGCATAGCTGGCAGGCACCTTGTGGTACTCCTCGGCGTCCTGATGCTGAGGAGAGAGGTACCTGAAGCCTGCTGGCCCTGATGCTCCCCAGAGCGCTTACCCCCACCGAGGTCCCCTCACCCCATAGGAGGCTCACCCCGAGGCCACGGCCAAGGAAGGCCTGTAGGAAGGCAGACTTGCCCACTCTGCGGGCCCCCACCACCTTGCACAGGAGGACATTCCTTTGTGTCTGTCCCTTCTCCTGGTCCAGCCTCTTCTCACGAGTGACTGTGGGAGGATGGAGGGGACAAACGAGAGTGAGGAGCTGCCAGAAAGGAGCTGGGCCAGGCCACTGTGAGAGTGGGCACCCACCTGTGATGGCATGGGCCTGGGAGTCCTGCTTGCAGAGGGTGGGGTAGCCCAGGTAGCCAAGATGCTCCAGACAGTGCTGGACATCTAGGTAAGTCACCAGGCTGGAGCACGAGGGAGGGAACAGGAGCATCGTGAGGAGGCGGCACTGTTTGGTGGGTGGGGGCAGAGGGGACTGCACTTACGTCCACTGGCAGAGGTACCCATGCAGGGTCAACCGGCCTGCTTCAGTTCGGACCTCTCGCAGGAGCTGAGGGCCCCAGGGGGCGGCTGGAAACACACTGAACAGCTCCTGCAGCTCCACCAGGGAGAGGGCACCGTCATGGTCCTGCAGGCAGAGGGGCATGGTGACGCTGGCTGGGAGCCAGGAGAGGAAAGCAGAGCAGGACAGGAGCAGAGCAGGGTGACTGCGCCCTCACCTGGTCGTGCTTCTCAAACACTCTCTGCACAAACTGGTAGCCAAAGTGGTTGAGCTCAGTGCTGCAGCCAGCGGGCACATGGAGCCTGTGGGGTTGCCATGGGTTCCCCCGTGCTCAGCACACCTCCTGTCTGCACAGCTGGACCCTCCCTGTGAGTCACACTGCGCCCCCGAGGCTCCTGCACCGTCTCCCTTGGCTGAGCACCACAGCAGAAAGCAGGCCGAGATGTGGCTGGGGCCGCCTGCTCAGCACAAGTCCCAGTCTACCTGCCCACAGCAGGGTGCTCCTCCACAGCCATCCTCTGCCTGAGCAAGGGCTCCCACCCCACCCCGGCACCATCAGACCCTGGGAGCCCCACCCACCACTCACGGGGGGAAGAGGTAGTCGGTGGACAGCTCGAGAGTGTCACTGTAGCCAAAGCGCCGCAGGATGGTCCACGTGGTCTCGTGGCGGCCACGCTGGATGAAAAGCATGTTCAGGAAGAGGAAGCCTGTTCAGAAAGGTGCAGAGAAGAAAGCACTGGGTATTGGCTGAGCCATTCCCCAAACCAGGGGACAGAGAGGGGGTCAGGCCTCACCATCCAGTGTCAGCCGGTCATCCCGCACGCCTCCTGCCACGTGCTTTCGCACCACCATCTTTACATCTTCCAGGGCCTGTGGGGCCAGGGGATGCCCGAAACAGGTTTTCTGCCTCCGAGAAAAAGTTGCTGTTAGCCAGATGCATCATTGACTGCTTGGCCTGGTCATTAATAACATGGAGCCCGGATGGAGCCCAAGAAGGATGGGCCCCACCAAGAGGGGAACGGGGCCCCACCTGGAATGCGTTGAGCTCCTCATCACTGAGTGCCTGGTCCACATCCTGGTCTGACAGCCTGAAGATGCGCGTGAGGGCCTGCGTGCACGCAGGCCTGAGCTGTGGGGACAGGCAGCTCAGCACATGCCCCTACTACCACCTGCCAGCCACCCCACCCACGCCAGCTGCTCACCTGCTTAGTCTCAGGGTCATAGAGGGGAGCTGTGGGGTGCAGCACGGCCTTTTGTGCATAGTAGAACAGCTCTGAGATGTTTCTCAAGTTCTTGGCCGAGCACTGGGAGCCACCAGGACAGACTCAGAGAGGTGCCCGACGCCAGGGAATTCGAACGGGTCCCCACAAAGACGTAGGCACAGGTAATCAGCAGCCCCCTCCCTAAGAATGCTCTCAACGAAACAGCTTGCCTGACCCAAGGTCCTGGCCCTGCCCCTTCTCTTCTCCACCCGTTCCCCCTACCTGGCCCTGCCATGCGTGCCTACTCACCTCCACACAGGTCTCGATCTCAGGGAACTGGCTCATGATGGGCAGAACAGCCTCCATGGAGCTCCCTGGCCGCAGGTCTGACTTGTTGCCCACCAGGATGATGGGGACTCTGGGGAGAGGCCCATGGTCATCAGGGACAAGACAGCTAGAGGAGAATGGTCCCCCTGGGCTCTCCCCATTACCTGGGCCCCTCCTCAGTCCCTCCATTCACCAGTGGGATCCATTTGGTTCGAATCTGAAAGGCAAGGCCTGGCATGAAGCGAGAGGCTGCCCAGACAGCTCCCAGATGGAACGTGTGCCTAGCCCAAGGGAGATGGGGGGCAGTCTAGGTCTACTGAAGGCCAAAGTCCCAGCCACTGGGAACAGGTGGAGTGTGCAGCTGACAGGTGTGGCTTCACCTGACCCTAGCAGTTCCCAAACACCCCTAAGGGACCTGAGGTCAACAGCCCCTTTTGTAAGTGTAAGTGGTTTAGACTCGTGACTGTCCACACTTTCTGCAGGGAGATAGCATCACAGGGGGCTTGATGGGGAAGCTGTGGGGTCCTGACCACAAGCTCCCCAGCACCCAGGGTGGCTCTGGGAGGTTCCCTGAAGCACTCGTTAGAGATGGGGCTGGCCATGGGTGTGAGTCACCCCAGAGCCAGCATCCGCTGGACATCCACCTGGGGTCCATGTGGAGGACAGGCCGATGACCAAGGTGGGTGATAGCAGGAGGGACTCAAAACAAACAGGCACTCTCTTGCTCACCTTCTCGATGGTGGCCTCCTCAGACACGTCGTACACCACACATACCACGTTTGCCTGTGGGGAAGCATACATGGTACAGCATGACCAGAGACTCACTGTCCAAGCTGCCCCAGCACTCACAGGCGGGACAGGGCACGGATCAGAGGCCCAGGGACAGAGGGAGCCATCCTTTACCGGTACTCCTCAGCCAGTGCTCCCTGGCCCTGTCACTGGGACTGGGGGTCTGCTGTGCTAAACTCAGACAAGCCCTTCCTGCTCGTTTCCAGGCCCCAGTGCTGCAACTTGGGTCAGTGAGTCCCCTAAAGGGCTCAGGGCGGACACATCCACCCCCTAAACTTGGCACTCCGCTTTGGCCTTGGCCCTTCACTCCTGTGTCACTATGGGGAGAAAAGGTGACAAGGACAACACAAAGAGTAATGACAACAAGAAGACTGTTCCTCAGGAGCTGTGGCCTCAGTCCTTGCCCAGTGGCACCCCTACGGCACAGAAGCTGCACAGGGAGAAGGCAAGGCTATAGGGGCAACTTCCTAACAGGATCTTGACCCAAATGCATGTCCTCCTGATAGAAGACAAACAAAGGGCTGTTCGGCCTGCAGCCCTGGTCACAGCACCACAGCTCAAACACCCAGGACAATGGATTGCACTACAAAGTGGGGGGTAGGTGGCTGGGGACAAAACTGCTTAAGGAATCACTTTGAAGGACAATGACATCTGTCCCCCAATATCTGCTGAAAAAGCGAATGTGGGTAGGAGAGGCATGGTCCCTTTCCTCCCCAACTCCATACTGAGAAATCATGGAAGAATTAGGCTGCAGACACCCTGAGCACCTTAATCCAATCCCTCAGAGAGACAAGCCCATCAGGCCTAGGCAGCAGCCCACCAGGGCCTGGGCCCTGAACCAATCCCTTCTTGCTTTCCTGGAACCCTCTTCCTGAGCCCCCAGAACACACTGTACCTTGTGGATCTCGTCCTGGAGCTCCTCCACCGTCTGCTCGGCTTCTGGACGGAAGAAGAGATGGCACTGCGAGACCTTCTGCCCAAAACGCAGCTTCTGGGCAGAACCCTGGGGTGGAGTCGGGTGGGGCGAGTGGAGGAGGGGCTCTACCTGAGGAATCTACGATGTGAGTGGGCACCTTCTCTGGGGTGACGTCCGCAGGAATGGTGATCTCTTCTGCCCGGGGCGGGACCTGAAGCATATTGGCGTAAGGGTGGCCCAGGGACAGAGGGAGGTACTCCCTGGGGACTCAGTCCCCTCCTCTGCACGACCATCCTCACCTCTTCAGGGAACTCCTCGCCCACCAGCGACATGATCAGAGACGTCTTCCCCACCTGGGCTGCGCGGGATAGCGCGGTCAGGGCAAGACCAAGGTCGTGGCGCCCCCATAAGACCGGCCCGACCCCGATTCCCGCCCAGCCCCGGCCCCCGCGCCTACCCTCGCCCAGCAGCAGGATGCGGACGTCCCGCTTCATGGCAGCCCACCGTAGCTGCAGCCCGACACTAGTCTCAGCCTCGCCTCCGGCCGGAGGCGAATTAAGCTCTTCTGCCCACACTTTCCTGCTCTCCTCGAGCCGCACTTCCGGCCCCGCCCACACGGCCTCACTAGCGAGCCGGGCGGGCCAGAGCGGCCGGGCAGCGGCGCCTCCCTGTGGGCGCGCCGGGCACTGCGGACGTTGTGCCGGACACAGGGGCGGGGCCTGTGCCTCAGGTGCCGCCCAGCCCCAGAGACTTCCCGCTGGACGATGACCGGCCCACTCCAGATCAGGTAAATCTTTCAAGTGGACAGGCCAAAGCCTCAGTTCTTGCAGGGAGCAGGAGGTCTGGGGCTTGGGCAGAGGCTGAGCTCAAGACAAGCGGGAGAGCCAGGCCCAGGGCAGTAGGAGTCTGCAGTGACCAGTAACAATGCTACAATGCAATGCCCACGTTTATTTCAACTGTAGTTAGAAACACAGGAAAGCACTCAGGTGCTAACAAGCACTTTACACATGCTCAGAGTCTTGATGATTCAAACACAGAGTCCTGAGCCCATCCAGTGTGACGGGGCTGAGCCTGTCCAGCCATCCTAGCCCGGAATGAGGTTCTCCACTAACCCAACTTCTCAGCAGAGCCTCTACCCAGACCAGGTGCCCAGTGTGACCAGCAGGACACATCTGACCCCAGTGCTCCCACTGTGGCTCAGCAGTCTGTGCCCTCCCACACTAGGATCTCGTTGTGGGCCGCCGTGAAGAGCAGGCTGGCAGACGGGGCAAACCTACAGAGCTGAACACAGTCGTCGTGGCCAGCAAAGTCCTGCGCGGCCCCCGACACACAGTCCACCAGCCTCAGCACGCGCTCTGCAGGAAAACAGTATAGGGTGGGCCCTGTGCCCATGTCTGTAGCTCCAGGGCCCAGGAGGATCCAACCCACACTGGCTGTCTGCAGCTGGACGCTGGTGAAGCACAGAGGACCTGTGCTGAATGGCCTAGGTCTCCGCACTTGCGGCCACCTGCCACTGGGACTGGGGCAGCGGAGTCAAGGACGAGCCTATCGTCGTCAGGGTATATCTAACAGCAGGCGGCTTCTAAGGTTCCAAGCTGGGCCACCTCTATTCAGTGCTGGGTGCTATACTCAGCACCCCACTTAAGACATGGGGAACCCAGATACAGATGTGAGGAGCATGTCTCAGTGTGGGGGCACGGGTACGTCCACTCAGCCCCACTCAAGACAGGCTGAGTCTGTGCCCACCAGTACTCACCAGCAAAGCCGATGGCCATGAGGCGGGCCCTGGGGGACAGACTCAGGGACACAGCAAAGAAAGGCAGCGGGATCTTCTCCACCACCTGTGGGCAGCAAGCGTAAGGCACTGGACAGGGGTTGCCACGGCCCAGGACCCCCCTCCCAGAGTCCCAGAGGGCATGCGCGTACCTGCTTCCGGCAAAGGCTGTAGAAGACCACCTCCGGATGTGGGCCGAGGCCTGCCCACACCACCAGGGCCCTATCCCAGGGGCAGAAGGCAGCGAGGGAAGGTGGAGGGCAGTCTGGAGCCTACGGAAAGGCATAGCATGCTGTGGCGGGGTGGGCAGACACCATCCCCACCTGAGGTGCCACCAAGACCTCACCTCCGTGAGGGTGGGTGCTGGGAAACTCAGCCAGTCCACGAGTTCACAGCGGTTCTGCAGCCAGTCAGAGGCCCAGATGCTGACCCGCTGGTCTCTGCTGGCAGCCAACCACAAGTCTGGGCCCTCTACTCCAAAATCTACATACTGGGGAGGTAAGGGCAGGTGGGTACCTCCTGCCCCACTCTGCCCAAGCCCCCTCCCTGCCAGTACCCCTGAGATAGGACCCTGATGGCTCATGAGGCCACTTCACCTCCTTGCTTGTGCTCTGGATGGAAGAGATGGGAGCGCCTTGGTGGTCCCTCAGTACATGGAAGGTCATCCCCGTGCAGCGGCGGCTCACAGCCACAAGCCCATCCTTGTCTCCAGAAATGATGGTCTGACCTGGGTGTGGCAGGGGCCACTGTTACCTTGTGAACCCCCAGCCCAAAGGTATGACCTGGGCGTGGCAGGGGTCACACCATCACCCATGAGTCCCGCTCACCGTCAACAGAGAAGGCAATGGCTGTCAGTGCGGCCACGTGTGGCTGCATCTTGAGCTCCATTGCGATTCGGGAGATGCTGAAGACACGCAGCGTGCCATCGCTGTAGCCTGCCGTCATGCGCTGCTGTTCTGGGAGCCTGCAGGATGGGGGGCTCCAAGCCAGGCAGAGGCAGCTCTGGGGAGTCCCAGTAGAGAAACATCAGTGCTCCCCTAGGGAGCAAGATATGGTCCCAACGCCAAGGCCGAGGCCAGACACTGAGGCTGAAGGGAGGGTGGATAGGCAAGGCCCCAGCCCGAGCACACAACCCCAGCCCCGGTGCCCTGAGTACCTGGTTCAGCACCTGGAACTGAATCACCAGCTCCATGCTGGCTAAGGACCACACCCTCACACTCCCATCATCTCCACACGTGGCACAGTGGGATTCACTGGGGCTGAACACCACCTCGTTCACCTGTGGGTAGCCAGCCAGCTCTACCTGAGACCACGTGGTCCTCGGGCAGAGAGAGGACACAGTGGGGCCAGGTCATTCCTATGATAGCATGTTTCCTTCCCAAGCCTGCCTGGCCATGGCCACCTTCACGTGGACTGCTCCCTCTCGAGTGCCCCACACAAGTCCCAAATTCAAATGGCATTGAATTCAAATGGCAAGGAACCCATCGGCTATTGAACCGGACTGTCCTCTCGCTGGGACTCGAGAGAAGTGCTCTGGAAGAACCTAAAACATGGTGATGGGCCACGTCCCCAGAGGGCTACAGACTACAGGTATAGGAAGCGCGAAACACTTCGGACCATTCCAGGGACCTCAGCACCAGGGGTGGTGGTGTGACTTCCTGAGATCGTCAAGTGGGCATCAAGGGAGAAAACAGGCCCGTGACTACTGAGAACCAGGATTTCTGGTGTGGGAAAAAGGGGATACAGTCGCCATACGCCAGTGAGATGAAATAAAACAGCCTAGTCCTGCATTTAAGCTTCAGATGGAAATATGAACTCACGATATATTTTATCTTTAAAAATAATAATTTAGCCTGACTAGGCAGTGGCGCAGTGGATAGAGCGTCGAACTGGGATGCAGAAGGACCCAGGTTCGAGACCCCGAGGTCACCAGCTTGAGCGAGGGCTCATCTGGTTTGAGCAAAGCTCACCAGCTTGGGCCCAAGGTTGCTGGCTCAAGCAAGGGGTTGCTCGGTCTGCTGAAGGCCCGCGGTCAAGGCACATATGAGAAAGCAATAAATGAACAACTAAGGTGTCACAATGAAAAACTAATGATTGATGCTTCTCATCTCTCTGTTCCTATCTGTCTGTCCCTGTCTATCCCTCTCTCTGACAAAAAATAAATAAATAAAAATTAATAATAATAATAATTTAGCTCTTTCCAGCTGAGAAGCAATGGGCCCCTCTGGGAAGAAACAGCCAAGTCCAGTCCTGGAGGGAGCCACAGAGAGAGAGCCTGATGCCCTGCCATTCTACATGAGAGGAAAATCGCCAGTGAGCATCAGCGTAGGACCCAAATGCTCCTACCCTGATAGATGAACGAACACAATGCGTTCTGTCTGTGCCATGGAACAGCATTTGACAATATGAAGGAGTAAGGCACTGACACAGTACAGCACAGATGAAACCTGAGAATGTGATTGATGCTCAGAGAGAAGCCAGACAGAGGACCATTCCATTTATGTGTGTGACTCCATTTACAAAGGGAGTCCAGAACAGATAAATCCATAGTTACTGCTTGTTCAGGGATGGGAGGTAAGTGCTCACTGGGTATGGGCTTTCCTTTAGGATGATGAAAATGCTCTACAGTGGGCTGTGCTGATCGCTGTACAATTCTGTGAATATATTGAAAGCCACTGACTTGAAGTCGCTGAAGAATATGGCATGTGAATTATACCTCAATATAAGACTGTTACCAAAAAACAAAATATATATATATAATCCTTACTCCTCTCAAATTTATTTGATGGCTACGATTACCTCCAAAAAAGTAAATACAGGTTCAAGAAAGAAAAAAGGACTCAGTAGTCAATTCAAAGGCCCTGTCACTGGCTGAAACCAGGTCTCTGAGCAGTGACCAGGGGAAGCCTGGCCTACACGTATACCCGAGCATCTCTTAAAGACCTGAAAAGTAAACACACTGGTTGTTATTGGCAGAACCAACCCAGTGCTTGGAAGCCTGGTCCACGAGGGAGAGAACCAGCTACCATGCTGCTCCTGTCCAGGCTTTGCCTCAGAAAATCCAACACTCACAAGGCCAGCTCTGCCTCCTAGAGAACAGACTCCTGCCACCTGCAATTCCACCAGCGTGGTGGGCCACTTGGGACAAGGGCAGCACAGAAAGGCAAGCAGCTCCCGTGTACTTCCCCACGGGAGACCTGGTTCACACAAGGAGCTGCGGGACCGACTGGCAGGACCAGATTCTGGCCCCGCCTCCAGACTCTTGAACCCCAGAGAACATGGGAGCAGGAAGGCAGGCCCCACCCTGGTCTGTGGGAGGCTCAGGGGTGGATGACCTGGTTTCTTTGCCAAGGGAGAAAAAGCAACAGAGCAAAGAAGGACCAAAGAGAAGCCAGGGTGGGGTGCTGACACGAGTGGACACTGGACTATGTCAACACAAGATGAGTGTGAGGTTCTGAGTATGCGGAGTCCTTATCCTGAGAACCTCACATATTTACACGTGGAACAATCCCATTGCTGGGCCTGACTCAACCATGACACGTGGGGGCGGGAGACACAACAGAGAGCGACAGGCAGGATACGGGGCTCCCGGCAACTGCCTGTGTCCGGGACGGAAGCCCCCAGGACATCTTTGACAGAGAGCTGGTGGCCCGGCAGCCTCACCTTGCTTCTGTGGCCACTGATGAGGCGGGTACTGGTGCCCTCGGCCCAGCTGACGTACCAGAGCGTGCCTGCTGCGGTGCCCACCACGCCCATGTCCATGCTGTCGTGGAAGACGGCACTCACGATGGCCCCATCCAGGGCCAGCTCGCGCTCCATGAACACGGAGCTAGACCTGGAGGGGGGTGGTCAGTGGGTCCCAAGAGAGGCAGCAACAAGAGCCCAGGGGACCCGGGGCTTCTGGGGTGCATCCATGTTCTTGAGCCCTGGCCTCACCCAAGCACATCCCCACAGAGGGCAGGCCCAGCTGGAGACAGCATGCCGGAGTGCGGCCCCGGTCAAGGCCACCAGCACCACGCGGAGGCTCACCTGGCTCCCGAGCGCGTGCGCCTCAGCTCTGGCACAGCGCCCACGGCCCACAGGCGCAGGCGCCTCGTGTTGCTGCCGCTGACCAGCCGTGACCCTGAGCACAGCAGCACTCCTAGGAAGCAGGTGGCAGCGTGAGCTGCTTCCCCAGACCCCGGGGACTCCAGATAGGGCCCTAATGCCCCAACTGGGGCCGACCCCCTAGCTGGGAGGGGTGTCAGGGACTACTCAGGCACCCACCGATTTCACCTTCGTCCGCCTCCCAGGCCAGGAAGCAACGGCGGGCACGCGTGTCCCAGACGCAGACCTGGCCGGCATTGGAGCCGCAGTACAGCAGGGGTGCAGCTCCATAGCACAGTGATGTCAGCTCGCCCGCACCCACAGCCTCGGGGATGGGCTCTCGGTGTGCCTGGAGGGACACAGGGCAGTGTGGGTCAGTGACACTCCAGGGCCCAGCCAGACCTCATCCTCCTAAACCGTCCCTGAACCCCCTGGCACCTGGAAGGTGACGTCAGCCCCGTGCTGCTGCAGGAAGCACAAGGTGAGGGCGCCCTGGCCCACGCAGGCGAGCTCAGCAGTGACCCAGGGGCTGAAGGCCAGGCCGTGCACCGGCTCCGGGAGGTGGGTAAAGGAAACAACCTCGCAGGTGGCCATGCTCCACAGGGCCAGGATTCGGTCACCATAGTCCCCTGGGGAGACGCATGGTAGTCACATCAGGCAGGGAAGTCCAGAGGCCACCGCCCTCTGCCCCCACTCTCCCCCCAGCTGACCCAGTGTGACGAGGAGCCTGTCATCCCGGGAGAAGGCCAGGGCTTGTACAGCAGTGCGGTGGGGAGACAGGAGCTGCTGGCAGGAGCCCCCAGGCACGTCCCAGAGGCAGACCTGGCAGCAGGAGGCGGTGCCTGCACATCCCGCGGAGGCCAGGACCTGGGGGGCCAGGGGAGGGTTTGGTCAGTGGGGTGGGGCAGTCTAAGGGCCCATCCTGGCTCTGGGGGGACGGGAGACCAGAACAGAATCCCCTGGGCTGCTCTGAAGCCCCCCCAGGAGGAACACTGGGATGTGCAACACGTCCCCGGATGCAGAACGAGCACCTGGGCACCGTGGCTGAGAGCCAGCGTGGAGATCTCCGTGGAGTGGCCGCGCCAGTGCTGTTGGACGCCGGAGTGCAGGTCCTCCACCACCACCAGGCAGCCGCACGTGTAGGCAAAGAAGCCTGCAGACAGGGAGGGTCATCCTCCCTGCCAGTTTCAACAGCCAAGGGGATCATGCTAAGCCCTCTGGGAAAATGCTCCGAGGTAGCACAGGGAACATGGGCTAGAGTTACAGGTGTGACAGGGAAATGCCACCTCTTATCTCAAACCACCATCCCAGCCAACATTTACTTGCCCTCCTGGGGCCTGGGGGTGGACAGAGCTGGGCCCAGCCCTGCCCTGCCCCTCCTGGGCGGGGAGCCAGGGTGAACAGCGGCCCCTACCCGTGTCTGGCCTCCAGATCACGTTGGCCCGTCCATTCCCGTTGTAGCCCACAACAGCCTTCAGGTGCAGCCACTTGCCCTCGGCAGGGGGAGAGGAGACCTGTGAGGAAGTGGTCCCAGGACGTTGGTGTATGGCACAGTAGCCAGCCAACCTCTCCCCCAGCCCGCCACCACCAGCTCAGGCTGTGACCCACCAGGCTGGAGCCTGGAACAGAGGGGGGAGGTACAAGCTCCCAGGATGGGACAAACGGCAAGAGGGTGGGCCCAAAAGCTTGCACACAGGAGGCCAAGCAAGGACAGGAGCTGGGCTGCAGACAGGGAGGCAGCAGTGGGAGGTGTGGGGGTCCCTGGCGTCCAGAATGACCAGGCCAAGGCAGCAAGATCCAGGGGGCTCTCAGAGACAGGGTACTTGAGGAGGTGGGCGGGAGCCAGGACCTCTGGGTGGAGACAGTGGGCTCAGCAGGACACTGCCCAGGTCATGAGTGTCAGTGACAGTGGGAGCATAGTACAGGGTGGAAGGGCACCTGCGAGGTGACGAACGTCAAGGCCTGGACTGCCGTCAGCTTTGGGAGCAGCCCCAGGGACCCCTCAGGGAACCCGTGTATTAGGTAATGCTCCCAGAAACCACAGGGCTGTGCCACTCTCACCCCTGAGCCTCCCCTACGGCAAAGGCGGTGAGGATCCCACCCCAGCCAACCTTGGCCGTCATGGAGGCCTTATAGCGTGCTATGAAGTGTGTGTAAGAGTCTGGGCGGGCAGTGGGCTGGGTCTTGGTTCTCCTGGTGCCCTGGGCACCTGACAGAAAAGAAAAAAGCCACAGAAAGTCAAGCTACACAAAACCATTGACACCCCTCCCTCACACAGTCACCCCCTCCTGGCTGGACAAGAAAGTCCATGACCCAGGAGATGCTCGGTCAGAGTGCAGGTGAGCCACACCCCACCGCCCGGCCTCCAGGGACCGCAGGCTCCTTCACTCGCCAATTAAGTGACCAGGCCTGATCTCACAGGGTGACCCCAATCTGGGACCCATGGGCACCTGAATTTGGGCCAAGCCTGGTCGTAAGTATTCCCGCCCTACACTCTTACTGGGCTGACCATGGGGGTGGGGCAGCATGTCGAGGCCCCAGGGGCCCCCTGCAGTACCCCGGGCCCCATCTCCGGCCCCGTCTCCGGCCCTACAGGCCTCCTTCTGCACCAGCACGGGCGGGCCTGAGGCTTGGCACAGCCTCCTGGGGCCATGGCTCTCCTCAGAGGGTCCTTCTTCATCTGACACGAAGAAAGTGCCTGGGGAGGTGGGGGGCAGTGAGAGGAGGGCACAGAGCCCCCTCAAGCCCTGCCCTTCCCCACAGTCCTAGAGCAGCACCAGAGCCCACCAGATGGGAGCCGTGTGACCATGCCCTCCCGGGTGCTCTGGGACCCTTGCCCTTACCATCATCTTCACTTGAGGGCCCAGCACAGATGCTCGGCTGGGGTGGGGCTGCTTGGGATGGCACAGGCCCCTGCTGCTGGGGGAGCCCGCTGGCCCCAGACACCGCACCCTCCAGACCCTCCAGCTGTCCTGCATTCGGGCCTGGGGACGAAAGGAGCTAGGCTGCGCTCAGGGCCTGAGGAAGGCGGAGCGCAGAGGGGAGGTGTCCTAACCCCCTGTCCTCCCATGCCCTGGAGCCACCAGGTCAGGGAGCAGCAGCCTGCCACTCCCAGGGGCTACAGTGCCAGCATCCGATGTCACCACAGACCTTCCATCATGGGGGCACACTCACCAGCCTCAGAGGTCGGGGGGGCCCCAGGTGCATCTTGGACGCTGCAGAGGCAACAGGAGAGGGTGTTGGGTGGGGAAGATGCAGCAGGAGGCTTGACAGACACAAGTTAAGGGCACCTGCCTTCCCGGGGGCGACTTCTCCGGGGAGGTCAGGATGTCCCAGAGGAAGATGGCATCACCCACGCTGAGGAGATGCTGCTGGTCAGGGGTGAAGGCCACAGCCTGCACGGGCTCTGAGTGACCGATGTACACCTGGGGGGCATGCATATCACATCAGAGACCCCAGTGCCCTCCCACACCCAGGTCTGGCCAGACCGGCAGCTGGACCAGAGGTCCTCATGTGGTGGCAGGTCCTGTGGGTCTCCTTCTACTCTCCCTCTACCCCGCCTGCCTGTGCCCACCTGCGCCCACCGGCTACACACACCTGGCAGCTGGGCTTGGCCTGCGTTAAGTAGTCCCACACTCTGATGGCTCGGTCGGCCGCTGTCAGCAGGAAGCGGACATCCTGGCTGAGAGCCAGGGCGTGGGGGGCCACGGGGTGGACGCCACACAACTGCAAGACAGCAGTGTCATGGGGGACATGAGCGGAGCACACAGGTCACCTGAACCAGGGCAACAGCCCTTCCTAAAAAATGCGCCTCGAGGACTGGAAGGCAGCCCAGCACCTCCCCGCCACGAGGCACTGGGGATACCAAGATGGGGGCCGAGGGGAGGCCCAGCCACGGTCACAGCCCTGGACTCACCTCTCGGGCCACGCGGCCCGATGTGCTGTCGAGCACTACAACCTTGCTGGATGACGTGGACACCAGCAGGTTGCTGAGAGGAGCGGGACTGAAGCAGATAGCCACGGCCGAGTCCAGGCGCCTGCTGGCCAGGTCCAGGGTTCTGACGTCAACCCGCAGCAGCTGGGCAAGAACGGCAAATAGCCCCCAGCCACGACCTCTGGGCAGAGCTCACGCCCCCCCAGGCAGGGCACAGGAGGCGGGCAGCTGGGACAACACCCGCACCCTTCCCTGGCAGGCCCACCCTGGGCATACATGTTCTCTGTGCCTCTGAAGTGAGCACGGTCCCCTCTGCCCCCTCGATGCCGTTGTACTCACACAGGGCCAGGGAGGGCCCTGTCTCTGCATGCCTCCCACCCTGGCGGAACTCAGGGGAGCCATGTGCAGTCCGCCAGCCAGGCCGGTGCAGGCCCACCCACCCTGGACACACAGAAGGCTCTGGCTAACTCACATCTTCCAGCGAGGCTGCATCCATGATGGTCACCATGTACTTAAAGGGACCCACGACAGCCAGCAGACGGCCGTCTTCACTGACTGCCAGGCTGCGGGAACTTGGGCGGGCATCCCGGCACACCACGTTAGCTGCCGGGATCACAGGGACAGCTGGTCAGCCAGGTGGGGAGAGGCTGCCCCCAGCAGACTCAAAACCTGCCCACAACTGCAGAATCAGCCCAAGGGGCCTGGGTATCAGAGCACCAAGACACTCGGGGCCCTAGGGACTGTCAGGACCACTGGAGTTCTCCTGGGCCGGGGGTGAGCCCAAGTGACCGCCCGATGGGCTGTGGGAGGGCAGACGCCCTTGGGTGGGGCCTGGGTATCTCTGCCAGCCGGGGGCTCAGGCTGTTCACCTATTCAGGGCTGGGGCAGGCATAGACCCTCACTGGTGTGTTCTAAAACCACATCTGCCCCGGGGGTCTCGGAAGCGAGGCCACAGAAGGCAATCTGCTGTCAGCGGACACTAGGCGAGCCCTACCCTCAGCGGAACCTGTGAGGGCAAGGCTGGGAGGCCGGGGTGCGGCTGAGGAAGGTGGCGGGGGGCGGGGCTCTGACCTTCAACACGCAGGACACGGCAGCAGCTGGCAGCACAGTGGTACTGGACCAGAGTGCCCTGGGAGCAGGCACTGAACAGGAGGCTGCCGTCGGGGCTGGTGACCAGGCCAGTGACGGCTCCTTGGTGACACCTGCCCACAAAGGGATGCCCACTGCCTTGGCTCTGCGCTCTGTCATCCCTAACCTCCCACGGCTGGGCCTGGTCAAGTCCCCCAGGGGCAGCAGAACAGAGGAGCTTCCTGCAGACAGCCCTCCTCCACTCTGCCCAGCTACCCACACACTAGGGGACCCCACAGGTTTCCACCACAGGCACCTGTGCTGCTAGGGCCAGTCGGCAGGCACCCACCTGTGTTCCACCAGGGCTTCGGGGGCGTCCAGGCTGAAGGAGCGGATGGCCCCACTGCTGAAGCCGCAAAAGAAGGCTGGCTGCGTGGGGTGGAAGGCGACTGCACAGGGGGCTTCCTCGGGTGACTCAAAGTCGTAGAGCTGGAGAGTGGGGCGCCGTGAGGGTGGGCAGGGTGGGTGCTGGCTGCCAGCTGGCCCGGAGAACCCGAGAGCCAGTCTCTCTTTAGTGCCCTGAACCCGAGGGTCCCCAACACAGGCCACGGGGACAAAGCTTTCCCTAGCCCCCCGCCTGCCTGGGCCCTGCCCCCAGGCCTCAGTGTGGCCTGTGCCCCTCCAGTCCTTCCTTCCTGGCCACACTCTACCTGCTGCAGGGTCACCAAATCCCAGATGCGGACGGTGTGGTCCTGGGACACAGTGGCCAGCTGCCCCCGCTTGCACTCGATGGCAAGGGCCTGCACTGGGGCAGTGTGGGAGCGCACCAGCAGGCTATACTCCCGGGACGGTATGTCCAGGAAGCCCAGGTGGCCCGAGGTGGTGGTGGACAGCACACGCAGGCCATCAGGGCTGACGCAGACTGAGCTGATGGGGCCCTCGTGCTCTGCAGGCAGGGTGGGTTGGTGACCTCCCAGGCACCAGGGCAGACTGGCCACACCTAGACGATACCTCCCTCCCAGCCCCCCAGGACACAAACCCATTTCCTTCCTGCCCAGAGCCCCGTCTCGCTGTGGGCAGGGACAGGCGGCTCCCCCACGGCCACCCACTCCTGGGCTCAGCAATGGTGGACTCCCAGGGTCAGGACACAGCCCGTCGGAGCCCTGGGACTGCCATCCAGTCCAGGACTGGCCCAGGGACGTGGTCCTTCTATGGTGACCGTGATGGTGGAGTGCTGTCTTGTCCCTACCTGCCTCCAGGAGCACAGAGGAGAAGTCCAGGGGCCAGAGGCGCAGGAGGCCGTCCTCCGAGCCTATGGCACACTCAGCCTGGGAGACACTGATGCTGCTGATGGCAACGCCAGGACCTGGGGGGGGGGGGCAGGCAGCGTCAGCAGAAGCAACAGGGCTGCTCCTCCCACCCAGCAGGGGCCACTCACCCAATCCGAAGCTCTGCTTCTGTGGGAGGGGGCGGCCAGGGGTCTGCGTGGGCAGGAGACGACGAACATACCGCACAGCCATGCGCTGGTGATCAATCTCCAGGATGTGGCCACTACGGCTGCAAACGTAGCTGCCCAGGGAGGCGGCAGGTGAGGGCCAAAGGGGCAGACAGCAGGGCCTGCCCAGTGAGGACAGAAGGGCAGTACTCACAGTGTGCGGCTGTCCTGGGCCTGCCCGAAGGCCAGGTCAGTGAGTTCTAGTGCGTGACGCTCCCCCAGGTCCACAGGGCAGGAGCGCAGGCTCCCACCTCGAAGCCGCCAGAGCCGCACATTGCCCCGTCCGCACGACGCCATCCTGCAAAGGGGTATGAGGGTGAGTGCCATCCACTCTCCACAGGGAGACCGAAACTGCTGTGGAAACAGGCCGGGGAGGAGGGGGGACAGGCTCTGTGGTTCAACCCCTATCCAGATAGGAGGCCCAGTTACCTGGCTTCATTAAAAAAGGCAATCTCAAAAGCCTGGATGTCAACATCAGTGTTCACCTTCGCGAGAATGACAGCCTCGCCGCCTCGCCCCACCTGGCCAGTGCCCCATGCCACCACCATCTGCAACAAGATCCTGCTAAGGCCCTGGGCATCGTCTGCCCTGCTGGGCCTCCCCTAGGCTCTTTGCTCTGAGGGGAGCCAGCCTGGCACTCGCCTTGGGAGGGTGTGGGGAGGGCGGTCCCCACGGCCCCAAGCGACCTACACTGGCCTAGTCCACCCTCTGCAGACACGTGAGGCTGACACATCCCCAGAAACAAACAGAAAACACCAAACCACAAGAAGCGAGAAGGCCCAGCAGTTAAACACACAAAACCTGGCTGCTCTAGGACTCCAGAACATGCTGCCAAAGAGAGTGAGGTGAATTACTTATTGGGCCTTTTAAATTTTTACTTACTAACAGGAATACTGATCTGTTCCTATACGTGCCCCGACTGGGGACGGAACTGGCAAGTTCTGTGCTTCAGGACAAAGCTCTAACCAACCAAGCTATCCAGCCAGGGGGAGAGAGAGATGAGTAATTTAAATGTTGACTGCACCCACAAGGGGTATAAGACACCTGCAGTGTCTGTGGGCAGGGCGCCTCCTGGCAGAGCCAGGCTAGTCAGGGGAGGGCTGCTTCCTAAGTGAGCTGGACTTGACCCCACCTCCCCAGCCCGCCGTTACCGTCTTCCCATGGCGGTCCTTGCCAGCACAGCAGAGCAGCGCCCCACTGCGGGAGAAGCTGCGGGGTGGAGAAGACAGTTAGTGTCACTAGGGCTGGCCCCTCTCCACCTCCGAGGCCCCTCACCCACCTGAGGGAGCAGATGGTGTGCGCAGGGCTCCGGAATAAGGACAGGCAGCCCCTGGTCTGGAAGTCCCAGAGGCGCAGCACGCTGGAGGGTTGTGCCTGGGCTGAGGCGAGCAGCGAGTTGCTCCCATCCAACGCCAGGGCGGAGACCTGGGGAGGCAGCAGGTTGAGGAAAGCTGTGTGGCCTGTGGACACAAGGACCGCTGGGCCAGGCGGTGCCCACCTTGTCCGTGTGGCCGAGGAAGAAGCTCTGCTCCTGAGTGTCCACGTGCAGGACCACGATGACTGCGTGACAGGGGTACACGACGGCAGCCCCGTCCTTGGTCCACAGAGCCTGGTCACGGTGGCAGAGGCGAGGTTACAGGCCGGCCAGCCAGCCTCGTCTCCCCACCCTGACACACCCTCCCCCGTGTAATGTGCACAGGAGTCAGCACACACCAAAAGGACAGAGAAAACTTTCAAACACGTGAATACACGTGCATGCACACTCACACACACGTGCTGAGTTTCCTCTGACTCCTGCTGCAATATAAGACATTTTACGGCTCGGGCAGCATACACGTGGAGCCTGCATCCAACAGACTCACAAGCCCAGGGGCTCCTCTCCCACTGTCCCCCACCTACTCCACAGGGACCCACAAGTCATGCCCACACCGGCCGCATACAGCTGCATCAAAGTTGAAAGGCTGAGAGCTCACAGGTTTCTGGAAGCTCAAACACTCAGAGCAACACTGACTCAGCCAGCGCTTGTGAAAACGTAGGAGGCCTGCGAGTGTAGGTGACTGAGGAAACAATGAGCCACAGTACAGATGTGGGCAGGGCTGGGCATCCACCACCAACCTCAGGTGATACAGGGCCTTCTCACCATCTCCCTTTATATATGCGACACATGTCTGGCCCAAGAGCATGGGACCCCTCACCCATTTGGTGCTGTGGCCCCCAAGGCCGATGACTCTCTTGAGCCTCAGGACAGGATCTGGCAGGAAGCTCTGAAAAAGGTAAACTCACAGTGAGACCCCAGAAGGCCAGACCCCAAGCAGCAGAGGTTGCCCCCCTGGGCTGGGTCCTGCCTCCCAAAAGCTGCTTAGTCCTGGGTGGCTTCTTTGGTCGGTCTGTGACGGGAACCCAGGATTCTGGCCACATTGCCAAACCGTCCAGGGACCCCAGGTGCTGCGCCTGAGTCCCCCACAGACTACCTGGGGCCAGGAGTTGGTGGCCAGGCACTAGCCCCTCCATACTCTTCATTGAAAGGGACTTTTCCCAAAGCTGCTTCCCACCTGTTCTGCTTTCTGCTGGGGGGCTGGATGAGAAGGGATCCTCAGAGGCCCATCGGCCCCAAGCATGGCTCATGGTGGGCACAGGCCCAATAGCCCCATTCCTACTCCTCACCATGGCCCCACCCACCTCTATGGCTTGGCCCACCCCTTCCTTCCTGAGACATGCACTCACCTCGTGTTTGAGCACATTCTCCGGGGCCGTGGACAACACAGCCACCTTACTGACAGGAGCGTGAAGGCCACTGCCAGCAGCCTGCTTGTCCGTGGTCTTTACGGAGGCCGAGGGCTCTTGGCTATGGCTGCTGGGGCTGCCCACGATGGAGACTTCTGAGCATTCACAGGACAGGCTGTCCTCTGGAAGGAACCCTGAGGGGGCCCAGCAGGACTGTCGGGGACAGTGTCCATCAGACCCTGGAGCCACCTCTGTTAGCCCTATCTCTGCAGTCACGGGCACTCACAGCGGTGGAGCCAAGCCTCTGAACCGCAGGGGACACGCTGTCCTGTCTGGCCTCGCTGAAGGCCACTGGAGGAAGAAGCTGTGGCACGCGCCTCGGGAAGACTGCAACGGAGCAAAGGGCCACAGACCCCTCTGAGCAGAGTGCCGAGGCCTGCAGAGGACGGGGCCACACGCATAGCCCCCGCCCTGCAGGAACCACACCTCTGGATTCACCATCCCAGCCCCCAGCCCCCTCCTACAGAGCTCTGCACTCCCCACAGGCCCACCTGCCTCAGGAGGGGAACAGCTCCTCTGAACCAGCTCGGATGGCGCTGCCCAGTTGCTGCTTGGAAACCTCAACAGGGCGGAGGGAGAGTCAGGGTAGGGGCCACCCTGCCCTCCCCTACCAGCCTCCCGGGGACAGCCAGAGCTGCTCACCGGATGTGGATGTAGTGGTCATGCCAACTCTCCCCCTTTGGCACTGGGAATGCCATTTCTCGAGGCATGGGGGTGACGGGCAGATTTCCCCGCCGGGCCTTGGTGACAGTGACAGCTACAAAGAGCAAAGTTGGTCCAGGGAAGCTCATCCAGAAACTTCTCCCAGCCCAGGTAAGACTCAGCACCAGGCACCTACAGGATATTGCCGACCACCTGTCCAGCCATCACCTGCCCCATGAGGGTCCCAGGAGCTAGGGGCTCAAAGACAGCATAGCACGGCATCTTCACCAGTTGCCAGGGCCTTTCCCAGGCATAGAATCTGGGGGGTAGGGACTGAGTTGGATCAGCCCACCTGTAAGCTGAGCACAGGGCGTGGGGTGCAGCCCTCACCTGGGTCAAAGCACAGGTCACTGGTGTAGAGGTTTCGAACGAGCAGGCTGGCACACAGCCGAACGCTCTTAAGGTGGCTGTAGTGCCGGTTCAGGTAGACAAGGAGGAGCTCACGCAGATCCAGCTGCAGGCAGGTCCAGCGGGCACCAGGGAGAGCCACCTCTATCAGGTCTGCAGGGGGCAGGCCAAGGTCAGCAGTGCCCATCCTCTCACCAGCCCACCCACAATGCCTTCTGTCTTTGTCCATGTGCCCCCTACCCAGGCTGCCCACCTCCAGGCCAGGAAGGAGGCTGACTGGACCTGCCCCACCTGCCCCGGGCCTGCCCTGCCTCCCTCTCTGCCCTCAGGCCACCTCTCCTGGATCATTCCTGTCCCATTCACTCCCCATGTCCCTGTCACCTTTCCTGGATATCCCAGCCTCACAGATGTAGGGGAACTGAAGCCACGTAGCTGTGGACTTGAACTCCTTGAAAAGGTTGGAAAGGGACACACGGATGACCTGGCTGTCCTGCAGGGACAAAGAGTGGCCCTAAGGAGGAAAGAAGGGGCACCAGGAGTGAGCCCCCAGCACAGACCCTGCTCCCGACCTCGGCACCTTGGTAGACAGGTCCAGGTGGATGACAAAGTGCTTGGCGGACAGGGGTCGGAAAAGCAAGTACAGGTACCGTCCGGTCAGCCCCAGAGACTGGGTGCTGGTTTTGGGGAGCTGGATATAATTGCTGGCAGAGACAGAGCCCCGAATTCGATACACAGTGCACTTTAGGGTCTTGTCCTGGAGAAAGGGATGGAAGTCGGTGTCCCCCACAGAGCCATACCAGAAGAGGCACCGCCGCATAACTGTCCGGTGGCGGGGCTAAGTGTCCCAGGCAGAAAAGAGGTCCTCACCCTTTCTGCTGCCAGATTCCCCGGCCCACTTACCATCACTGTGGCCACGTCGCCTTCCTTAGTGGACCGCCTCCACTGGTCCACTCTGAAGTGTCTGAAGACGTTGAGGAATGGGTGCTGCCACACTGCGGGGGACAGAGAGGCGTAGGACCTGCCCCCAGGTGCCAGACCCACGTAGGGGCGGGGGACTGGGTCTGCTCGCTCCCCAGTAGTGACAGTAATCAAAGCGCGCGTACTGGGTTCGCACCCATACTCGGCACCACCCGCCCGAGGGCCTGCGACTCGGCGCAGACGGAGTCAGGCTGCAGGCTCAGTGCGCGGCGGCCGTCGGACCCTGTTCGTTCCCCGGACTCCGGACCCCTACCCTGAGTCCGCGGCCGCGAGCCTACCTTGCGCCATGGTCCGGGGCTCACACTTCCCGCCTCGGCCGCTGCGCGCCTGACGCAGGGAACGCAGCGCGCGCCTAGCAACGGCCCCCTGGCAACGGCGTCACTTCCGCCTTCTGGACGCCGTGACCACGTGACCTCGGGGCCGCAACCCGCACCTCAGGGGCGCGGGGTTGGGCGGCAGCAGACTTTCGGGGCTCCTTGAGACCCTGGCCGGCCCACTCCGTACCCTACCCCCGCTGTCGTACCCCGGGACAACAGCGCTCCTCCCCAGGTTCCTTCGGCCATTCCCAAACCAGGACCCGATGGTCTCTAGCAATGGGATTGAGACAGGTTCCTGACTCGTCCCGGGGCCCATCTGTATATCGGGAATGAGATGCAGCCCCAGGGGCGCTCCACACCCACTGAGAGCCCAACCCTCTGGAGGAAAGTGCACACCTGGGTAGTGGACTTGATCCCGTCAGCGGGAGATGAGGTTACCCCCCCCCCCCAACAAAGCGACGTAAGCAGTGTCCCACAAGCCCCTAGGGCCGAGCAACCCCAGCCACACTCACTCCCCGGAGCTTCCCTCAAACTCGTGGGACCTTTGTCCACTCTCCACACCAGGTCTAGGAGACAGTACCATGTGTCTTAATTTATTTATTTATTTATTTCTTACAGAGACAGAGAGTGAGCCAGAGAGAGGGATAGACAGGGACAGAGAGAGATGAGAAGCATCAATCATTAGTTTTTCATTGCACCTTGCAACACCTTAGTTGTTCATTGATTGCTTTCTCATATGTGCCTTGACTGTGGGGCTACAGCAGACCGAGTAACCCCTTGCTGGAGCCAGTGACCTTGGGTTCAAGCTGATGGGCTTTTTGCTTAAACCAGATGAGCCCGCGCTCAAGCTGGTGACCTCGGGGTCTCGAACCTGGGTCTTCCGCATCCCAGTCCGACGCTCTATCCACTGCGCCACCGCCTGGTCAGGCAGTACCATGTGTCTTGAGACCTGGCCCCAATCCTGGGACTCTGGACCACCATTCTGGGGGCCAGTTACAGAACATCTCTGGGCCGCACAGCTGGGCTCATGCACCTGCCAACACCAACAGGGAGAGGAAGCGGGAATGGGTGTCAGGAGGGGCAGGGTGGGCTGCACAGACTTCTCAGGACACAGGAAGGCACTTAGGCAAGAAGCCAAGAGGATCCCTCTACCCCCACACACCAAGTAAAGGCCACTCTGAAAAGGCAGTTTCTTGACTTTATTAGCCTGGAGCTCCACTGTGCCAGCCCCAGGGGCTGGTCCACAGGCACAGTGAGCAGGATTGAGGTAAAACAGGTTCAGCCCCTGGCCCCTGGCAGCCTGGGACAGCTGGGCCAAGGGGTCAGAAGGTATAAAAGTCCAAATGCTGGCACTTCAGGTGTCGCTGGCATCCAGCTTGGCCCAGGGGAAACACGACCCGCTGCAGTGGTCTACAGGGTGTCATGGTCCTCTTCTAGCAGAGGGTCAGCCACGGGGCAGGGCCAGGCCTGTCAGGCAGCGTTCCTTCCAAGGCAGTGGCTAGGAGCAGTTAGTGATTCTGGCCAGGAACTGCTGTGCCCACCATTCATCCAGGTCAATGGGTACAAAGTCTGTGGACAAAGCAGAAGGTTAGACAGGGAGGTTACTTTCCAACCTCTCCCTTCACGCTGACCACAGCCCCTTACACCCAGACCCCAAATATGGCAGGCAACTGTGAAGACATGGGTCAGGTCCAAGTTCCCTTCACTGTCCCCTAGGGCTAGACCTGGAAGGGCTCAGGTCAGGGTGGGAGCGGAGGGGACTCCCTGAGGGCGGGGGAGGGCTCACTCTGCAGTCTCGGGTTGGGGGTCCTCTCCACATACTGCACAGGCCTTGGACTGCTCTCACTGGCTGGGCCACCACCCAGCTGCTGCTCCACTTGCTGCCAGGCTGTAGGGAGAGGGCAGGCAGGCTGAACCAGGCCCCCGGAACCCTGTCTCCCCACCAGGGTCTGGTGGCCACTCTGGACCACAGCCCAGAAGTGGAAGTGGGCAGCCTGCTGGACGCCAAGGACAAACAGGCTGAAGGCCCAGGAAAAACCCAGTCCTCCGGCCGTGAGTCAGGTTACAGTGGGGAAGAAGACCAGTGGCCGGGGCCACACCCCTGGGCCTCCAAACTACCTTCGGACACAAAGCGGACATTCTCTTCGTGGGCCAGTGTATAGGTCTCCTGGGTTGCCTCGATGGATGGGGATGTGGTGGGGGGCCGCCGGCCATTCACTCGATTGAACACAAGCCTTGGCCCCGGACTGTGGGAAGAGGGAGAAGATGGTGACTGTCCCAAGCCCAGGTGCTGCCTGGCAGAGTTCCAGGAACAGCCTCAGGCCATACCCACTGCCCCCAGGCCAGGCCCAGCCTGCGCCCTTCCCTGAACTGCAGCCTTCTAACAGCCCGTAGCCCTGAGGCACTCCTGTGTCCCAGCAGGGCTCCATGCTCAAGGCATGCAGGACCCCTCCTAGGGTCTCTCAGGCGTCTCCTGCCACCTGCCTCCCACCTCCCCTTGCTTGGCCAACAGTCCAGGTTCTGACTGGAGCTGTGACCAGGTCACTCAGTCCCAACCCTACCCACCAGGCAGTTTTTTGGCCATCTTCTCCCCACAGAAGCTTGTCCATCTCACTGATGCCACAGTGTGGGAATAAGGCCCCAAACAAGAGCCCAATGGCCTCTGCTCCAGGCCCCACAGGGATGAGCCCCAAAGGAGGACATCCAGTATGGGGTGGGTCGGCCTGTGTGGGGAGGGTGTGCCTGCATACCCCTGACCCATTCCTGCAGGCCCCAGACAAGGGCAAGCCTCTTGCTCATGGGAGTGGGAATGCTGAACGAGACGGCCCCCAAGTGCTGGAGCTTGGCCCAGTGGGCACGCTCTCTCCACATGGCTACTGGGCCCATCCTGGCCAGCTGGGCCCCAGATAGCGATGGGCCCTGGAGGGAGTGGGGCCGCACCTACAACAGGAAGTGGGAGCTGGGAGGAGTCCTGGGCTGCACGTGCCACTCCGCCAGGCACTTGCCTGCTTTCCATCCTGGGCTCAGGTGCCCCACTGCCGCTCGGACTTCCTCCTCGGCCAAGAGGGGCACTAAAATAACGAGGAGTGTCTTGAGGGGCACCGGTCCCACCAACTGTGGGCTATAGGGAATCTAGGGCGTGGGGCTCCCCCGAGTCTAGCTGTATAAACCAGAGGGTGTGACTTGGATTGCCCCTCGCCTGCCCCTCCCACCTCCTGCTAGGCTGCAAACTTCAGGGGGATTTGCAGGCTGAACATTAAAGAACAGAATTGCAGCCCTGGGCTTCAAATCACAGGGACCACGGTAGTGGCGGACACCCACCTGCCCCTCTAGCCTGGCCACCCCCTGCGGCAGTTACTGTGGTTACATAAAGCCAACACATAGGCTCTCTGGAGGGAAGGGCGCAGGCTCTCGTGTGCTCCTGTAGACGAAGGCCACTCTGTGCCTGTTCCCAGGGACACTGCCAACTGGCCAGCTCCAGCCCACAGCACCCAAGTCCCTGCTCAGCACCAGCAGGGGCATCCTCTCACCTAGTCCCCTCCAAGACCCCCCAAGGCAGACTACCACCGCTTTTCAGCCTAAAAACCTGGGCTCAAAAGAGAAGTGACCTGTCGAAGGTAACATGCTGTGAGCAGATAGCAGCATCAGGACTTAATCTGAATTGCACATCTGTCTGACCACAAAGCCCACATTTCATACAGGCCCCACGCCCCCTCCCCTACCCATCTGATTGTCTGTCTGCCCCTGGACCTCTGGTGGTCACATGGCCCCATTTTATCTTCTCCCTAACAGCTGATATGGCCTCCATTGATCTGATTCTCTCCTGTCTCTGGCTAGGAGGGAATGCTTGTCAGAGGTCAAGACTCATGTGGCCTGTTCACCACCATGGGCAGCACCCATGACCCAAGCCTGTCCATTTAGTGGGCCAGACACTGAACATCTGCAGAGCACCAGGTCTGCAGGGTGGATAGAGCAGCGACCCAGACACCCTGCTCTCGCCTGGGCCAGTCAGGGTGAGGGATAGGGGTAGTGAAAAGGCTCTGCAGAGAAGAAAAGGAAGATAGGCAGGAAGTCAGGGGAGAGCCATTTTAGAGGGTGGCCCCCTGAGAAGGTACAGCAGTGGAGGTGGGCTTTGGCCTCCCAGTGGAGGCTCTTCAAGCCACAGAGACTGGGAGGGGACAGGTCAGGGAAGGGGGAAGGACCTAGGAGGGAAGGGCAGCCAGTACAGCCAGCACACTCTCTTCCTGCTCATGATTCCTCAGCACCCAGCAAGATGTAGCGATACTCTGTGTGGGCTGCCCAGCGGCCTCAAGCCCAGCTTGTCAGAACCCTAAAACCCGGGACCTGGCAGGCTACATATATGCCTGGCCGGCTCAGGGCACACTGAAGATGGAGGTGAGGCCTCGTGGGAATTTTAAGGGCTCTGTATTATACTTCTATGTCCTTCCCTGGCACCCCCAACCCTGGCACAAACACACCCTGCCTTCCCCAGCAGGGGGATCGTGGAGAAGAAGATGATAAGTCTCCCCAGGTAAGACAGTAGAGAGCACCTGGGCCATTCCAGCGCCAAACTCCCTGCCTGGCTGACCAGCAGTAGCTGCACAAGCTGGGTCCCAGGGAGCAGCCCTGGAGGCCCACTCACGTTCATTCTCAGGAGGCACCTGTGGCAGCCTAGAACATTTCCTCACTAGATCCAGCCCCAAAGTGTCAACATGCCCCCAACAGAAGACCCCTGGGAAGGAATTCAGCCCGGAAGAGTCCCCACAGGGTGCCCCCATCCGTGGCATTGGAGGTCTGTAACTGAAGGAGAGGGCAGGCTGAGGGATAAGCGCTCCCTTCCCATACACACCCGTGACCTCCTGGCCAACCTTGGAGGCTGTTTGTCCTCCACTTGGGAAGTCCCCCTGTCGGCACCCTCCTCAGCACTGCCTCTCGGGGCTCTCGTGTGCCGCCCCTACCCACAGTCTAGGTCAGGAGCCCTCAGCCTGTGCGAGCCTAGACTAAAGTGAGGGCCCAAGAATATATAGACCACCTGAACCTAAAACCAGGGCTTGAGCCAAGTAAAAGGTTCAGCTCTGGGAGAGGAGGATCTGATCTCCGGTTTTTGTAGTGTGGAGGCCAAAGTGTCCAAGACTGAGTCTCCTATGGCTGGTCTCAGGCTCTTGGCACCAGCAAAAAAGGCAAAAACTGCAGGCTCTAACAAGCCCTGACCACCTATGGGGGCCCCCAGGGCCCAGCCAGGGTGCTCGTGATGAAGGTCAGAAAAGGGCAGTGGCTTGGCAGGGCCAAAGGGAACCACATGCACCTCTTCCCCAGCGAGCTTTGCAAGCATGGAGCTGGCAGCTAGTGACAGGGTCCTTGAGTGCCAGCGCCCTGGGCCATTCTGCACCTGCCCAAGGTCGCCAGGACATCAGACTCAGACGCCTGGAGCCCCTCCGACCTTGGAGCTGGTTGGCTTTCTTCCAGGGTCCCACAGGGCCCGGAGTATGGGGGTGTCTAGCACATCGGACCCAGCCCCCTTGGACCCAGCTAGGAGCCAGGTGAGCCAGTAGGGCTGAGGTGTGGGAGTCAGAGCTGCCCTCACAGGCCAGACCGGAGCGGGCGGGGTCAGCGCGCCCCGCCCCTGCGCGCCCGCCCACCCCAAGCACGTGGCTCGGCCTCCGCTAACCTTTCCCCAAGGTCACCCTACTGGTCCCACAGCAGCCCGCGGGGGAGGGGAGGAGAGGACAGAGCTCAAGCCGGTGCCCCGCGTCTTACCTTGACAGGGGCCAGGGTTCTGGTGGCTGAGCCCGCGGGGGCGGCGGAGTGGGCGGTGCGGGCTGCCGGCATTTCAGGAGTTCGCCGAGCCTGCTCTCCACTTGCTGCTGTGTGGGCCCTGCGGGTACAGGGAGGATGCGTCAGCTGTCGGTGCGCCTGCACCTCGGACCGTCCAGGCGCGTGGACCCCTATCCGGCTGTGCCGGCCTCCCGCCCCTGCGCACCTGTGCGGCGCTGCGCGACCAGCTTGCTGGGCCCCTTGGTGATGGTGTACATGGTGCAAAGGGCCGCCCCGTGCGGTACTCTGACGCACACCCTCGCCTACCCGGCCCGCGGGCAGGTCCCGCGCTCTCCTGCCCGAGCTCGCGCTAGGCAGGCGCCGTGAGCGCGGCCCCTTTAACGGGCTGCACGGCGGAGAGGGGGCGGGCCCGCTACACGCCCCCGGCCCTTAAAGGGCCTGCACGGCTCCACCGGCCCAACGGCACGAGACAGGGGCGGTGCTGGGCTCTGAGAAATTGACCCCACCAGGCACAAAGAGGCTAGGGCGGGGCGGGCAAGAACAGGCGTCCCGCCCCACAGGGCCCAAAGCCAAGGCAGCGGTTGTGTCACGGGGACCTGAGATGCCAGTCCACGGCGCTGCCCCGAGGCCAGGTGAGCCAAGGGGCACTCAGACCGTGGGCGAGGCTCTCGCTCAAGGCGTTTGCTGGGTCAGCAGTGTTGTCCAAGAAACCCCCCAGCCATTCACAGACGCTGGGGTATTCCTTGTGCACCCTGGACACGAGGGTGCCCCCATTCTTGTCAGTGGCCTCAGTGAAGGTGCCTGGGTGGGCCTGGCCAGTGTGAGGGGTCCCTCTTGGCCTGGATGTTGGGATTGAGGGGAGATGAGAAAAGAGGGTTAGCATCTTGTGTTTGGGCCGTTAACAAATGCCCTGGGAATCTTCCTTCCACCCCACGGGACAGCAGCTGTGGGTGCATTCTGCTCCAGGTCTCAGCCTCCCATGCCCAGGTGCACCCCCAGCTCCAGGGTGGAAGAAGCCACTTATCAATCCAGGAGCCAAGTAGGGGGTGTGATGTGGGGAGAGAGGTGAGTGAGGTGACCTAGCCTGCCTGTATCATCCTGCATGGGAGAGAGCATACAAGACCCACTGTACTGCCTGACCAGGTGGTGGCACAGTGGATAGAGCATTGACCTGGGACATTGAGGACTCAGGTTCAAAACCTCAAGGTCACTGGCTTGAGCCTGGGGTTGCTGGCTTGAGCATGGGATCATAGACATGACCCCACAGTGGCTGGCTTGAGCAAGGGGTCACCGGCTCAGCACATACAGCAATCAATGATCAACTAAGGTGCCACAACTTCGAGTTGATGCTTCTCATCTCTCTCTAAAAAAAAGAATCACTGCACTGACATTGCCTCAAAGACAACTGACCTACAGAGACCGTGGAGGTCAAGGAACAAGGCATGCTCTGCACCATAGACCACTTGGCAACCCCATCAAGGAGGGTTCTACCCCCACAGGGTGATGACAATGACTTTCCTTTCTCCCAACTCACAGACTGCTCAGAGCTGTCCCTCCCAGGCTACAGATTGTAGCCCTGGTGAGGGGAGGAGGAATGGGTTTGTGAGCCTGCTAGAGTTCAATCCTTAACATCTTTCCAGCCAAGAAAATAAACTGCCCAGAGCTGTCCAGGAGCCGTGGAGTTTGCCCCCAGTCCCTCAGGGCTCCTACAAATGTTTCATGAGGCTCTTGCCGGCTGGTACCAGGGCCTGGGATGTCCAATGGGGCCTTGTCTCAACCTAGGAGCATCTGCCACAGGGGCAAGGGGGCTTAACCTCAGCACAATGACCCAGGGGAGTCCTGGAGCAAATCCAGCCCTCCTCCCCACACCCCAGCTTCACAGCAGAGTGGTCTGAAGACTCCTATGCAAGCAGGGCTGAGAGACCAGGACAGACAATAACCAGAGGCCACAATGGGGACAGGAGTGAGGGGTGAGGAGAGGAACAAACCAGCAGGAGGAACCCCTCCTCCACCTGCTCTGTGCTGAGTCCCTCCGGGGCCACCCCATGCACCATGTACGGTGACCAGGCCCGCTCAAGGGCCCTCCAGGAAGCTTGCATCCCAGGCTGGCTGGGCTGTCTTTCCCTGCATATCCTAAGCAAGGCTCAAGGACAAATGCCCCCCTCCCACATGCCTCCTCAGGCTGGGCTGGGCCTGTGACCCTGAGAGGCAAGAGGGGGCTGGGCCCTGCAGACAAGAGCATGTCGGGGGAGTCTAGGATCCCCTTTCCTCCCCTGCAGTGCCCATGCCTCCCCCGGCAGCATCAAGGACAATGTGTTCCTGCATCATCTGTGCTGGCTGTCCTGGCCTTTCTGGTGGCCTCGGGCACAATGCTCAGGCTCAGACTCTGGAGAGACAGCACGGGGTGAAGGGTCAGAGGAAGAACTGTCCAGAGGGGAGGGTTTGTGTTCCTGGCAGAGGGAGCAAGGCCCCAGAGCACCTCCCCACCTCTGTCCCCGAAGCTGACAGGAGCTCGCCGACAGCTCCTCCTCTCCAGGTGAGGCACCCCCTCAGACTGGCCTGAATGAGGGGAAGGCAGCCCAGCCTTTGCTTAAGCCCTCTGGTAGCCAATGTCCTGGCCCTGCCCACAGGCCTTGTCTGAGGCCAGAGGTCGGGCCCCGGGCACTGGAGAGACCAGCCCAATTGAATGGTCCTGACAAATAGGAGAGGAGGGGGCACAGGTCAAGCAGGGAGCTGGAGGGGTGCGAGGGTGAGACAGTTCGGTGGTCTCTAAGACACCCTGAGCCAAGGGGGCAGGGGGACTGAGGATGGAGGAAGGCCAGGTTGTGGGGGGACCAGCCGGAGGGGCCAGGCCTTCGCCAGAGGAGGCTGACCAGCCTCGCTGCTCCCAGGACCCAGCTGAGAGCACTGGATCCGCCCTGGCCTGGACAAAGCCTGGCATCCAAGGGGCGTGGGCTGGGCCCAGCCAGAGCCCCCAAGAACTCAGGTTGGTTATGAACCAGCAGGGTTCTGTCTCCTCAAACACACACCTCCCTGGCCTTCCCCTGTGTGGGGGCTGTTCAGTGATTTCATTGCTGTGGGACCCACAAACTAGATACAGCCAGCACAGAGATTGCTTGGGCCCCGCCCATGTGCCCCAGGTGTGCTGGTTTGTGCTCGGGCCTGGAGCAGGCCACTGCCCTTGCCCGGACAAGCATGTGAGGCATCTCCCCCTCACCTGGGACAGCTCACACCCCAGTGCCCCATTCATCTCACATTGTCCTAAATGTCCCCATACCACATTAAGAATGGTTAACCTCTTTCTTTGGTCTCTTGGCCCTGAGAAATTTTCCATAACACCCTAGATCATACTGTCTGATGGTGGGTCCTGCAGAGGCAACACTGTGCAGCCAGCAACTTCCCCCTTGTCAGAAAAGTTAGGAACCCACCCTGGAGACTGAGAGGGGGTCGGAGGGAGGGGCCTCACCCAGCATGCAAAACAAACAAACAAACAAACAAACAAAAAGGCTATCAGGGAAAGACCAGGGCTTTACCTCACAGACCCCACTCATCATAATAAAAACAGGTACTGCTCTTCTCTTTCAAGAGGTTCGAGCAGTAGCACACCCCTACCTTCCTTCCCTCTCAGGCGTGCACCTTTACTTTTCTCTACTAAACTCTAAGGGTCCCCACGAGACTTGCAAACAGGGGAACAGTGAGCAGCAGCAGTTCATCCCAGGCTAAGCCCCTGAGCCTGTCCCCAAGACCCCTTTCTCTCACTTCAGTGAGCTGATGGCAGCCACCTTGGCCCACTCCTTTCCCATCATATTTCTAGAGAACAAAGGCAGAGCACCATCTAGGCTCTTGAGTCCTGCTGCTGCTTCTACCCTAAAAAAGGCTCTAGATGCAATACTAAACTTTTGTATAAAAGAAGAAAGAGGCTTCCGTTTTCAGTCATCCTCAATCATTTTCCAGATCTGCCATCCATGCCCTCACCAACTCAGACCAGAGGAGGAGCTTCTGCCGACAGAGGGTGATCAGCAGGCTCCAGGAAACAGCTGTGGCCGGATGCTCCCACACCCACCGCCCAGCTTAAAAGGACTGCCCAGTCCACTCCCAAACCCGTGCGCAGTGGGCTGAATAGTGGTCCCCAAAAGATACGTGCACCTTATTTGGAATAAATAAGGCAAAGATTTTGAGATAAGGTCATCCTGGATTTGGGTGGACCCTAAATCCAACGATGAGTGTCCTTTTAAGAGAAAGGAGAAAGATATTTGGTCGTAGAGCTATCGAGAGGCTGTGACCAGCTATCGAGAGGCGGTGACCATGGAGACAAGCTGGAGTGGGGTGGCTACAAGCCCAGGAATCCCTGGAGCCCCCAGGACGTGGATGAAGGCGCCTCCTGTGGGCACCTTTATTTTGGATTTCTGGCCTCCGGAACTGAGAAAATAAATGTCTGTTGTTTTAAGTTTGAGAGTCGTTTGTTACAGCAGACATACAAGGGGAGTGACAGTGGGAACGGGAACTGGGGGGAAAGCACCCAAGGTATGTGCAGGGTCTGGGGAAGTGAGGAACCCCCTGAGGGGGGAAGGTTCAGAAAAACAGCCTGAACCCTGTTTTTCTGGCTCCAGTCGTCTTGGGGCCAGCACTCAGAGAGGCTTGCTCCACAGCCCCTTGGTGGGTGAGCAGGACTGGGAGGAGGTAGGGGGCCTTGCCTAGGAGCCCTTCCCTCACCAGGTGTTTCCTGAGTATCACACACACACACACACACACACACACACACCAAGGCAGGTCTGGCCTTGGGAGTGCAATACAGCATGTGCCTTGCTGGAAGGAGGAAGTAGGCCAGGGCCTGGACTGGGGCCCAATGCCCAGACCACAGGGAGGCGCTGCAGTGTGGGCACTCCCGGGGATCCTCCCCAAGTCTGACACACATCCAAGATGTTCCAGAAAACACGTGCTCACATGTTCACTCACATGCTCACACGTATTCACACAGGTCATACCTGCACACATTTGCACGCACTCCCAGCAGCGAAGGCTGCTGCTCAGCCTTGTCCAGCTGCTTCTCTCTGAGGCTCTGAGCTTGGTGAATGCTGAGGGCAAACGGCTCACACAGCGTCCAGCCGAGAGTGATGCATGTGCAGGTCGTTACCAACCTGAGACAAGTGCTATTGAACAGAAATTGCTGCTGGGCATTTGGGCAGTTCCTTAAAGCTGCCCATAAGACGTGGGAAAAGCAGGCCAATCAGTCTGACTTGGGCTCCTCTCCTCTGAATGGACACATGGTACAAAGGAAAACTTCTACATTTATAACGCTTCTGACACCAAATGTGTAGGTTTTCCTCATGGAGCAATTCTCCAGTTCTCTGCAGACACCAATTTAACTCATTTCTGACACTAACCGCCCAGCATAGTGCAGACCCCACAGGCTGAGGGCTCAGTTCCACAAGACCACCACTTCAGACCACATCACAAATCCAGGTTGTCATCTATGTTTCCGACAGTCCAGCCACAAATAGGGGTTCCCACGACTGACCTCCTTGGGCTCCATAATTAGAAAGGCTCATAGGACTCATGGAAATGCTTTACTTATGTTTACTAGTCCGTTATAAAGGGAACAACTTGGGAACCGCAGACAGAGACGCTCCCGGAAGCTGTGGGAAGGGCACGGAGCTCCCACGCGCTCTCCAGGAGTGCCACCCTCCCAGCACCTCCACGTGTTCGCCAACCCAGGTCTCCAACCCCCACCATTTAGGGTTTTTATGAAGGTTCCACTGCACCGGCTGATGAAGTCATTGGTCAGTGCTGATTAGCGCGGTCTCCAGCCCTTCAACCTCCAAGGAGGTCAGGAGTGGGGCTGAAAGTTCCAGCCCTTTAATCACAAGATGGGTTCCCCTGGCAACCAGCCCTCATTCTCCAAGAGCCACCTCACTAGTATACACCCAGGTAAAGCTGAAGGGATTTATTAATAATAACAAATGCTCCTCTCGGCCCAACACTCAGGAGATCCCAGTGTTTTAGGAGCTCTGTGCCAGGAACAAAGACAGAATAGATATCTGACAGGATCACAAGGTGGCCTGTGCCCCAGGAATCTCAAGTGAAGCCAGCAGGAAGCTGGTGCCTCTAGGTGGGTGAGGAGTGGTGTGAGGGGCATGGGTGAAGGGCACAGACAGTGAGACCTCAGGTGACCATCACTGGTCACAGGCGGAGTCAGGCAGGAATGCGCATCTAGAGACACATCTCCACCACGGAAAAATGCTCAGCCGACCATCCAGGAGAAAGTGAGGCAGAAAGCGAGTCAGGTAAGGAAAGCGGAGGGCGGTGAGACAAGAAAGAACGCTGAAGGAAGCTGGGGGTTGAGGTCACAATGCAGAATGATGACGGGTCTTCCTGGAGGAGGAGGGAGACCGGTCTACGAAATGGAACTTTCTAAGGGGGACTGTCAGGACCAGCCACCCTACACCACTCACTTCCTTCCCTCCAGGTCTGACCAGACCCACACGCTGGCCCCTGATCCCACCTGCATGCTCCTGGAGGGCAAACCCAGGCTAAAGTCTGGGTCGGAGTCTAAGTGTCGTCCGTTATGAGGGCCTCACTCGGAAAAAACTGCCCAGTTAATCTTTTTTTAATTAATTAATTAATTTTGGGGGGTATTTTTCTAAAGCTGGAAACGGGGAGAGACAGTCAGACAGACTCCCGCATGCGCCCGACCGGGATCCACCCGGCACGCCCACCAGGAGCCGATGCTCTGCCCACCAGGGGGCGATGCTCTGCCCCTCCGGGGCGTTGCTCTGTTGAGACCAGAGCCACTCCAGCGCCTGGGCCATCTTTGCTCCAACGGAGCCTCGGCTGCGGGAGGGGAAGAGAGAGACAGAGAGGAAGGGGGGGGGGGTGGAGAAGCAAATGGGCGCTTCTCCTATGTGCCCTGGCCAGGAATCGAACCCGGAACTCCTGCACGCCAGGCCTACGCTCTACCACTGAGCCAACCGGCCAGGGCCTGCCCAGTTAATCTTGACTGCAGGTGGGCACGGCCCTCAGCCTGCGAAAAAGGGCCCCTCTGAATCTTGGGCCCAAAGCCGACAACTGAGGAAGCACCCTAGACACAAATCGGCCTCCGATTTGACTCGGGGGTCACTAACCCCTTACGACACCCGCAGACCCCAGGCTACCGCGGTTCAGCTCAGGGTCACACCCAAGCCCTGAGCATCAGTTCCTCCGAGCCGGACCGCAAACCCGCCCACCTGAAGCTCCGCCCCAACCGGAGTTCCGCTCGGGCTCCAGAAGGGTCGCGGTTGCCATGGTTTCAACGGGGCAGCGGCGCAGGCCACAATCGAAGGGGTCCACAAACCCACGTCCCTCATCTCGGTTCCTCACCCTCCAGCGCTGGATGCCGAAGCGACACTGCGTGATCTCCCACCATCGCGGACTGCTCCGGCCGGCGGTCCTACCCTTCTTGCAGGCTGTGGCGCGTCAGGCAGCGTCTCTCCTCCGCGGCGACCGCAGCGGCGGCGCTGCGCGTGCGCTGTGATATTTCCCTGCCGAGAAGGCTGCGTCATCAACTCCTAGAAGATCTTGCGATCCACCACCAACCCAGCAAGCGCCGCTGGTGTAGTGGTATCATGCAAGATTCCCATTCTTGCGACCCGGGTTCGATTCCCGGGCGGCGCATACCTTATTTTGTTTTTTATCTCGACTGAAAAAACTTGGTGACAGCAGAAATTTCAGGACGAGAGGAAACTGGAAGCATAGGGAAACCTTGTGTTCCGGTACAACGCGAACGAGACAGTTTCAGAGTCACAAACGTGAAAATGTTAGGACGGCCATGGCCACAGGCTGTGGAGCGAGGAACGCCTACACATCAGCGACCCCGTACACTTATATATACTTAAGTCCCGCCAGGGTACCTCCCCGGCGCGTCTTCAGAGGATGCGGGCCCTTTAATCCGCTGCGCGCGTCCTCCTGGGAACTGTAGTCCGTGGGGGCGGGCTTCGCGATGGCCGGACTACAGTTCCCGGGGGGCCTCGTGGCAGCGGGACTGCAGTTTAAGGTGGATTAAGTGCGCGGTAATAATGATGGTGGCGGCGGCCGCGGAGCGGAACAAGGAACCCATCTTGCGCGTGCTGCGACAGTACGTGGACCCGGCAAAGCGCGGCATCCGCGTGCTTGAAGTGGCCTCGGGCTCCGGCCAGCACGCGGCCTACTTCGCGCGGGCCTTCCCCCATGCCGAGTGGCAGCCGTCAGACGTAGACCAGCGCTGCCTGGACAGGTGCGGGGGAAGGCGGGACCCCGGGTGGCGAAAGTGGCCCCGTCCCACTACCCCGGCTTCCCATGCCACCGCGACCGCTGTGAGCAGGGCTGCAGGGGGCGTCAGGAATGTGTGCACAGGCCGCCCCCACCCACGAGCTGTCTCCCGACAGCATCTCGGCCACCACTCAGGCCCAGGGGCTGTCCAACGTGAAGGCGCCGCTGTACCTAGACGTGACCTGGGATTGGAAGCAATGGGGCGGGATCCTGCCACAGTCGCTGGACCTGCTGCTCTGCATCAACATGATCCACATCAGTCCCCTGAACTGCACCGAGGTCTGTGGGAGCGTGGGCGAGCCACCCAAGGGCCAGCTACCTGCACCATGAGGCACTCTTTCCCCTGCATTCTAAGGGAGCGTGATGCTAGGTTTGCCCCATTTGCTAAGGCACTGAGGCCTGAGGAGCTCAGGTTGAGTCTCCAGCCCCTAAAGAACCCTGGGGAAAGTACCTTACTGCCTCCCCCCTCCCTAGGGGCTCTTCAGAGCAGCAGGACACCTGCTCAAACCCAAGGCGCTGCTCATCACCTATGGGGTGAGTGCTCCTGCCTGAGATGGAACTCCCTTGGCTTGATCCCAGCCAGCCTCTGCTGTCTCCCCCTTTCTGGACTCCCCCCCTCCCTCCTTCCTGTCTCAGTATTTTCAGTTGCCCTCACCCCCACTCCCTGTCACCGTTGAAACAGGCTCAGACTTTCCCCTCTCAGTCTCCGTGAGCTGCCTATGCTCATGGGAGCTGGGAGCAGTGTGTCCTTTTCATCCCCTAGGGGCCAGCCTGCATGTCTGCCCAGTGGTTGACGGGGGAATGGCTGACCCTGGGTCTGTGGGCAGAGCTGTGCCCCTCTGTCTCCACAGCCCTACGCTGTCAATGGGACAATCTCTCCCCAGAGTAACGTGGACTTCGACCTGAACCTCAGATACAGGTTAGATAGAGCTTAGGAGGGCAGGGATCCTGGCTGGGAGGGCAGGTGAGCTAGGTGACCCCCCCAACTCTACCTCTTCATCCCTGCAGGAACTCAGAGTGGGGGCTGCGGGACACAGCCTTCTTGAAGGACCTGGGCCAGGCCAGTGGCCTCCTCCTGGAGAGGATGGTAGGTGGGGAGGGTTGGGGGGTCTGGGGGGGGGGGTCTCCCTGGGCAGCTTCTCCAGCCAATGTATCTCTCCAAGGTGGATATGCCAGCTAACAACAAATGCCTAATTTTCCGGAAAGAATAACCCCTCTCCCACATCCCTGTGTCTCCAGGGAGGCCTCTTCTGGGATAAACCCAGACAGCCAGCCCCTGCCTCCACGGACCAGGCCATGGGGACTGGCCCTGCCCATTCAGGGGGCTCTTGACCAGTGGCCACAGGGCTTCTGAGAGCCTGGGAATAAAGTGTTTCCTGCTCTTCTATTGCTGGTGTCCACTACGCTTCTTCCTACAAGCACCCTTGGTGGTGCTGGTGGGGGGGATAGGCTATGTCCCTAAGGGCCCCATTACCAGGGGCAGGTGGGGTCTGGCCCGTGGGGTCAGGGCTTGGGGGTGTCCTGGACCCTGCTGCTCCGCTTGGGCAGCAGAGAAGGAAGGGAGAGGATCCAGGGACTGCTAAGGCAGGAATGACCCAGCTGCAGGATCCACCTCCAAGCCTGGTCCTGCAGGAAGACAGGAGGCTTCCCAGAAGGGAACTGGAGCTCCCTGGTCAACTTGGACTGGAGCTAAAGCTTCAGTGTGGTGGCGGGAGCCCAACTGCGTTACAGACTGGACAGGGAAAGGGTGTAGCCCTGGGAGCCTCAGCAGCAGCAGGCCACAAGTTCCATCCAGGGAAATAATTTTATTTAGGGGACTGGGGAGACTGGAGGGCAGGGGTGGGCTGAGCTCCAGGCAGGCCGGCTAATCTTGGAAGCGGTTGAGTAGCTCGCAGGCCCTCTTCTCTAGCAACTCTGCGATCTTCTTCACGCGCTTCTCGCTGGCAATGCGGACATAGCTGCCGGCATCCAGGACAGCCACACCGTCTCGCACTTCGCCCATAATGACCAGCGGGCCGTCACCTGCTGTCACATTGGGGCAGGGGCAGGCCCAGTCCATGCCACTCAGCGTCACCTCCAGGTACTTGGTGCCCAAGAACCTGAGGCCCATCTTGTCGTCCTTGAGCACATCGTCTAAAGCCACGCGGGCGATGCTGCCACCGCCAGCTTCAGACTCCTCTAGCACTTCTGTGAGCCGCCCTACAATGGCGAAGTCACTGCGGCACAGACTCAGTGCCAGCTTGCTCCTGAGGCGGCAGGCCCTGCAGGGTGGCATGCGCGGCACAGGGCAGGCATCCTCACAGCTCTCTTGGCTCTCAAAGTTGTTGCTGTTGCCTTCACAGCCACCGTACATAAAGGGGTGGCACTGCTGCAGCAGCGGGCTATAGGCCCAGCGTGGCTCCCAGCCCTGGCAGGGGCCCTGCACAGCCGGCAGCACACAGTGATCACCGGGCCCGTGGGCACAGGCTTGCTGGCACTCCTCATAGGTCTCAAAGCCCTGGGCGCCCCCATCACAGCTGCCAACTGGGAAGGTCATACAGCCACCCCGCTGGGTGTCAAAGTGCCAGAGGACGTTGCCAGAGAGGGGGCCAGCACAGGCCTGTGCGTTGGGCAGGCACTCGGCAGGGGCACTGGGGGCCCTGTCCCTGGCTGGATCCCGCTGGACCACGGAGAGTGGGAAGTCGGCCCGCAGCAGGCCAGCAGCGTTGCGTGCAGTGCAGGTGTAAAGGCCTGCGTCCTCAGGCCGGGCATTGTAAAGCACCAGCTGCCCAATGCTGGTGACCACCACATTGCCATACATCTGGTCTGGCCGCATAATCAGGTTCTCCCGCTGGTCACTCTGCTTCTCCCAGGTCACAGCAGGTGGCGGGCGGCCACTGACATCGCAGTGGAGGCTGGCAGTGCCCCCCACATACACCACTTGTGGGGATGGGCTGCTGTAGAGCGCAGGTGGCACCGGGGTGTCCCCGGGTGTCGGGCGGGCAGTGGTCTCCGGAGGTCCTGGGCTGCTGGGCGGCCAGCTGAGGATGTGTTTGCAGGGCACAACGTGTAGGCGGAGGCCGCGCAGGCAGGCCTCTGCATCCATGTAGCAGCGATTGTAGTAGGTGAGGCCATCTGAAGCACAGGTGAAGCTGGGCTCCTTCTCGCAGCGGTCACGGCAGCGGCACACAGGCTGCCCATCCCAGATGTCACAGTCGGAGCCCTGCTGCGGGCATGAGAAGCCCTCGCAAGAGGCCACCAGTATAGGCGTGGCTGAGCCACCCTCGGGGAATCGGGCAGCCACACAGCTCTGCAGCCCACACACGTTGGTGCAGCACTTCTCAGTGGCCAAGCAGTCCTGGGGGATGGGGAGAGGCTCAGCGGGTGCCTGAACACCCCCCAGCCCTGCCCAGGACTCTGGCTATGCCAGGCAGGGTGTGCCCCCCATTGTGTCTTCCCAAGCCTCAGTCTCCCACCTGGAAAGCCGAGCAGGTTTGCACGAATTTGCTTTCCATCCAGTGCAGTGACCTGTAGGTCGCTGCCTCACTGACCAGCCCCATGTCATCTCACTTGACTCCTCAAACCCTCCCCCCCCAAGCTGGTTTATTATTCCCATACGAGGAAACAAGCCCAGGGAAGATAAGACAGCATGCTTGAGGCCACTTCAGGGGATGTGTGGCCAGGCTGCAAAGGTGGGACATCTGGATGTGACCCCCACTTTTCTACTTGGGTCCTGAGAACAACTAGCCCCAGGGTGTGGGTGGGCAGGTTTGGAGAGTGATGAAGGCAAAGACTGGGGGTGTCACTTGAGACCCTCATAAGGGGCATGGCCTGAAATGCCTGCAGGAGTGTGGGAAGAGGAAGTGGACTCTCGGGGCTGGGATCTGGGCTTCAGCCAGGCCACCCTAGTTCCCTGGGATGCCCTCCAGGATGGGTGGGTAGGGATAGTGCCCACACTCACCTGGTCCCCGATGCATTCGCGCTCACAGGTACTCTGGGCGTCCACCCACAGGTTGGGGCTGAGCTGGTTGGGACACATGCCAGGGTGGCTTTCAAGCCCCTGCAACAGGCTGGCCCCTGAGGTCAGCCCAACCATGAGGAATAGCAGCAGAAGCAGGCTCTGGGCTGACATGGGGACCACGGGCCTAGCGGGTGTGGGGGTGTGGCTGCCAGGCCTTCAGGCTCCGCTTTGCCCAATCCCTTCAGGCATCCACCCTTCCAGGCCTGTGGTCAGTGACCCTGACCTTGGGCCCCGGGCAGATCCTCTGGGATCCCTGTTGTCCCCCAAGGTCTGAGCCCACAGCAGATGCTCCCTCTCAACACCCCAGTGCAAGGGGCTGGGTGGGTTCCAGATCTCTCTGAGCTCTGACGCGACCCCTTTCCTACCAGGCTCCTCTGTGGTCACTGCAGGACAAGGGGGCGTGGTGGGGGGAAGGGCTGGGGAGGGACTGAGGCCCAGGAGCAAGGAGACACTGGCCACGAGGGTTGCTGAGGGGCGGAGAAGGGCCGGCTCTGGCTGGAGTGGGGAGGGGAGAGGACACTGTAACTGGAAGCCCTCCTCCGTGTCCAGGCCTTGGGCTCAGGGGATCAAAGCAGCCTCAAAGATCGTCCCTGCCTGGGTTCAGGACCCGGAAGGAGGGGGAAGGGAGATCAAACACAGGGGCTGCCAGAATCCGCCTTTCCAAACCCTTCCCCTGGGCCTGGGGCCCCAAGAGCATCTGCTTTTGAGACTGGATGGAAACCATCCCGTGACCCTCTGTCTGACCTTCTGACCCAGGAGGCAGAGGTAATAAGAGCCTGGTCTGCTCAGCATGAGAACAAGAGACCCCAGGTGCAGAGGACGCCTATAGTCTGCCCTGAGAGGCGGCCTCAGGCATAGAGGCCACTAAACCAGACTTTGGGACTCAAGGCCCAGAGCCCTCCCACAAACCTGCAGCCCAAGTACAGCCCCAAAGTGTGGGGGTAACTTTCAGTGTGACTGTCCTCCTATCCCCACTGATCTCCAGGGCATCCACCATTGCCCAGGGCCCAGGTCTTCAGGACTGGAGTGAGTCTCAGGAAATGGCCCACCCCAGGTCACTGTCATCCATGGTGTCCCTGGCTCCACGCATAACCACCCTCAGAGGTTAGGCCCTGCCAAGGCCCTTGGTGATGGTTCAGGATCCCAGGCTTTAACCCGTGGGGCAGTGGGGAGCAGGTGGTCCTGCCAGCCAACTGTGTGGCTAAAGCACTAGGAAGGACAAGCTAATGCAGCTCTACTCAGCCCTCACGGCCAGGATGTGTACCAGTCAGTGAGACCAATCATGGGGGAAGGACGGGCCAACAAAGCTCTGGACCCATTGTGTAGGAGTGCAGAGCCACTCACCGCATCACAACTCCAACCCACCAGCCAGTTAAAACCAGAGACTTTAATTCATGTAAAATGTAGCCTGGAGCTCAGAGCTGAATTACATTTACTGTACAAAGAAACAAAAACCGTCCAAAACGAGCTCAGGAATGGTGCGAGCATCAGCAGCAAAGGGTAGTGTTTATGTGGCGAACGCAGGACCGTCCACACCATCAATATAAAGTCCATGTTATTTGGTTCGAAGTCCAAAAGAGGAGGCTCTGTTGGCAGGACAGGACAGGTGGGGCCTCCTCTGCCTAACCCCACTGGTGGCCAGGCCTTGACCATGATCCCCAGGCATCCCTGCTCACAGGGGCACGCCCCCTGCCCAACCTGCCTCCCCCAGGAGACACCCACCACAGAGGAGTCCCAGAGTGAGGGGTCTCAGGTCCAGGGGGAGCCCTGCAGGAGGTAGAGTTGAGCACCAGTGTGACTGGTGGCCATGTCACCAGACAGGCAGGAAGGAGGAGGCTAAGCCTCCAGCTCAGGGCTGGTTCCGGGTCACGGAGGAGGTCCACTACTGTGACTGTTCCAGGTGGCCTGAGAATTGAGTCAGAATGGTTCTGGTGACATGTGACCTCGAAGAGGGGCAATGCTGCGTGAGGAACAGCTATGGGTTGACACCGAAGGTTAGGGAACAGAAACTGGTAAGAGTGGGTCCAAATGCCCAGAAGGCAAGTGGGTTGTCTCAGTCCAAACCTGCAGAGCACCGGCAGCCCCTTGAACATGTATCACCCAGACAGCTCTGCATCTTCACACGCAGAAATGCTGATCCTAACTCATGTAGCAACATAAGTGATCAAAGGTGCCTCCACACAGGTATGGGTGTGGGACGCACCCTTCTCTTCTCCCAGAAACATCAACACTGCTTGGAATCCCTGGCTCCACCACACACAGGGACTTCACCCAGGAAGCTACAGCCCATGTGCACCAGGCCCACCCCCACACTACTGCCCAGAACTGTGCGGTAGACGCACTAGCCACCATGCTAGGGGCTGGCATGGGTTGCAGGGTTTGAGATTGCTGCCCAGAGCTCCATGTATCCCCACTGGCCTCTGTACAAGCCCCACACCGCGTGGTGTAAGTGCCGGTGTATTCCTTCTCATCTCTGCCCCAGCCCCACCCTCTCCAGCATCTCGGAGCTCATCCCCACAGGGGATGCGAGCTCACCCCTGCGGCTGCATTAAGGCTTCCCTGTTGGCCCTTTAAAAAGGTATAAAGTGGTGAAATGTCTTCAGTATAAATAAGAAAGTGAGCCAGGCCCTGTGAGACCCGAGGACAGTTCACTTGGCGTGGGACCAGGCAGAGCATATGGGGACTTGGGCTTGTTTTGAAGTGCAGTCTGCTGTCCTACAGGGCTCATGTGGCTGAGACCACCTGCCCACTAGGTGTGCCCCACACTCCCAGGAGGCTTCGTGTAGCCAAAGTCTTCCCTGCACGTGATGTTGCCCCGGAGCCTGGCAAGGAGCTTCCCCAAGCATGTCCAGATGGCAGCGCCTGCCTGTCCTGCTAGGAGATCTTGCAGTTGCTCCTGGAGCAGTTCTGGGGCGGGCTCTGAGGGGGGCGGATGGACTTGGACCTCTTGAGGCTGTTGCCCTTACTGCCGCCACCCCCTGCCCCACTGGCCAGCGAGTAGGAGCGCCCGTGCATCATGACAGCGTTCATGCCATTGGCCATCGAGAAGGACTTGAGGTGGCTCTTAATGGTGACGGGCAGCGGGAGCTTGTCGATGAGGTGCACGGGGGTGCAGGAGACGATGGCACGGCAGCAGAGGTCCTGCAGGCTGAACACTGTGAGGATGGGGTGGTCAGAGAGGGGCAGTCAGATGACAGGGTCAAACCCTGGGGAAGAGGGAGGGGTCAGTGGCAGGGGAGGTGTCAGATGGAGGGTAAGACTGTGGCAGGAGTCAGACCATGGGGAGGGTGGTCAGATGATGGGGGGAGGTTCAGACAAGAGGGAAATGCAGTGAGGCGTCAAGAGATCTCAGAGCTTTAAAAAAAATTAAAAAAAAAAAAAAAAAAAAAAAGAGATCTCAGAGCCTAAGGACCCAGGGTGGAGGATACTGAGGGATGAGCTGTCATATGGCCAGATGAGCACAGTTAAGCTCAGTGGGGAGCTGGAGGTTTCCAGACCAGGATCCTGGATGCTCTACTACTCCACTCGGCGCTGGGCATCACCAGGAGCAGCCCCTGGATGGCACCCTGTTCCTGCTTTCTCCCTAGAGCTGCACACTGAGAAGTGTCCTTGGGGACCCCACTTCTAAGAGCTTAGCCAGCTCTGCCCCCAGCACTTCGCAGGAGACTGAAGCTTCCAGGAACACTAGCCACCTCCGGCAGGTCTGGGGGACATGGTTTGAGCCTGAGGGACAGGGAAGTACATGGGATTAGAAGCTGTTCCCCTGCCTGCTCTGGGACACATCAGGGTCCATGACACTACCCCAGCATGAGGCATCATCAGGGTGTAATGCAGATCCCTCCTACAACTTTAGGACCCCCAAACAAAGCACACGCAAGACACAAGCTGGTTCAGCTGCGGTGAACTAAGTTCTACAACTGGGAAACCCAGACACCTGGGAGGGACCACGACCTCTGAAGGGTCACCTGTTCACTGCCTTCAACACTCAGGCTTCAGGTCCCCGTGCCCACTGCCACATCTCACCTCGGTTAGGCCTCCAGATCTTCTCCATACCGTGCCGCATGAGCACTATACGGGACAGCTCAGTGAAGGACTCGGTGACATTGAAGTTGCACAATGGGCTGACCTCGAAGAAGGTCATGCAGTTCTTCTCTGCATAGGCACGTGCCTGCTCCGTTGGGACTTGCCGCTTGAAGGCCAGGTGTAGCCGGTTCCCAACCAGGATCCGGGGAACCCCAGGTGCATGCTTGGGGGGCAGAGGACTCAGCACAGGTACAAACATGGGACACCCCTTCCCCTGGCTGTCCCCATCCCAATTCTATGACAAGGTGGGGCTTAGACCTATGAGGCACGAGACCCTGAAGTTCAAGTGCCATGGTGATTGGTGAAGAAGAGGATGCAGAGCTGGGGCCACAGGAGAGGCAGCAAATGGGGGCCACAGGCACTCCCATAGGGCGTGAGAGCACATGTGTCCTGGGGAGGGCGTGACCATGGAAGGGGATGGCCGCAGGTGCACACTTACCTCATCAATCTCCTTGATCCACCGGTCAATGCCATCAAAGGACCAGCGGTTGGTGATATCATATACCAGGAGGATACCCTGCAAGAAAGATGCAGGTGTCTTAAGGCTGACAAGTCAGCCAGATAGAGGCCTCTGTTCCAGCATGCTGGAGCCCCAGCGCGCATCCACATCCTTCCTTCTAGCACAGACGAGGCAGGGACACTCGGCAACACCAAACAGCTTTCATGGTGGTGTGGACAACGCACCGAGACATCCTATCATGTTTAAGGGGGCCTCTGGTATTGGGCACTGTGTCTCCACACTATGACGAGGCCCATGTGGCCCTCATGTGTGGTGGCAGCAATGCTATTGATGGTCAGGATCTCAGACGCTCAATGCTGTCCCCCTCTGGCTCCTTGGGGACTTGGCTGGGGCAGAACAGGCTTTTTTTAACTTCTTTCCTCCAAGCACATTGTAAGCACTATCCTGTGACAGTTAATAAAAGTCACAGGAGCAAAAACAGGGCACGCAGCTCTACGGTAAGGAGCAGACCCTGTGGACAGTCCTAGCAGGCAAACGCGGGCAGCATTCCTGACACGGTCCAACAGCACACTTTGTCTTGGGGCTCCACAGAAGCTGAGCAGAGGGGTTGAGTTTTCCAGCCCAGACCTGAAGCAGCTGCGTGTGCAGCCCCACCAGCCAGCAGAGGGTTTGCTACAGGACTTTCCTGCCACATCCCTTAGAGGCTAATTATTCAGAGGTCAGCTCTGGGCTGTCTCGATCTGCCCGGAGTGTCTCAGCCATGACCCATCACAAGCCTCAGGAAGGTGACTCCAGAGAGCACGCCCAGACCCCTAAATGCCCATCTGGTCCCACACTCCACTGTGAAGCAGGCTCATACCTTCCCCATCCCACTGTGTCTTCCTTCAGCCTATGTCTCCACCATACACAGGCAGGAGAAAAGAGCAGCTGAGATGGAAGGCACAGATGTTTCCATCTCAAAATAAGACATTTTATTTATTCATTTTGAGGGGGGAGGTGGGGGGGAAGAGAGAGAGAAAAAGGAGCAAGAAGCATCAACTCCCCTATGTGCCCTGACCAGGTAAGCCCAGGGTTTCGAACCGGCGACCTCAGCATTCCAGGTCGACGCTTTATCCACTGTGCCACCACAGGTCAGGCTCAAAAATGAGCAATTTTAAAGCCTTTCCCCTTAAAAATGTCCTTCAAATAATTGGAAGACTTAAGTGTAGCCCCTAGGTTACATGGAATGTAGAAAGCGCTTTAACGCCCACCCAGCGGCTCCTGCTCTCTGGACAGAAAGCCAGAGAGAACAAGCAGAGCAGCCGCTGCACTGGGGCGAAGGGCTATGCCTAGACAGAAGGACCCTCTCGAGCCCTCTGTGGAAGAAGCAGAAACCAATTCAGTGGGAACACAGCGTAAAAACTGGAAGGGAGCCTGACCAGGCAGTGGCGCAGTGGATAGAGCGTTGGACTGGGATGTGGAGGACCCAGGTTCGAGACCCCAAGGTCACCAGCTTGAGCACGGGCTCATCTGGTTTGTGCAGAGCTCACCAGCTTGGACCCAAGTTTGCTGGCTCGAGCTAGGGGATTACTCGGTCTGCTGAAGGCCCACGGTCAAGGCACATGTGAGAAAGCAATCAATGAACTAAGGTGTCGCAACAAAAAAACTAATGATTGATGCTTCTCATCTCTCTCTGTTCCTGTCTGTCTGTCCCTATCTCTCTCTCTGTCTCTTAAAAAAAAAAAAACAAAAACAAAAACAAAACAAAAAAAAACTGGAAGGGAACCACAGGCAGCAGGAGGGAGTCCTGTTGCATAAGGCACAGGGAACATAGCCCTTTGGTCCGGGTTTGGGCGCCACTGATCTGCCCAATTTCCTCCTATGAAATCACTGAGGCTATCTGAAGACCAGCGCCAGCAGATGCTCCTCACAGCATGAAACAAGCGACACATGCAGTCAGGGGCTGCTGAGTAAGCTGAAATGCAGACAGGCCTCACAGATGATAAAAGTAACAGCAGTGCAACTCAGCGTTTACGTGCCAATCCAGGGCAGGCGCACAACAGACTGACTGCATGGTGAGAAACAAAGATCCCAAACAATACATACAGTATGGTGTTTTATTTATTTATTTGTTTATTTATTTTTTAGAGAGGAGAGGGAGAGGGAGAGGGAGGGCAAAAGGAGCAGGAAGCATCATCTCATAGTAGTTACTTCTTGTATGTGCCTTGACCCGGCAAGTCTGGGGTTTTGAAGCGGTGACCTCAGCATTCCAGGTCAACATTATCCACTGCATCATAATAGGTCAGGCTACAATATGGTGTTTTAAATGTATACATACAGCACACAACACAGAAAACGTTTCCATGGATGTAACCACATTTTGAAAGGCTGGATAAGGGATTATCTCCTTGTTTATGTTTATCTATGTAACATTTAAAAGCTTAAACTAGGTCCTGGATGGTTGGCTCAGTGGTAGAGCGTTGGCCCAATGTGTGGATGTCCCAGGTTCGATTACCGGTCAAAGCACAAAGGAGAAGCAACCACCTACTTCTCCACCCTTCCCCCTTTTGCTTCTCTCTCTCTCTTCTCCTCCCCTCCTGCACCCATGGCTCAATTAGAATGAGTTGGCCCGGGGCGCTGAGGATGATGGCTCCATGGCTTCCACCTCAGGGGCTAAAAAATGGCTTGTTTAGCCTGATCAGGCGGTGGCGCAGTGAATAGAGCATCGAACTGGGATGCAGAGGACCCAGGTTCGAGACCCCGAGGTCGCCAGCTTGAGCTTGGGTTCATCTGGTTTGAGCAAAAAGCTCACCAGCTTGGACCCAAGGTCACTGGCTCGAGCAAGGGGTTACTCGGTCTGCTGAAGGCCCACGGTCAAGGCACTTATGAAAAAGCAATCAATGAACAACTAAGGTGGCACAATGAAAAACTGATGTTTCTCATCTCTCTCTGTTCCTGTCCGTCTATCCCTCTCTCTGACTGTCTCTGTAAAAACAAACAAACAAACAAACAAAAAAACCAAAAAGGGCTTCTTGCAATGGAGCAAGGACCCCCAGATGGGCAGAACATCATCCCCTAGTGGGCTTGTGGAGTGGATCCTGGTCAAGGCGCATGTGTGAGTCTGTCTCTGCCTCCCCTCCTCTCGCCAAAATAAAAAAAAAATTTTTAAATACAAATAAAAGCTTAAACTAGTCTGCAAAAGCCCATCTCACGGGCTCAGGATTCAATTGCAACCTGAGGCTGTTGGGGAGCTCCATGGGTTGGGGTTATGACAGAGGAATATTCCCCCAACCCACCAACCACAGGGAGGAAGGATACAGAGCTCATCACGGTGCAGACAGCAGAGACCACAGTGATCATGGACTTGGCAGGGAAATCAAAATGAGGGTCTCAGTTGTATGTCTCCAAGAGGCAGAAGGAGAGGCAAACGGATTCTTACTATACTTTTTTTTTAAACAAAAGTAATACATGCTCACATTGAAAAAATATTAGTACCCTTGGAGTATAAATAGCAGCTTTCCCACTCCTCCACCCCACCCCCACCCCTCCAGGAATAACCTGCTATTATTTCTTTGTGTTTTTTTTTCTTTTTTCTTTTCCTGTTATTGTTTCTTGATGTTTCTGCCCAGTGTGGCGTTCCTAACACAGACAGGTCCTGGAGCAAGCTGGCCAGCCCTCCTGCACGGCCCCCACCCAGGCCTGGGCCTAGGCAGCCCTCATCAGTCAGTGCTGGTGTCAGCTCTCAGATAATTTCACCTTATTTTATTATAAATCTGAGTACATACAGCTCGACCTGTAGGAAGTGGAATGTCTGGGTAGCCCCAGGAGTTACTTTTCAAGCTGTAAGTTTATATACCTGAAAATTCACAGATTTTAGTTATAAACAGTTTGATGAGTTTGAACAAATATATACACCTGTGCAACCATCACTCAAACCAAGGTACAGAGATGTATTTTTTAAAAATTCAATTAATTGGCCCTGGCCGGTCGGCTCAGCGGTAGAGCGTCGGCCTGGCGTGCGGGAGTCCTGGGTTTGATTCCTGGCCAGGGCACACAGGAGAAGCGCCCATCTGCTTCTCCAACCCTCCCCCTTTCCTTCCTCTCTGTCTCTCTCTTCTCCTTCCTACAGCCAAGGCTCTATTGGAGCAAAGTTGGCCTGGGTGCTGAGGATGGTTCTGTGGCCTCTGCCTCAGGCACTAGAACAGCTCTGGTCGCAACAGAGCAACGTCCCAGATGGGCGGAGCATCGCCCCCTGGTGGGCACGCCGGGTGGATCCCGATTAGGCGCATGCGGGAGTCTGTCTGACTGCCTCCCCGTTTCCAACTTCAGAAAAATACAAAAAAATTAAAAAATAAAAATAAATAAAAATTCAATTCAATTTTGGCATGTGAAATACATTTGTATGGTGGAGCTCCCACGGAACACAGGCTGCACGCAGAAGCCTCTGCCCCACCCCCCACAAGCACTTATACTCTGCCCAGAGCACTTGACACACTGAAAGTGAGGAGCAATAAAATAAAATGGAATAAAAAGGTGTCAAATAGTCCCTGACCCATACTCCCACCCACCTGGTCAGTGACCAGGCACATGCTGGTGTCTTAATCAGGACCTGCTGAATGGTAGTGCACTTCCCAGACCATTTTCCATGTGAAACCCTTTTTGTGTGAACAAACTGATCACTCTATCAGTAGAAAGAGACCAGCACCTGGCTACTCTTCCAGCTAACCCTAAACCCTTGACTATATAGGATGTCCTGCCTGACCTGTGGTGGTGCAGTGGATAAAGCCTTGACCTGGAATGCTGAGGTCGGTATTTTGAAACCCTGGGCTTGCCCGGTCAAGGCACATAAGAGCAGTGATTACTACGATTTGATGCTTCCTACTCCTCCCACCCTTCTCTCCTCTTTCTCTCTCCTTTTTCTAAAAATAAAAAAATTAAAAACAGCCCTGGCCGGTTGGCTCAGTGGTAGAGCATCGGCCTGGTGTGCAGGAGTCCTGGGTTCAATTCCCGGCCAGGGCATACAGGAGAAGCGCCCATCTGCTTCTCCACCCCTCCCCCTCTCCTTCCTCTCTGTCTCTCTCTTCCCCTCCCGCAGCCAAGGCTCCATTGGAGCAAGGTTTGCCCGGGCGCTAAGGATGGCTCTGTGGCCTCTGCCTCAGGCGCTAGAATGGCTCTGGTTGCAACAGAGCAAGGCCCCAGATGGGGAGAGCATCGCCCCCTGGTGGGCATGCCGGGTGGATCCCGGTCTGGCGCATGCGGGAATCTATCTGACTGCCTCCCTGTTCCCAACTTCAGAAAAATACAAATAAATAAATAAATAAATAGGGTGTCCTCCTCCACCACCCCACCCCGTCACCAGCTCTCTCAGCACACTGAGCCCAGGGGACCTGCTCTCTCCTCAGCAGCAGAGGCGCGAGTAGCCACCTCACATCTCTGCAACAGAAAGCAAGGGCCACGGGTCTAGGAGATCAGGGAAAGAAATCTTATTTCTCATGGTAAGAACTACAATGCCATTCTGGAATACAGCTTTGTCATCTTCTTGTGTGTATAAAATCAAGTATGTGAGTCACTTCTTTTAAAAAAGAAAAAAAGTGGGTGGGGACTGATGGTGCGCACTCATCTGAAGGGCACCGAGCTCTGCAGGCAGCTCTCACTACTCAACCCCACCTCCCGTGCTGATGCGGGGTGGGTGCTGACAATGCCTGCAAGCTGGGGTCCACACCCTGATTACTCAGATCAGCAGCTCTAGCTGGAACTGCTAGCTAATCATCACCTCTGCAGGCCCCCAATACTGGCACACACTGGGAGACCATCCGGCTAGGGCTGCAGGTGCCATCGCCCATATACCCACACCTCCGCAGGAGCTCCCAGGACAAGAGCCGCCACGCCCAGCCTGGGGGTCCTCAGCTCACCCTTCTGCAGAGAGGAAGGTCACACTCGGGGTCTTCTTGCTTCCCACCATGTCTGAAAGGCCCCTACTGGGGAAGGCTCAGGTCAGCGGTCCCCAACCACACCTCAGCAGACTCGACCAGAGCCTGCCCCAGCTTCACGCCCTCGCAGCTCCCGCAGGTCCCACACAGCAAACAGGAGTGCAGGAGTGCAGAGCGCCAAGGCAGCTGCAGACTTCATCAATTCTGATTAACGAAGCAAAAAGGACACCCCATGGGCTTCCCCAGGAGCCCAAGCCAGAGTGAGGGGGTGACGGGAAACCCCTGCTCCTATTGAGTACAGAGAGAGGCCCCAAAACATGCCCAAGCACCCCCTCTCACACGAATGTGTGCTGCTCCTGGTGGAGGGCCCTGTCTGGTGTGGAGCTGGGCTGGGCAAGTCTGAAGTTGGGGGTTTCCTTGACAATTCCAGAAGACTGGGGAAGTCATGGCCTGCTCTGCATTACAGAGAGGACTGGTCAGACCCTTCACTGACACAGCAGCGGCAGCCTATAGCTGGCCTGCTCATGCAACTACTTCTCCCCCCTCCTTCGAGCCTTGAATCATACCCTGATCCACTTATAGCACATGAGCATGCTCAGGGAACACAGAGCACAGAGCAGTGCGAGCATGCCCCAATTCCCCTGGTACAGCTCCCAGGGTTCCCCTGCACCCATGCATACCCACTCACACTAAATCTGGGTGCACTTCCATGGCAACCCCCGGGATAGCCCCCATCTCCTGCTCTTCACTAGCACCCCGCCTCCGTATCAGCCTTTCCCGCAGGGGCTCCAATGCTCAGTCCCCACAGTCCTGATGAGGAATCCAGTCAGCTTGCCCTGGGAGCCCACGGCCCTGAGATGCACCTGCTCCCCAGCAGCTTCATGCTCCACACTTGGGAGGTCCTGGGTGATGAGAAGTCATTTTTGGCTCCTAGTGAACCAGGTGACCAGTGGCATCTACACAGAACAAGGCCCCAGACTGGCCACAGGGGTCAGTAAGGCCACAGAGTGGGAGCAGATTGGAGACATGGGGACCTGATGCATTCTGACAGCTGAGACCCCTCACTCAGACAGCAGTCTAGTTGAAGCCTGGTATCCCAACATCAAAACTTCTTAGAAAGAGTCACACACGTGGGGTCTGACAAGCAGACCCCAGAGGGACATGACTTGTTCCTCTGGAGAACAGGACCGGCAGCGTCACTGGTCTTACCTGTGCGCCTCTGGAGTAGGACCTGAAGATGGTGCAGAACCTGCCCTGGCCTGACGTGTCCCTGAAACACAAGGGGAGTCAGTGGGACGTGACGTGTAGGACCTGGCATCCAGTGTGATTCCTGCATGGCGCTCCCCACCCCCTGGGTTACAATGGCCAACCTCTGTGGGCCTGAGAGCCCAGGAGACCACCTGCCAGACTGGAGAACCCCAAACCTACAGGAATTTACATCTCAACTTCAAGGTTCTGGAAAATGCTCCTTATTCTTGACGTGTAGCCTAGTGAGGGGAGAGGGGCCGCGGCTACTGTAGAGATGAGGCTTACGGACAAGGGGAGCTGGGCTCTGTTAGAACACACAGCCATGGACTCTGGTTTCTGTATCACAGAGCTGAACTCCTTCTGTGTTTACATAAAATCTCTTTAAATAGCCATTTCACGTAAAACGTAAACAGGACTCCTTCCTTCCTGTTCCCTTACAGATTCTCCACTTACTTCACTTAGCTCCCGAGGCTCCCGCAATAACTCTGAGGTGCTGTAGCCCCCACACCTAGGCTCCACACCCCCACACAGTCCGACTCACCAGAGCTCCAGCTTGACCCGCCGGCCATCCAACAGGATGGTGGTCGTCTTGTAGTCGATTCCTGCAAAGAAGCAAACAGTAGCTGAAGGTGACACTTGGAGATGAGTCTGCCAGGACCCGCCTTGCCAGGGCTCAGTAGATTCAGGTAGAGGGACACATACCCCCAGCTGAAGCCCTCTTGTGGCTCCAGCCCAGGGACATAGCGAGCTGGGCACTACAGCACCAGCCAAAGAGGGTGGCACAGGAGTAGAATCCAGCAAGCCTGTAGGAGGATGGCTCATCTCCAACTGAACTACTTTGTGTGAATCTCAAGTTCAGACATTTCTGAATTCCTGGGTTCACCATAGGCCCCAGGCACTGACAACTGGAGCATGTTTGGAACATGAGAGTAAAGAGATTTCCAAAATGCCATTTCTCTGGAGAGCTCTCTGCAGAACTGATGCATGCCATATCTTTAGTTTTTAATTTTTTATACTTTTATGAGAAAAAGTCAGCCCAAGAGAAGTTGGTAGAATTAGGGACAGTGCTGGGCATGTTATCTTACCTGGAAGATCTTCAACTGGTTTATGGACCATCTAGAAATTTCCTAAAAGCTCAGTGTTCCCTCCCCCCTTCTTTTTTTTTTTTTTAATTTATATTGATTTTCAGAGAGAGTAAGGGAGGGGTGGAAGAAGGAAGAGAGAGAGAGGGAGAGAGAGAGAAAGAGGGAGGAAAAGAAAGGGAGAATGAGGGAGGGAGAGAGAGAGAAAGAAGGAGAGAGGGCAGGAGAGAAGGGAGAGAGGAAGGGAGGGAGAGAGGGGGAAGGAGAGGGAGGGAGAGAGAGACAGAGGGAGAGGGAGGGAAAGAAAGGGAAGGAGGGAGGGAGGGAGGGAGATGGAGAGAGGGAGAGGGAGGAAGGGAGATAGAGGAAGAGAAGAGAGGGAGGTGAAGAAAGAGAGGAGAAGGGGAGAGAGGTGGGAGAGAAAGAAAGAGAAACATGATTTGTTGTTCCACTTATTTATGCATTCACTGGTTGATTCTTGTATGTGCCCTGACCAGGAATCAAACCCGCCACCCTGGTATATCTGGGTGACCCTCTAACCAACTGAACTACCTGGCTAGGACCTCCTCCCCCCTTCTTCAGACATAAGAAGGTAATCAGTTTCATGACTTTTTATAACACTTGCTCCAAGAGGGCTTCAAAATGGGCATATTATCATAGGTGTCTCACACAGTGTGTGTGTGTACACACGTGTGTGCAAGCTGACCTCAGAGTGGCTGCACATGGCAACCTCTCAGCACCTCAGGCACTGGTGCTCTACTCCCCACTGTGCTTCTGCCTGGCCAACTCCTAACTGCAAGTCAAAACCTGGCTTCCATACATCAAATGACACTTAACAGAAGGAAAATGCAACCCTCAAAGTGGAAGAAAATATTTGGAAATCATATATCTGATAAGACAATGCTATTCAGAATATATAAAGAAATCCTATAATTCAACAATAACAATAAAACAATGAAAAATTGGAAAAAAGACTTGAATAGACATTTCTCCAAAGAACACATACAGCCCTGGCCAGAGAGCTCAGTTGGTAGAGCATCATCCTAATAAGCAATGATCACTGGTTGGATCCCTAGTCAGAGCACATACAGGAACAGACTGTTTCTGTCCGTCTCTCAGCCTCCCTTCCCCTCTCTCTAAAAAAATTTTTTTCAATTTAATAAAAAATAAAGTGGTATTAAAAAAGAAAGAAGACAGCCTGACCAGGCAGTGGTGCAGTGGATAGAGTGTCGGACTGGGACACGGAGGATCCAGGTTTGAAACCCCATTGGTCACTGGTTTGAAGCCCAAGGTCACTGGATTGAGCAAGGGGTCACTTGCTCTGCTGCAGCCCCTTTTCATCAAAGCACACATGAGAAAGTAATCAATGAACAACTAAGGTGCCACAACAAAGAATTGATACTTCTCATCTCTCTCCCTTCCTGTCTGTCCCTATCTGTCCCTGTCTGTCTCTGTCACAAAAAAGAAAGAAAGAAGACATACAAATAACCACAATCACAAAAAGATGCTCAGCATCACTGATTATCAGAAAAATGCAAATCCAAACTACAGTGAGAGATCAGCTCACACCTATTAGATGGTTATTATCGAGAAAACCAGAAAACGCAAAGGTTGGGTAGGCTGTGGAGAAATCAGAATCCTTGTGCACTGTGGGTGGGAATGTAAAATAACACAGTCACTATGGAAAACAGTATGGCAGTTCTTCAAAGAATTAAATACAGAATTACCATATGATCCAGAAATTCCACTTCACGGTTAATACTCAAAAGAAATGAAGGCAGGGATCTGACCTGTGGTGGAGCAGTGGATAAAGTGTCGACCTGAACACTGAGGTTGCCAGTTCGAAATCCTGGGCTTGCCTGGTCAAGGCACATATGGGAGTTGATGCTTCCTGCTCCCCCCTTCTCTCTCTCTCTCCCCTCTCTAAAATGAACAAAAATCTTTAAAAAAAAAAAGTAAAAAAAGAAATGGAAGCAGGGAATGTATTTGTACACCTGGGTTCATAGCAGCATTATTCACAATAGTCAAAGGTAGAAACAACCCAAGTGTCCATTCAGGGATGAATGGATTAACAAAATGGCCTATACGATGGGATACAATTTAGCCTTAAAAAGGGAATACATTCTGCCTGACCTGTGGTGGCGCAGTGGATAAAGCGTTGATCTGGGAACAGTGAGGTCGCTGGTTCAAAACCCTACACTTGTCTGGTCAAGGCACATCTGGGAGTTGATGCTTCCTGCTCCTTCCCCTTCTCTCTGTCTCTCTCTCCTCTCTAAAATGAATTTTTTTAAAAAGGGATGACATTCTGATACATGCTATAACATGCATGAACCTTGACATTATGCTCTGGGAAATATGCTAGTCACAGAAGAGCAAATATTGTTTGATTCTACTTCTATGAAGTCCCTAGAGTAACCAGTATCATAGAGACAGAAAGTAGAGAGTTGACCATGGGCTGGGGGAGGGGAAGGGGAGTCAGTCAGTGTTGAATGCAGTTTGGGAAGATGAAAAGTTCTGGAGATGGATGGTGGTGATGGTCACACAACAGTGTACATGTAATTATACGCCTCTGACCTGTACACCTAGAAATAATTAAAATGGTAAATTTCATGTTATGTATATTTTACAACAGTTTTTTTTTAATTAATTAATTTATTTATTTTTTACAAAGACAGAGAGTGAGTCAGAGAGAGGGATAGACAGGGACAGACAGACAGGAATAAAGAGAGATGAGAAGCATCAATCATTAGTTTTTCATTGCGCGTTGCAACACCTTAATTGTTCATTGATTGCTTTCTCATATGTGCCTTGACCGCGGGCCTTCAGCAGACCGAGCAACCCCTTGCTGGAGCCAGCAACCTTGGGTCCAAGCTGGTGAGCCTCGCTCAAACCAGATGAGCCCGCACTCAAGCTGGCGACCTCGGGGTCTCGAACCTGGGTCCTTCTGCATCCCAGTCCGACGCTCTATCCACTACGCCACCACCAGGTCAGGTTTTACAAGTTTTTTAAAGTGAGAGATTCTCTTGCACATATTCTCCCATGAGAGATCTTTCAGGAAGAAACACAACTCAGGCCTGTCCACCATACCTCCTCTGCATCTGCCCTCCCGCATCTGCTGAGAACCAGCTCCTTTAGGTGGGAGCTCCTGGATTTCTGTCAAATAGGAAGCACAGATCTGGCCCAGGACTGGCCTCCTTTCAGTCCTGTCTCCACAGCTTCTGGGAGGCGGACCCTATGAGGATGATCTCCAGGACAACTGCAGATGTGGAGACCTATCCTCTAGGCAACAACAGACCTGCCTCCCCGTGGCAGAGCAGCCCTGCAGGCAGGCTCAGGCCTCCAGGACTGGACATTGACTGCTCTGCTCCCCTCCCCCAGGCCAGCCCCCTTGAAAGGGACGGTCCCGCAGCCAAGCTACCCAGAAGTGGCACTGTGGCCCAATGGCCCCACAGGGAACTGTGGGGAAGAGAGGGAACCCAGGAAGGCTCAGGAGGAGACAGGGTACAGGGAACTAGTTCCCACCCTCCACTCAGCTCTGGGCTCCCTCCCATAACCAGCATCATGAGTGTTGGGTGCCCTAAGCAACCTGCTGACCCATCTGCCTGAGTTCCATCCAGAACAACAGGACACTAACTTTGGTCTGTGTCAGAAATGACACCCAGTCTCTGTTCTTCAGCAACTCTGCTCGATGCTCTGCCAAACACACACACATGAGACCTGTGGGGACAGGCCTGTGGGGACTGGTAACAAGCAGGGGCCGCTGTCCTCCCGACACCCCCCACAACTGATTCAGAGGGCTCATTAGAGAACAAGATTCTCAAGGAACAATGCAGAGAAGCTAGAGTTTGATGGCTGAGCAATGTCACCACTGACGTGATTTAGACTCAGACAGTGACTGGGCTCTCTGGAGCCCTCTGGCGCTGACCCTGGCCTCCAGGGAAAGGTGGCTCCCACGACTGGTGCCAGCATGAGCACCCAAAGGAAGGCTGAGCACCCGTGTGAGGGGCCTGAAGAAAGTGGGCAGCAGGTCCCTATAGCAGAGAGCAGGACTCAGCTCAGAGCTGAGGACAGGCCAGGGGCAAGAGGTCAAAGTGGGAGGAGGGGGAAAATGGTGTGGGTGGAAAACCCCTCAGTTGACAAACTCACTTGGATATTGAAAAATTCAAATATATTCTGCATGCTTACTCTGCCTGTCACCCCACCACATCCCAAATCTGGATAAAAACTTACAATGATTTATAATATAAAAAATATAGACATACGAAGTCCAAAGAGAGAGGCTTATAGAAAAGTAGACTCTACCTGCTGTAAACAAAGATAGGTACCAACCAAACTTGACTATGAATCAGCTCTGACAATTCTTTGGTCTGAAGATTTGTTGCTGAAGAATTTCAGTCACCCACTCCCTCACTTCACTCCCACCCATCAGTACTTAAAAATCAAGCAGCTCTTTGAAAAAAAATGATAACCAGGTTTCATTAAGAACATTTTTTGCCAGGCCCTGGCTGGATAGCTTGATTGGTTAGAGCATCACCCCGAAGTACAGAGGTTGCCAATTCAATCCCTGGCCAAGGCACCATACAGAAACAGCTTGATGTTCCTCTCTCTCTTCCCTTTCCTCTCTTGCTGAAATCAATAAATAAAATTAAGCCTGACCAGGTGGTGGCGCAGAGGATAGAGCATTGAACTGGGATGCGGAGTACCCGGGTTCAAGGCCGTGAGGTTGCCAGCTTGAGCATGGGCTCATCCGGCTTGAGTGTGGGCTCACCAGCTTGAGCACAGAGACCCTGGCTTGAGCATGGGATCATAGACATGACCCCGTGGTAACTGGCTTGAGCAAGGGGTCACTCACTCTGATGGAGCCCCCAGGTCAAGATATATATGAAAAAGCAATCAATGAGCCTGACAAGGCAGTGGCGCAGTGGATGGAGCGTTGGACTGGGATATGGAGAACCCAGGTTCAAGACTCCAAGGTCGCCAGCTTGAGTGCAGGCTCATCTGGTTTAAGCAAAGCTCACCAGCTTGAGCCCAAGGTTGCTGGCTCAAGCAAGGGGTCACTCCGTCTGCTGTGGCCCCCCCCGGTCAAGGCACATATGAGAAATCAATCAATGAACAAGTAAGGAATCGCAACGAGGAATTGATGTTTCTCATCTCCCTCCCTTCCTGTTTGTCTGTCCCTATCTGTCCCTCTCTCTGTCTCTGCTACAAAAAAAAAAGCAATCAATGAATAACTAAGGAGCTGCAATGAAGAATTGATGCTTCTCATCTCTCTCCCTTCCTGCCTGCCTGTCCCTATCTGTCTCTCTCTCTCTCTCTCTCTCTCTCTCTCTCACACACACACACACAAAACAAACCAAAAAACATTTACTGCCGGCCCTGGCTGGTTGGCTCAGCGGATAGAGCGTTGGCGCAGTGTGTGGAAATCCTGGGTTCGATCCCTGGTCTGGGCACACATGAGAGGCCACCATCTGCTTTTCTTTCCCTCCCTCTCCCCCTTCTCACAGCCAGTAACTCCACTGGTTCAAGCATCAGTCCTGGGTGCTAAGGATAACTTGGTTGGTCTGAGTGTCGGCCTCAGGCACTGAGGACAGCTCAGTTGATTTGAGCCTTGGCCCCAGAGGGCAGTTGCTGGGTGGATCCCAGTCTGGACACATGCAGGAGTTGGTCTATTTCCCCTCCTCTCACTTGAAAAAAAAAAAAATTCACTGCCTGACCAGGTGGTGGCACAGTGGATAGAGTATCAACCTTGACACTAAGGACCCTGGTTTGAAACCCTGGGGTTGCTGGCTTCAGCGACGGCTCATTTGGCTTGAGCATGGTCCCATGGTCACTGGTTTGAAGCCCAAGGTAGCTGGCTTGAGCAAGGGGTCACTGTCTCGGCTAGAGCCCCCTGGTCAAAACACATATGAAAAGCATCAATGAACTAAAGTGCTGCAACTACATGTTGATGCTTCTCATATCACTCCCTTCCTCTCTGTACAGCACAGTCAAGACCATTCAGAACAGAAATCAGCTATTAGGAGATGGAACCCTGGTACATCAAAGTCAACCAGGCCTTTTGGGGACTGAAGCCACTCACAGATGAAGAGGGGTCACATGGGATGACTAGGTCTTAGACCTGAGGACTACAGACACTCCCTAGATGAACACAGGGCTTGGGGAGGCCAACAGGGGTCAGCAGCAGGTGATCAGAGGCTCTGAGGGGAAATGGGTACTGTTCTGAATCCTAGCCCTCTTCATAAGACCCTTTTACTCTGAAAGGTTTCAGGGCTTTATTTGTCCAGAGTCCTGGGGGGTATTTCTCACTCTCTGTGCTGGGAACCTGGGCACAGTTCACCCCCCTATCCACACATTCTTGTGTCTCACTACCTGCCCCCCCACCCCCGGCCAGGGAGTGACCTCTGGGATAACAGCCAGTTTTCTCATCTTGTTCTGATTTCTGGGAGATGCCTTCACCTTTATCTTCCAGCCATTCTATGATCTTTTAAAAAATTCTAGCCCTGGCCAGATAGCTCGATTGGTTGGAGTGTCAACAAAACCACAGAACTTCCTGGTTCGATCCCTGGTCAGGACACATAGGAACAGCTCGATGTTCCTGTCCCTCTGTTTCTCTGCCTGTCACTCTCTTAAAAAAAAAAAAAAAATCTGCTATTTTTTTCATTTAATTTTTAAAAGCTCTCTCTGGTCTTCTGGAATGTTCCCTTCTTAAAGCATCCTGTTCTTGGTTCTCAGATGCAGTACTTCTTTATCTCAGACATTATCATAATTATCATATGATCAAATTCTCGAATGTCTTTCCTCACCTTGTGGTGGCTCCCGGCTGTCCTTTCACCCCTCAGAAGTCCTGAAAACCCATGGGAAGTTCTGGGTGACTCTGTCTTGTGAACTGGGCTCACAGTGAAGCTGCCAGGTGCCTCGGGGAGAACGAAGCTCACAACTCTTAGACTAATGACAGTTCCAGGAAACACTACCTGCTGCCAAGGGCTCATTATCTAAGCGTGAGGGGTGAGGGGCAGCCAGAGTCTCCCATTTGGAATGGACTTACACTTGGCCCTCCACCGTGCCTAATTCTCCCACAGGGTGGACCTCCTGTATCTCGGCTGAGGACCACCCAGCCATTCAGCTCCTGCTCTGATTTCAGCCTATCCTTCTTGCGCTGAGTTCATAGGGGCCTGGGACGTGGGGCGCGGGATCCAGAGCTGTAGGCTCGCTGCTGGCCCCTCAGCCCAGGCTTTAGCTCTCTGCACTCAGCCGTGGCAGTGGCACCTGCTTCCCAAAGGTCAGCTGCTCTGACCTGATGAGTTCATAAGTTTTTAAGAATGTCTTTTGTTTCATGGGGTTTCTGAAGGGAGTGGTAATTTACCTGACACAAACTGCTTTCTAAGTGTCTATTATACAGAAGGCCTGGTTCCAGTAGCTGATGGACTCATGCTACCAGGCTGCCCTGTGCCATGTTTGCAGGGCTGCCTTCGCCTTCCAAATCACAGGAGACTGGGTTCTGTTTGTTCAGAATTTGTGTGTGTGTGTGTGTGTGTGTGTGTGTCAGAGACAGAGAGAGGGACAGATAGACAAGAAGGGAGAGAGATGAGAAACATCAATTCTTTTGTTGCGGTTCCTTAGCTGTTCATTGATTGATTTCTCATATGTGCCTTGACTGGGGGGCTACAGCAGACTGAGTGACCCCTTGCTCGAGCCATGCTCAAACCCAATGAGCCCGTGCTCAAGCTAGCAACCTCGGGGTCTCAAACCTGGGTCCTCCGCATCCCAGTCTGAGGCTCTATCCACTGCGCCACCACCTGGTCAGGTTGTTTGTTCGGAATTTTACCAAGAGCTGTTCACTACTTAGGAAGAAAAATCTCATCACCCATAGTGACACCTACACCAGGGGCATTTTCACTGTCACCTTCTCAGCATGTAGCACAAAGGTACCCAAGCACTGACCTACTGAAATACACATTATCTTACAACACATTGCACCCTGTTTTTCCCTTATATTACAAATATATGCATATATGCACATCTGTTTTAGTTCTGAGTGTAAGTAGAACAGATTACCTATGAATTTCATTCGTGTCATTCATGCAATAAAAGGGGATGCTGCAAAGCACTGGTCCAGAAGGACCTGCTGGGGCCCAGCATGACACGCTAACAGCCTCCCCACACTGTGTCCCTGTATCACTGGCCTCGTGTAGCAGTAATGTCCCTCGTGACCCTGTTGTCCCTTGATACAGCCAAGGCAAGGAGAAGCAGAAAGCAGCTCACTGGCTCCAGAAATATGCTGACGGAGGCTGGAGTTGCAGGAACATTATAATTACCTGTCATCTGCTGACTGCCATCCTTCACAAAGGTATTTCATAGCACGAATTCAGAGAGGAGGAAGGAGGAATGGTACAAAAATGATCATTAAAGTTTCAACTTTCTGGAATGTCATTTTATTTTCCAACAGTCACCCATGTCTGGTGATCTGGGGAGTTTACCAGGGCACCCCTCCTACCTGCCGAGACCTACTTCATCAGGAGCTGTAAGCAGATTTGTGGGGACACACAGGAGGAAGGCTGAGGACTGGGTAGCACAGACCAACAGGACATCAGTTCTGTCTGCACCTGGCCTCCCACACTCGGGAAATGGGACTTCTGCTATCCGAGTGGAGCATCTGCGGCCACACGGCCAGGCTGTCAAGGACAACCTAGCGCGAAGTCCACTCTTTCAGGGCCAGCTATTTTCCTGCACAGCAGCAAAGTAGCCCCTCTGTGGGCCGAAGTCACGGCACAGCGTGCTATCAGGAGTCCCGGGACAGAGCAGGCTGGAAGCCACAATTTCTTCTTCCACATCCCTTCCTTTAGAGCGTCACAACTCTCACACATCTGTTAGCACTGACGCAGGACAACAGACCCCAAGAAAGCCCACCCTCACTACAGCCGTAGGATATTACAGGTAACCAGGGCAAGGGAACACACACACATAAACAAGAACCAAAAATTCTCAGCTGTCTGCTTAGATCCACCCTCTCAGCTTGTTTTGGGTGCATAAAACAAGATTGCTGAGCCTGAGCAGGCGGTGGTACAGTGGATCGGCCTGGGATGCAGAGGACCCAGGTTCAAAGCCCCGAGGCTGCTGGCTTGAGCAAGAGGTTACTCGCTCTGTTGGAGCCCCCCCACCCCCAGTCAAGGCACATATGAGAAAGCAATCAATCAACAACTAAGGAGCTGCAACTGTACGCTGATGCTTCTCATCTCCCTCCCTTCCTGCCTGCCTCTCTATCTTCTATCTCTCAAAAAAAAAAAAAGTCCTGTATTTCACTTGTTATTTTTTTATTTTTTTGAGAGAGAGAGACAGGGACAGACAGGAAGAGAGATGAGAAGCATCAACTCATAGTTACATCACTTTAGTTGTTCACTGAGTGCTTCTCATACATGCCTTGACCAGGGAGTTCAAGCCACGACCTTGGGCTTCAAGCCAATGACATTTGGGCTCAAGCCAGTGACCATGGGATCATGTTGATCCTGTGCTAAAGCAAGCAACCTCGAGCTCAAACTGGGTGAGCCTACACTCAAGCTGTCAACCTCGGATTTCAAACCTGGGTCCTCAGCATCCCAGGTCAACACTCTATCCACCGCACTACCACCAGTCAGGTAGAAATACAGGATGTTTAAAAAAATTAATCATACCCCTGACCAGTTGGCTCAGTGGTAGAGTGTCACCCCAGTGTGAGGATGTCCTGGGTTCATTTCCTGGTCAGGGCACACAGGAGAAACAACCATCTACTTCTCCACCCCTCCCTCTCCCCCTCCTTTCTCTCTCCCTCCCCCCACCCCTCTCTCTCTCTCCTTCCTGTAGCCACGGCTCAACTGGTTTGAGTGCATCAGTCCTGGGCACTGAGGATGGCTCCTTGGAGCCTCCACCTCAGGTGCTAAAAATAGCTTGGTTGCGAACATGGAACCAGATAGGAAGAGTATTGGTCCCAGACAGGGGTTGCCAGGTGAATCCCAGTCGGGATACATGCAAGAATCTGTCTATCTCCCTTCCTCTCACTTGGAAAAAAAGAAAAAAATTAATCATAACCCCAAAACACAAAGATAACCACCACTAATGTTTTCACACAGTCACTCCACAATTCTCTTTCATTTGACACCTATTCATGTACAGTACTATATAAGTAGGCATACTTTTCCCCCCTTTACCCTTAGGCTGTTCCAGGTTTTTCATTTTTATTAAAAACAAAACAAAACAAAACCACAAAGCCTTCATTACCTCTAGTTGTGACCCCTATTATACTCTAGGAAGGATTCCCTAATTACTTGGTTAAAAGGGAAGACTTCTTAAGGCTCTGGATACATGTTGCAGAGTCCTTTACAGAGAACACCATACACATGCCCCTGGTGTACTTTTAGTGCTGTTACCAGACTTTCTCTGTGATTAAGTTAAAGGTGAGTGTTCCATCCTATTGAATTTTTTTTCAATTGAGAGGAGAGAGAGTGAGACAGACTCCCACATATACCTTAATGGGGATCCACCTGGCAACTCCATCCTGGGCCTATGCTGGAATCAACCGAGCTATTTTTAGCATCTGAGGCAGACACATTCAGACAAATTAATCTATCCTCAGCTCCTGGAGCCATAGCTCGAACCAACAGAGTCACTGGCTGCAAGAGAAGAAGAGGGAGAGAAGGGCAGATGGTTGCTTCTCTTGTGTGCCCTGACTGGGGATGTCCATATGCCAGGTCGATGCTCTATCAACTGAGCCAACTGGCCAAGGCCCTCTTTAAAATTTTTTAAGTCGATTTGAGAGAGAGAGAAAGAAAATTTGATTTTGTTTTGACTTACTTATGCATTCATTGATTGATTCTTATGTGCCCTGACCAGAGGTCAAATCTGCAACCTTGGCATATCAGGACAACACTCTAACCAACTGATCATTCTACTTAATTTTTTTTTTTAATTTTATTTATTTATTTTTTACAGAGACAGAGAGTGAATCAGAGAGAAGGATAGACAGGGACAGACAGGAACGGAGAGAGATGAGAAGCATCAATCATTAGTTTTTCATTGCGCGTTGCAACACCTTAGTTGTTCATTGATTGCTTTCTCATATGTGCCTTGACCATGGGCCTTTAGCAGACCGAGAAACCCCTTGCTGGAGCCAGCGACCCTGGGTTCAAGCTCAAACCAGATGAGCCTGCGCTCAAGTCGGTGACCTCGGAGTCTCAAACCTGGGTCCTCCACATCCCAGTCCGACGCTCTATCCACTGCGCCACCGACTGGTCAGGCCATTCTACTTAATTATTTTTTATTTTTCTGAAGTTGGAAACGGGGAGGCAGTCAGACAGACTCCCGCATGCGCCCGACCGGGATCCACCCGGCATGCCCACCAGGGGGCAATGCTCTGCCCATCTGGGGCATCGCTCTGTTGCAACCAGGGACATTCTAGCGCCTGAGGCAGAGGCCATGGAGCCATCCTCAGCGCCTGGGCCAACTTTGCTCCAATGGAGCCTTTGCTGCGGGAAGGGAAGAGAGAGACAGAGAGGAAGGAGAAGGGGAGGGGTAGAGAAGCAGATGGGCGCTTCTCCTGTGTGCCCTGGCCAGGAATCAAACCTGGGACTCCTGCATGCCAGGCCGAGCTCTAGCACTGAGCCAACTGGCCAGGGCCCATCATATTTAATTTTAAAGTTAAATATTTGTCCATGTTTTTTTTTTGTTTTTGACAGAGACAGGAGGAAAAGAGATGAGGAGAATCAACTTGTATTTTACATGTTCATTAACTGTTTTCTTTTTTTGTTTGTTTTGTTTTTTTTTTTTGTTTTTTTTTTTTACAGGAACAGAGAGAGAGTCAAAGAGAGGGATAGACAGGAATGGAGAGAGATGAGAAGCATCAATCATTCAATCATCAGTTTTTCGTTGCGACACCTTAGTTGTTCATTGATTGCTTTCTCATAGGTGCCTTGACCGCGGGCCTTCAGCAGACCAAGTAACTTCTTGCTCGAGCCAGAGACCTTGGGTAGAACCTGGTGAGCTTTTGCTCAAACCAGATGAGCCTGTGCTCAAGCTGGCAACCTCGGGGTCTTGAACCTGGGTCCTCCGCATCCCAGTCCGACCAAGAAAGCTGTTTGCATATATGTATGTGCGTGCGTGCAAGCATGAGTGTGAGTGTAGACTCAGGACTGTGGGCTCCTATGGAAGATCTGTATCACAGGCCAGTGCAGCAACTTCTGCAAGCTGACGAGGATTCTATCTGCCACCCTGCTCCTGAGATCTGTGCCCAGGGACAGGCCTTCCCCACTGTCCAAACTGTGTCTTGAAGAAAACCAGATTCAGTTCCTAAAGCCTTCCAGCAGTTTGAGGACCACCAATACCAGACCCAGGAAGAGAGAGGACCAAACACACAGAAATCAATATAAAATGATCATGTAAATAGGAGATTTGCTGAATGAGTGCGAAGTGGTGTATCTGTAACAGCAGTGCTGGGCCCAGGGGCTTTGGGGTAGATACCAACAATGCACATGGGCAGGGTAGACAGTCATTGCTGCTGCCAAGTTAGTGCGTGCAATTCCTCTGCAGTGACTCTTGGACCTAAACACAGAACCTCAGCACCCTGTTAGATGTCACCATGTTCCTTCAGTCACTCAAGGTTGTACAAAGCATCCAAGTCCCGATAATGTCACTTAATCTGTCACCCATTCCTCCCAGCAAAGATCTAAGTAGCAGGCACTCACCCTACCTTGGCCTAGTGACAGACAAATGCCTAGAAAGGTCTAGGCTGGCGAAGACCCAGCTTATGACCCCAAGAACCACAGATGGAACCACAGGCCCACCTCAGCCACAGAGCTGCCAACCAACTGGTGGCTTCCTGGGCTCACAAACACATGCTCATCACCTAGCTGATATCTCTGTCTAGAGTTGACAGGAATTCACTTGCCCAGAGATCTGGCACCTGGCTGTCTGCACTCTGACACTTTCCAAAATCTGTGAAGTGCCTGCCTTTCCAGCCCTTGGGTCTTTTTCCATTCTCTGTTCTTCCTCAAAGATACTAGGACACCCTTTCTGGAGTGGGGGACTCCTTCTCTCGGGATGCTGGCCTCCTGACCCCACGCTCTCTGCACTCCTGTTAGACCACTCCTCATCTTCCCTCCCTCTTCACAATCCTGAAGGTTTGTCTTTTTGAGTGCCCCCCACCCTGCATGATTTGCTTCCCACTCATGAGTCTAGCCAAAGTGCCACACTGCTCTGTGACATCAACACCTAACACCTTGAGGGGCCAAAGCTTATCTGGCCATGCCCACCAACCTGCTCACCTTGTCCATCAGTGCAGAGTTTACTTGTCCCCATCCTTCCTGTACCCTCTGAAGGGCACATGTCCACAGTCATTGAGATACTCGATATTCCCACTTTGGCAGAAGACAATTGTGCACTGTGGACATCAGAGTCTGCCTATCACTACTGACTCTATACGAGCACAATCATAACCAGGAAACCTTGGTTACCACCTCAAAGTTCGAGTTCACTCTATTCACTTGTATTTACCCTCATTTCCCATCCTAATGAGGACTCCACACACCTAGTGCTGGCTTAGCCCCTCCTGGTCTCTTATGCCTTGTACTCACAGTCCTAACATCCTGCTCCTGAGGGTCCAGGGCAGTACATCCTGCCCCAGAAGCCATCTCCTTTCTTCCATGCTCCAGGGCAGGGTGCCAGAAACTGAGACCCTCCCCCACTTTCTCCAAACACCCAACAGAGGATGCCCTGACTGATGTGGTCCCAGGCCCTACAACACCCCATCGAGAGGCACGTCATCACACAAGGTGCTGCCCACTCCCGGGGTTGCCTATGACTCTGCCTCTTCTCTTCCTCACCTAGGCCACAGACTAGGTAAGTGGCCAGCTTCTCAGGGACCAACAATTTCATACCTTGCCAACAGTAGTTCATACAGAGCAGGAGGCAAGAGTACCTACAAGACTCTCTCATCTTCTTCCCCACTTCCTGTAACACATTTCTATTTAGTTCATCATCCAAGCCACTACTAGCACTCTTGCTAATGGGAACAATGACATTATATGTACACAACACAAGACAGCAATGTCACTGCAACCACACAACCTTGAAAGAGGGACTGGCTCTGCCCAGCAGTACACCTGTCGTGGAAGCATTTGCCTGTTATCTGCTTAGCTTATAGAAAGTAATAAAGATCGAGGAAAAACTTTAAGATTGAAAATATTCAACCCACTCAACTGTTTGCTGAAAATTTAAGAAGGGTCACACAAATCCAAATTACAAATCAGCCCAGTTAGCAGCACAATCTGGAGTGGATAAGGTAACCTGTTCCCAACCCCAGCCCCTAGCCTGCCACCCTCTCAGGTAGGGGCGGACTGATCTTCACACCCCCACAGAGGTGAATGCCTCTGGCACAGGGGTACACAGGCAGACAGGTCTATGCATGAACCTCTGTGGCCTTTTGGAAACCTGTGGTTTGCTGCCCTGGTTGGCAGCTGACCTGGGAGCTGTCGGGGCTTTGCTACTCTGCTGGATCCAGACAGGAAGGAGGCAGCAGGGCAGGGACAGTGCAATGAAGGCAGAACAAATGGGCCTCAGTGACTGGTCCCAGGCCCCAGAACAGAGGGAGGAGGCAGCCCCGGGACCAGGGACAGAAGTGCCAGGAGAAGGAAAGAGGAGTTCAGTTTGGAATGCACTGAGAACAAGGGAGTGTAACGCATAGGAAACACTAGAGAGGAGGACTGTGGCTGCATAGAAGCAATAGAGAGAGGGCTTGTGGTCATCAGAGAGAGAAGCCAGGCCCAGGCCCAGGCCGGAAGTGAGGGTAAGGGTGCAAGAGCGCCTAGTGAGAGGGTCACTCCCACCAATCAAAGTGCCAGGTTCAGGAAGACAGAAGTGCCAGGCCCTGTGCTGCCTGAGATAGCTGCTGGCTCTCCACCTGAGTCTTGGTTCCTCATCTGTAAAATGGGACGATGACGGTACCTCCATCACAGGGTGTCAGTGAGGACTAGATGAGGAACTGCACCAAGCTCGGCCCTGGGCCTAACAGTATCATGCTGAGGCCAACATCCACCTGGGAACCAGCATCTGACAGAGGGAAGGCAAACCCCAACAAATCACCAAGAAAATAGACAAAAGCCAGGCATGAGTGCCCAACCAAGTACAGAGAGAGAGGGGGTGAAAAGGGGCAGTGTGGTGGTCAGAACGGGGATGCTGCACACAGGCTGCTCCTTCATTTGGCACACACGTCTGGCTAGTGCCTCCTGGGTGCAGGTCTCATGCTACTGTTGAGGACAAATCAACATAACAGACACCAGGGCTGTACAGGCCAGAGGCCCACTCTGACTCAGGAAAACAGTATGGAGAAGCATCTGAAGACACTGTGTACTCTCTGAGGTTTGAAACGAGAACGGAAACCCACTTCCAGCCAGGTGAAAAAAGACATTTGGAACTGTCTAGTAAAAAGACATAGAGGCCCTGGTCAGTTGTCTCAGTGGTAGAGCATCAGCCCAGCGTGTGGATGCTTAAGTCCCGGGTTTATTCCCAGCCAGGGCACACAGGAGAAGCAACCATCTGCTTTTTCACCCTTCCCCCTCTCCTTCCTCTCTGTCTCTCTCTTCCTCTCCCGCAACCATGGCTCCACTGGAGCAAGGTTGGCCTGGGTGTTGAGGACGGCTCCATGGCCTCCGCCTCAGGCGCTAGAATGGCTCCGGTCACATCGGAGCAAAGCCCCAGATGGGCAGAGCATCGCCCCCTGGTGGGCGTGCCAGGTGGATCCTGGTCAGGTGCATGCAAGAGTCTGTCTGCCTCCCTGCTTCTCACTTCAAAAAAGTACAAAAAAAAAAGGAAAGAAAAAGCCATAGAGGCCCTGGCCGTTTGGCTCAGTGGTAGAGCATCGGCCTGGCGTGCGGGGGACCCGGGTTCGATTCCCGGCCAGGGCACATAGGAGAAGCGCCCATTTGCTTCTCCACCCCCCTCCCCTCCTTCCTCTCTATTTCTCTCTTCCCCTCCCGCAGCCAAGGCTCCATGGAGCAAGGATGGCCCGGGCACTGGGGATGGCTCCTTGGCCTCTGCCCCAGACGCTAGAGTGGCTCTGGTCGCGGCAGAGCGATGCCCCGGAGGGGCAGAGCATCGCCCCCTGGTGGGCAGAGCGTCGCCCCTGGTGGGCGTGCCGGGTGGATCCCGGTCGGGCGCATGCGGGAGTCTGTCTAACTGTCTCTCCCCGTTTCCAGCTTCAGAAAAATACAAAAAAAAAAAAGGCCATAGAGCTGGGAAATGTGGTGAGCTCTGGCCTGGCTGCTGAGTTGCTGATGTGGGCCAGAGCCCACACTCTGGCCCCCCAGGGTTGAAGGTACACAGTGTCCTCCCTGCATAGGCACAACACTAATACAGACATACTCAGCAGGCCCAACATTAGCGGCAGACCTCAGCATTTGCCTGACTTTGTCCACACCTGCACAATTGTTTCACTCCTCCTGTACATTGGACCTCCTTTCTTCCTCTGCACATGCGGGGTTCAGAGAAGCCAAGTGTCACATACACTCAGCAGCTCCCATCAACACTGACCCCAGAGGAGCAGACAGGAAGACAGGGAGTTAGGCCTCTCTCGATTCTTCCAAGACTTGGGCATATCAACTATATCACATCTTCCTCATCTTTCTGTTGACCTTCAACGTGAAGATATGTGAGCATCAAGGTACAGAGGACAAACTCTCAATCAGGATCTTCACCACCCTCGGGACAAGACAGGCTGTACACCAGAGTGCATCCAGCACACCGCCCCGCGGACCCACGGCCCTGGCGCAGAGTCAGATCTGGCAGTGCACTTGGGAGCAGAAGCTGCTCACGGAAGCCTCTACCTTCTTCCTGCCAGCTTCTACAACTCAGACTCCTTGCCGCTTATGCTCTAAAGCATGTTTCCCCAGCAGATGGCCCAGTGGAACCTTTATGCAAAGTGCTCTGCTCGCTTCTGAGGAAAGTACTGACCTTCCCCTAAAGTCACTGGGTATTAAGAAAAAGGGAGGCTCTGGCCAGTTGGTTTAGTGGATACAGCACTGGTCCAGTGTATAGATGTCCCAGGTTTGACTCCCGGTCAGGATACACACGAGAATCAACTATCTGCTTCTACTTCCCTCCCTCCCCCCTTCTTTCTCTCCCCCCCCCCTCACAGCCACTGGCTTCACTGGTTCAAGACTGGGCATCTAGCAGTGAGAACAGCTCAGTTGGTTCAAGCATCAGCCTCAGGCACTGAGGCTAGCTCGGTTGGTTGATTCAAGTATCGATCCCAGACAGGGGTTGCCAGGTGGATCCTGGTCGGGGCACATGTGAGAGTCTGTCTTACTATCACCCTTCCTCCCAATTAGAGAAAAAAAGAGAGAGAGGAAGAGAGGAAGAGAGGAAGGGAGAGAGGGAGAGAGAGAGAGAAAGAAAAGGCCCTGCCTGGAGCATCAACCCAAAGCGCAGAGGTTGCCAGTTCAATCCTCGGTCAGGGCACAGTCAGGAACAGCTCCATGTTGCTGTCTCTCTCTCCCTGCCAGAAAAGAAAGAGAGAGAGAGAGAGAGAGAGAAAGAGGAAAGGAAAGGAAAGGAAAGGAAAGGAAAGGAAAGGAAGGAAAGAAAGAAAGAAAAAGAAAGAAAGAAGACCTCCCAAGAAGGTTTTCAAGTCAACAGAAACATATAAGCACAGCACACACTGGAATCACCCAACTCCAAGAGCCCCTGTGGGCTCCCGCAGGGGTTGGCACATTGTCACATATGGCTCATCACTACTTTGGGCGCCAGAGCTAAAAAGGCCATTTTGATGACTCACATGTTTATGAAGCTGGGAAAAGCAACCTGCACTCATGTACATATCTGAGGAACAAGCTAGACAAGACTTCAACGTGGGTAAGTCATCTGGGTGGCTCAAGGGAGGGGATTTGGTTAAACGCTTGTCACTGGTGGGGACCTCCCTGCCATGGGTAATCTGCTCCTGGTCAGAAGAACCACAAAAGTTTTGGCAGAAAATAAGAAGTCTAGAATATGCTGAAGGCTTTTAACAACAAAGGGGGAAAACAAATACACATATATCTTTTGTAAGAAGATCAGAAATAAAAACTTTGGGCCTGACCAGGCGGTGGCGCAGTGGATAGAGCATCAGACTGGGATGCGGAGAACCCAGGTTCGAGACCCCGACGTCGCCAGCTTGAGCGTGGACTCATCTGGTTTGAGCAAAGCTCACCAGCTTGGACCCAAGGTTGACAGCTTGAGCAAGGGGTTACTTGGTCAGCTGAAGGCCCACGGTCAAGGCACATATGAGAAAGCAATCAATGAACAACTAAGGTGTTGCAACGAAAAACTGATGATTGATGCTTCTCATCTCTCTGTTCCTGTCTGTCTGTCCCTGTCTATCCCTCTCTCTCTCTCTCTTTCTGTCTCTGTAAAAAAAACCCACAACTTTGATTACAAGTTTTTCAAAGGAAAAATTCCCATGACACTGAATCCAGAGCACCAGTGCTCCAGAGCTTCCAAAACCCCAACAGTCTCCGTTAGGAAGCCTTCGGAGGAGCAGAAAGAAGTCCACTCGGGTCCAGTAACTTCACCCTGACAAAGAACAGCAGGCCTTGGAGTCAGTGCGCTGATGATGCCTTGACTGTAAAGACCCGCTCCTCATGTTGCGCATGTCTTAACCTCAAGGACCTCTAGACACAGGGGCCAGGTACTCTGCCTTCTCCACTTAACGCCAAGGGGGAGCTGCGGTACCCTGTGAGTGTGCCCTGGTCCTAACAGCACATGGAGCCTAAGAGTGGGCTTTCTGCTCCATTTCTGGCAGATGGTCCTCTCCTGGACCAGGCATCTCCCTTACCTCAGGCAGGGCTCCACATCTTACTTAGTCAGCATGTCATAGGAAGTGAGGCAATGCACTGCAACTTGACAGAGGGGACAGAGGCGGTTCCTATCTTTTCAGCTAGTAGCTCTGTGTTCCCTGAATGCTCACTGCATTGGCAGGGGTACCTGATGGTGAGGCTAAGCTGACCCTCAGGCATGTAAATCTATGTCCCAGGAAACTACTGTTGCCCCTGACAAAGCCCAACCCCTCTCACACTCTTCACACATCCTACCAGCAGCCCGGGAGCAGGGCTCCAAGAAGCAACACTACCCCTGGAAAAGCAACTCAACCACCCACTCACTGTCTGAGTCAGGAGGGCCACCTCTCACTGCAGCTGCCAAGTGTCCATTAGGGTTAAGGTGGCAGCGGCTGGTGAAAGGGTCTGCTAAAGCCTCAACACCAACAAAAGCCCTCCCTCTAGCAAACCTGGTGGGTCTCACACTTTCCTCCCTCAGCTAAAAACAAACCCAGAGTTCCCCTTCCCTGCCCTTCCAGATGTCACCTCTAAGCTAGGGCTGACAGCCCGTGCTTCGGGCTGTGGCTCAGCTACCAACTGCTGGAGCTGTTACAGGAGGAAGGGCGTTCAGCCAGCCCAGGTAATCCAACAACCTTGACGAGTCCTAAATTGAGAGGGTCAGAAAAGCTGCGTCACCTGACCAGGCGGTGGCACAGTGGATAGAGCGTCGGACTGGGATGCAGAGGACCCAGGTTCAAGATCCCGATGTCGCCAGCTTGAGCGCGGGCTCATCTGGTTTGAGCAAAAGCCCACCAGCTTGGACCCAAGGTTGCTGGGTCCAACAAGGGGTTACTCGGTCTGCTGAAGGCCCGCCGTCAAGGCACATATGAGAAAGCAATCAATGAACAACTAAGGTGTCGCAACGCGCAATGAAAAACTAATGATTGATGCTTCTCATCTCTCTCCGTTCCTGTCTGTCTGTCCCTGTCTATCCCTCTCTCTGACTCACTCTGTCTCTGTAAAAAATAAATAAATTAAAAAAAAAGAAAAGCTGCGTCCACACTCTCAGCTGCCCACAGGCAAGCAATTTACAAACAGCAAATGCTCAGAGCAGTCAGACAGGACTGACAAGAGCCCAAGAAACAAAGCAACAAAGGGTGTGGAGAGAAAGGACCTGAAATAGAATGAGTTAGACAAGACAGAACTCCCAGAAGCACCAAAGGAACTTGGAGAGACCGGATGCTGATGACTATAAGCAGAATCCCTGGTTCTCCTAACGAAACACCCGGTGGGGCCTGGGACAAGGCCCCAGTCAGAACGGACACTGGCCACACTGCTTCTTGGCCAAGATAACTACGTTTGTTTACATTACACATGTAAATTAAGGGGGGCCCAGACAAGTGCTGGTGATGTGTATTTTAGCCACCACCCAGAAAGTTTAATAACACCATGAATGGGGCATTTTCCTCCAGCACAAGGTGCTGATTCCCTGAGCACTGAGTAAACACTTTAGGGGGCTAGCCCGCCTCTGAGCTCCCCCTCCCATCTCTGCAGGCGCCACAGGGTTGTGAGAAAACCCTGGTCGTACCTGCACATCGTCACGGGTTCTCCAGCTGGGCCCCACAGAACCCAGGGCGCCATGAGACTTCCACCCCTGGGTGCTCTCCTCTCAGCTACAGCCTTCCTCCAGCTCCCGAAAAACATTTTCGTCACCCGCCTCCTAGGTGTGTAGTTACCCAGAAGACACCAAGCTTCCCGGCTCCAAAAGCCTTTCCCAGAATGCTCACAGCAGAATCTCAGCCTCCCATTAAACCATGAGCCTCTGAAAAGACCTCAAGCTGATCCGTCAAGTGCCAAACCGACTGTAAGCGCAGGACCCAGCTGCTTTCCGCCAGCCTCGGGCCTCCAGCCGAGTTGACAATGGTGAGAAAGAACACAGACTGCGAACTGCCACAGGCCTGCTCCCTGCCGGGCAGAGTTAGGCTTGAACCGCAGTGAAGAGATGAAGAAAGGCAAGGCGCGGATCCTTGGCTCCTAACCGCAGTCCAGCCGGGTCGGGCAAATGGCTGGCTGGCGGCTTCTCATCACAGACCCGACGTTGACAGGAGCTGGCAGATCAGGTCCCCCCGGGGAAGGCGCCTCCCAGGCCAGCTAACTGCGGGGACTGCGTGGTGCTCACACCGCCTCCGAGCCGCCTTGGGCCCAGCCGGGCGAGCTCTGCAGCGGAGCGCCCTGAGCCCTGCCCGGGAGGGGACGGGGAGCGGCGCCCGAGGCCAGGCCAGCGGCGGGGCCTCCTTACCGTTACTGTAGGCGTACGGGGACTCGGCCGCGCCGTCCTGCAGGCTCTCCAGGATCTCGCCCTTGCCCACATCGCTGTCGCCTACCAGCAGGAATTTGAGCAGGTAGTCGTAGCTCTTGACCGGGCTGCCCTGCGTCCCCATCCTCGCTCACGCGCGCGCAGGCCGCGCCCGCATGCCCACGGCGCCAGCCGCGGGTACACGGCGGGGAGGAGGCCTCCGACCGACCTGCGGGAACCGGGCGTAGGTGAGCGGAAGCTGGCGAGGCCCGGTCCGCGAGGGCCCGACCACCTCCGACTGCTACACGGACAGCCCGGGTCGCACCGCCCAGTCGCGCCGGTCGCCCGCACCTGCTCCTCTGACCGCCTCACCTCAGGGATGCCGCCGCCCCGCCGCTTCCCGCACCTCGTCGCGCAACCCCGCCCCGCCCCCAGACCACGAGCCGCCATTGGCCGCCCGCCCATACCCATTGGCCTCCGCATACGTCCTTCATGTCCGCCCGCCCCCCACCGTTTCCCACACAGCCCAGGAAAGCCTCCGGTTTCCCCGCCCCATGCCGCCCCCTTTCGACCACCATTGGTCACCTATCCCTCCTTTCCTAAGATCATTGGTCCCAGAGGACGTCTGTCATGACTGCCGCCCTCCCCGCCGCGGCCCACACAGCGTTGTGGAGATTACAGCCGCTCTGTCTTGTTGCTGTCGCCATTGGTCACTCGCCTCCCGCTTTCCCAGAACCATTGGTCCACCTGCACGTCAGTCAGCACCACTACAGCCCTGGAGCGTCCCAGAGCCACCACAATCCCGCCCACTGCCCCAACATACTTTGAGCCCTCGCCTGCTCCACCCCCCCAGTCACCATTGGCCACCGAAGCCAATCCTCCCAGACCCATTGGACTACCACCACATCGATCACCCTTCTAAGCCCACCTTCCTCCCGCCCCTCCCCTACACGCTCACCAGTCAGGAGCTTGGAACTCCAGGTTGTTTGCATACGCCTCCTTTTTTCCCCGTGGACGGGAGCTGTATGGTGGCGGTCCCGGGAGTGAGGTGACGCGGCTGAGCCCGGGAGAACTAAACCCCTTGTTAAATTGTGACCGGCTGGCTTCCGCAGAGACTCCGGAGAATGCAAAGCGGCCCCTGAAACTGCGCTCACGGAAGCGGGCCCTCCCGAGGTAGGGCGTGACCCAGGCGTAGCCAGGCAAAGGCGGCCAATCGGTGCTGCCCCAGAGAGGCGGGACTTCCGTTGCCAGGAAGGGGTGGGCCCGAGGGGGCGGGGGCTGGGCCGGGAGTTTAGGCGCCGCGGCTCCGAGTGGATGGAGTGAACGACCCTGGGGTGCAGGCCCGGGCCTCTGCCCTTCGACCTGGGCAAGGCCGTAGGTCACAGCGCGTGGCTGTGAAAGCCTAACGTTCAAGAACCTCGGCGGCTCCTGGTGCGGATGACTCTTCAGCTGTCAGAGGTGATAGCAGCACAGGCTCCAGTGGCGGAGCGACAGGGTTCTGCCCTCACGGCCCCTGGGCTGAGACTAGATGTTCAGTCAGATCCGCGTCAGACAGGTGAGGGACTTCATGGGGGCCCGTGACGCGGGTGAGGACCTGCGTTATGGCTTGACCACAGAGGCCTCCAGGAGGAGGTGATTTTGGGGATAGGTGGATTATTTTTCTATTTACTTGTTTATTTGTTTGTTTAGAGAGAAAGAGAGAAGCATCAACTCGTAGTTGCTTCACTTTAGTTGTTTATTGATTGCTCCCCGTAAATGACAGGCTCAAGCCAGCGACCCCGTACTCAAGCACGCGACCTCGGGTTTTGAACCTGGGACTCTGAAGTCCCAGGTCAATACTCTGTCCGCTGCGACACCACGGGTGGGTCAGGATAGGTTATTTTTCTTAATGAGCAAAGAAGTATGAAAAGCCTGTGAACATGTGAAGTTTCACTCAGTGAAATGGAAATTAAATTAAAATGATACCGTTTTCACCCAACAAATTGGCAACATCCCTTGTGGGGCTGGGTGTGGGGAACAGCCCTCAGGGAGGGAGGTGGGACTGGCTAGTAACTCCACGTCTGATTTCTCATGGAGAAGTCCTCAGAAAGGAGCTCAAAGAATTTCACTGCAGCCTTGTAGTGATGGGTGAAAGTCTGGAAGCTATTAAATTAAGGAAGTGAGCAACATAAGGCGAGGACAGCACAACCTGAGAAGAAAACAAATGCCAGTATAATATGTACAGTGTAATTTCAACATTTATGCTTAAAACAATCTACAAATCATTTCATTCTAGATTTTATTTTTCTTTAGAGAGAGAGAGATGGGAAGCATCAGCTCACAGTTGCATCACCCCAGCTGGTCATTGATTGATTCTCATACCTGCCTTGACAGAGGGGCTGGGATGGAGGTTCAAGCTGAGCCAGTGACCCATTGCTTAAGCCAGCAACCTTGGGCTTCAAGCTAGCAAGCCTGCACTCAATCCAGATGAGCCCACACTCAAGCCATCCATCTTGGGGTTTGTTTGTTTTTTATTCTTTTTTTTTTTTTTTTTTTTTTTTTTTTTTAGAGAGAGGAGAGGGAGAGACAGAGAGAGAGAAGTGGGGGAGGAGCTGGAAGCATCAACTCGCATATGTGCCTTGACCAGGCAAGTCCAGGGTTTCAAACCGGTGACCTCAGCATTTCCAGGTTGACGCTTTATCCACTGCGCCACCACAGGTCAGGCCTTTTTTTTTTCCTTTTAATTTTTTTTTTAATTCATTTTAGAGAGGAGGGGGAGAGAGAGAGAGAGAGAGAGAGAAGGGGGAGGAGCAGGAAGCATCAACTCCCATATATGCCTTGACCAGGCAAGCTAGGGTTTTGAACCGGCAACCTCAGTGTTTCCAGGTTGACGCTTTATCATCTTGGGGTTTTGAACCTGAGTCCTCAGAACCAGCACAGTGGATAGAGCCCTGACTCAGGACACTGAGATCCCCAGTTCAAAACCTGAGGTCACCACTTCTGGTGCAAGCTTGAGCATGGGGTCACTGGCTTGCGCACAGAATCATCAACATGATCCCAAGGTCACTGGCTTAAGCAAGGATTCACTGGCTCTGCTTGAGACCCTCAGTGAAGGCACATATGAGAAGCAATCAATGAATAGCTAAAGTGAAGCAACTATGAGGTTGATGCTTCTCATCTCTCCTCCCTCTCTCCCTTCCTGTCTCTCGCTATATGTGTATATATTTTTAAAAATAGATTTACATGTAGAGAAATACAATGCTTGTCTTGAAGGATATGTCTTCCAGATATATGGACGTGTCAACAAATGGACAGCATTGTTACCTCTGGGGTAACTTTTTCTTCATTGATGACATTTTTATGAGAACATACTCACATAGGACATCTAACTTGTAAGTAAGGCAAAAAGTTAAGCATAAAAGTACCATACAATGCAGCAATTACACTCCTAGAGAAATGAAAACATATGTCCACACAAAAACTTATACATGGGTCCTGGCCAGAAAACTCAGTTGGTTAGAGCATCATCCCCATAGGATATGCAAAGGTTACAGGTTTGATCCCTGGTCAGAGCACATACAAATATCACAAGAATCAACCAGTGAATGCATAAGTAAGTGGAACAACAAAGAAATGTTTCTCTCTCTCTCAAATCAATAAAAAAACACCTTGTACATGAATGTTCACAGCAGCATTATTCACAATCACCGAAAGGCAGAAACAACTTAAATGTCCATTAACAGATGAATGGACAAACTGGTATATCCATACAATGTCTATATTCATCCACAAAAGGAATAAAGTACTGATAATTGCTATATTCCATTTATATGAAACTTTCAGAATAGGCTAGTCCATAAACAGAAAGTGGATTAGTGGTTGCCAGGGCCTAAGGTAAGGAGAAATGGTGAGCGACTGCTTAAGGGGTTTGGGTTTCTTTCTGAGGTGATAAAAATGTTCTAAACTTGGTGATGGCCATCTGACCAGGTGGTGGCACAGTGGACAGAGCGTTGACCTGGATGCTAAAGACCCCGATTTGAAACCCCCAGGCTACCAGCTTGAGCGCAGGCTTACCGGCTTGAATGGGGGGCGGAGGAGTCTCCAGCTCTAGTGTGGGGTCATAAACATGACCTTAAGGTTGCTAGCTTGAGCCCAGGGTTGCTGGTTTGATCTCAAGGTCGCTGGCTTGAGCAAGGGGTCACTGGCTCAGCTAGAGCTCCCTGATCAAGACACCTATGAGAAAGCAATCAATGAACAACTACAAGTGTTGCAACTGTGAGTTGGTGCTTCTCATCTCTCTCCCTTCCTGTCTCTCACAAAAAATAAATAAAAAATAAAAATTGGTGATGGTTGTACTACTTGGTAAAGTTACTACAAATAATTGTGCACTCAAAATGGGTGAGTTCTGTGATATGTAAAATATATCCTCAGTATATCCATTTAAAAAATAACAAAGGTTGTCAAAACAGAGCCAAGCAGCCCTTACTAGACCAGGCACAGAGCATGTGGGCTAGGTAGAAGCCACATGAGGTAGGACTTCCTAAAAAGCAGATCTGTGCAGAGGGAACAACACAGCAACCAGGCCCCAGAGCGCTGCCCCAAAGCAACCTGGCTGGCATGTCCTTCCTGCAGTAAGAACTTCCCTCCCAAAGGGTCACTGCACCTACACCGTGCCTTCAACAGCAGATGGTCTTCACAGACAGCAAGCCCATTCATGGGCTGCTTAGCATCACACCAAGTAAACCCCATCCCAAAGCTGCAGACAGCCTTGACTGGACCGCGAGCCCTTTTATTTTGGCAGGGTGCCTGGGGAGGCTTCCCAAGGAGGTTTCTCTGTGGGTGGGCAGCACCTGATGACTGCCTAGGCCTTTCTCAGTTGCATTCAGTGAGAGGCTCTCCAGGTATCCTCCTGGCCCCCTGGAGAAGCCGAACGCTGGGATAATTGAGGGCAGAGGCTAGCCAGAGATTGGCAGGGCCACTAGGAACCCTGATGCTCTTGCTTGTGCCTTTCCTCAGGCCATGTCCCCTCCCCCAGGAATGGCTGTTCCTGGACGCTGGATTGGAGCAGACATGGCCCCCTATGTTTACAGAAAGGGCGCCGGCACCCACAATACAGTGTTGGCAGAGACAGCCAGCAGGAAATCTTGTTGGCCCTCAGCAGGTCAGGGGTGGGGGATAGCGTCCCCAGAGAGGCCAAGGACTGAGCACTGACTGTTGCAGCACAGGGGAGCCACAGCTGGTGCTTGCCCATCCTTCAGACTCCAACTGGGACATCAGGCCAGGGGTCACTGTGCCCAGTTTTGAGCCTACCTCTGCCTTGGCCCTGCCCACTCCCTGCTCTGAAGTCACCCAGTCCCCTCTCCAGAGACTGGAAGCACTGAGGGGTTAACTTTGTTTTCTTTTTAATGATTTTATTTTATTTATTGATTTTCGTGAGAAAGGAAGGGAGAGAGAAAGAGTTAGAAACATCAATCTGTTCTTGTGTGTGCCCTGACCAGGGATCAAACTGGCAACGTTCGTGCCTCCAGACAATGCTCCAACCGAGCTATCTGGCAGGGACCTGGGTTAACTTTCTGTTTCTGGGGTTGCCCATCGGAATGGTTGGTGAGAAGTTATCACCTGCCCAGTCTTCAGAAGTGCCCTATTACCTCTCAGGACCTCCCCTGAAGGAGCTCCAGCATCGGCAGGCCTGCTGCCTGGTTCACTGTCACCCAGGAAAGAGCGAGAAAGTGGGCTCCACATGCACGGTTTTTGGCGGCCTTTCCCAGCACAGCCTGTGGAGCAGGTGCAAGCATCCCTGCTTTGTAGGTCGGGAGCCTATCCACTGGGGGTGATTCTGGGAGCAGGGGGGGCAACCACCTGCCGGGGCTTGTGATCCTTCTCTGGGATCCTGCACCTCAGATCCTGTCGGCTTTGGAGCACAAAGACACTGCTAGCGCCCACAGGCTCTAGGGCAGTGGGCCCAGCTGAGGAGGATTGCCAGAGGGGCGCCACTCCCTGGTGGCCAGGGGACCTAAGGACAGAGCAGCTGACTTCCCACTCAGTAGCATACCCTTGTGCAAGGACGTCCTGGGGCCCGCTGAGTGCCAGGTCTGGCCTGGGGGACTAGGGGACAGGACAGCATCCCAGCTCGAGGGCCCTTGGGCTGAGCACGAAGGACTTCATACAGACCTCCGCTTGCAGGCCCCGCTCAGCCCAGCCGAGGCACCATGTGTTGGGGGGCTACAGAGGCCTAGAAATTGTATCTGCTTTGGCTCTTACACCCCTGGCTCTGGACAAGATGGGGCCAGGCCTCCAGACCCAGCCTCTGTCCAGGCGGGGGGTGGGGGTAAGGGGAGAGGTCTAGGGCAGTGTTTTGAACTGCCAATCCACTGCTGAAAAACACTGCTTTAGGGTATCTTGCCCTCCCCTCCAGGAGACGCCCTGCCCTCTATGCTGTGTCCCAAGCGCTTTCCTCTGAGAAATATCTGGAGGTTAACCAATGGGACAGATGGAGCTTGGCCCTGAGGCTCTGTACACAGGCTCTTGGGAACACCCACAAAGGTTTCAGTTGCCCTGGATGCCCTGGCCCAGGTTGGGTACCAAGGAGAGGCCCCACTGAAGTCCCATAGGTGGACAGAACCAGAAACCTCTCTGTGTACATCTGGCAAGAACCAGGCCTGGCACCAAAGCTGTCACTCAGGAAGTGGACAGGCAGACCAGCACCTAGTGATGTGGCCACCATCTTGTGGCGGTCTGGGCCAAGCAGCAGGAGACCCAACAGGAGGGGTAAAAGGGTAAAAGTGGGCAAAGGGTGAGCAGGTCGGCCAAGAAGAGTGGGTAGAAAATTCAGCTCAAGTGCAGGTGTGGAGACTGTTCTCAGTAGGAACTGGAGGCACAGGCCCTGTCCACCAGGACCCAAGCAGGCACCCTCTGGGGGTGGAGATGCAGGACTGGAAGGTGCCGAGTGACTCCTCTTGGCCAGCCCCTTCCCTACACAGCCAGGACAACAGACGCAGAGGCCCCCAGAGGATCCGTGGAGGCTGTAGGACAGTAAGGGAGTAGAGTCTTCGAGTTTCAGGTGATGACCTGTTTATTCGTCAGAGCCAGGAGGGGTCACCCCTCAGCTGCAGGGAGGCCTACACCTGAGACCCCCATGCAAGGGCAAGCTGAGACCAGAAAGCAAGTGGCCCTGGGCCCACTCTCCCACATGGGGACGTCTTTAAGGGGCCAGCGCCTACATATCCACCCAGCAGACCTGTGGAGCCATGCTCCAGGAGACAGGGTGCCCAGTGCCCCCCATTTTGGCATCACCAGAAAAGGTGTAGTAGTCATCTCAGAATGGGGGGACCAGCTGCCCCACCACTCCTGGAGAAGGGGGCCCTCACTGTACATGGGGCAATGGGAAACAGTGTCACAAACATACAATAGGTTTTAATGTCATAGCAGAGAAAGGAGCCAGGACTTGTCCCACCAGATGTTGGGCTTTGGGAACTCCCCCAGGGACCCCCCCACTGTGGTCGCAGCCAAGGAATGCGAGTGGCAGAAGGGAACAGTCCCAAGTACCCTTAATGAGCAGGGAGCACTGCCCCACCCCGATTATGGCATGGAGTTTCCACCTCCAAGATGACAAACTACATGGGCCGTGGTCATATCTTCAGGCTTCCTTACTCCAGGGATTCTGGGGCTCATACCCCTAGAATCCAGTAGGCAGATGCAGCCTGCATGCCAGGACCCCTCCGTGGGGGCCATAAAAGCGTCTGCCCCAGAGCTGCCTGATTCTGCAAGAAGCCCATGAGGGGGGATGGAAGATCTGGCCAAGGGGGCTGTTCCTGTAGGGGCACAGGGTGGGCATGGAGCAGAAACCGGGCAGTCAGGTGGGTGGGCACTCAGCTTCTGGCACGGCAGTTCTGAGCACCCAACACGGACTGGCTCTGCACAGGGACTCCCAAAGGCCTGCGGAGGCTCCTCAAAGCCGTCTCCCCAAGGAGCATCAGGAGTAACCCTGTGCATGTTAGGGTGCGCGGCACTGGAGGAGCCTGCCTCAGGGGGGCTGCTGGTTTGGGCCAGGGGTCAGCCATTGCTTGGATCACCCATGTTGGCTGGCTGTTGCTCCACTGAGGCAGCTGGGAGGTGTTGGGGACTCCGGAGTACATCTTCAGAAAAACCCCCAAGGAAGGCAATGTTTGGGGCTCAAAGTCTCAAGAACTATTGAGTGCAACCTTGAAGGAATCGCTCTACCCCGTGACAGGTTGGGCCATCTGTGGAGCAGTAGTGATACCTGTCAGCTCACCCTACTAGGAAGGACATAATGGGCAGGGGCAGGGTCTGTGGGGGGTCAGGAGAGCTGGGTAGGCCTGGGGAACTGGTGGGCATTGGGCTAACAGTGCCATAACAACAGACTGGAGGTGGGTCCTGCAGCCAACGGTGCGTGTTGTGAAGCACAGGCCAGACGACCCCGCTGGCCACCCCTGCGCCCTCCTGCTCACCAGCCCTGTGACCTCAAATTCAACCTCAGAGTTGGGAGGACATGCGACAGGCATAGCCTGTGGAGGTCCCAGACTGGAGGCCGAGATGGCAGAGTGCAGGGCCACATGCTCCTTGACATCAACATGACCCTGGCAGGACAGGAGGCTGGCCGTGGCCACGCAGTGGTGCTGGACGGGCTGATGGCCAGGGTCTGTCAGTCCTGCTTGTCCCCTCTCTGCCTCCAGGGGTAGATGAGCTCCCCGAAGAACAGCTTGCGGCACAAGGATCCCCAGGAGTGTTTGGGGTGGCAGCCACAGCTGGGGAGGCGGTAGGTGTGCACCACGCGATTGTAGGGCAGGGGGTTTATCTGGAAGCACAAAGGCAGCAGTCAGCCTGGGCACAGCCCCCAGCTCTCTGGGGCTCAAGATCTCCAAATCTTGGAAACCCTCCTGGGGAAATCACTGCTCTAAACACTATGGGGCAGGACCTGCTGTACCCCCGCTGTGCTCCCGCTGTGGCTGACGGCAGCTCAGGAGGGAATGATCTGCTCTAACAGGTGGCAGAGAGATGGACCGGGCTGATAGAGTGCAGACCCTCCGCTCCAGCACCCACGGAGCTCCTAGCAGCCTCTTCAGGTGGGACTCAGAACACACTACACACCTGAGAAACCACACACAGCTCCAGCTGCCTCAGCATCTGACCTCTCACAGTGATGCTCAGGCCAACTGCACCTGCCTGGACCCAACACTGGCACCCAGTGCGTCACCCGGGGTAACCCGCAAGTAGCCTGCTCCCTCCTGAAGCCTGGGAGCACCAAGACTGTTTCAGATAAAGGAGTCAACAGAGAACACGTGTGTCCTGAGCCTTCGCCAATCTGCGCTCTTCACCTAGAACAACAGCTCTTAGGGCCCAAGGCAGGATTCAGGGACCCATGGCCAAGCAAGCAGGAGCCCTAGGAGGCCAAAGGCATATGACAGTATCGGGGATCCCATCCATGGGCCCTGCTGGGGAAGGTTCCAGGCAGAGAAGGTCATACCCTGAAGCCTTGGCGGTGGGAGCGTCTCCCCTTGGGGCCCACCCCTCAGCTCTGCTCTCTTGCCTGTACCTTACACTGGCCCATGATGCCCCAAACCCAGGGCGGCACAGAAGAGTGCCAGGAATACAGGCAGCATCGGGGGGGGGGGGTCTGTCCACAAGCAGCAATATTTGGGGTACACAGAGGCCTCACCTGCATCAGGAGTCGGAGGGGCTCACCAGCCTTATGCTCCAGGATTCGGAACTTCACGCCAGCTGGAAGGAGAGCAGGGTGTTTGTGAGGAAGAGGAGGGCCGTCCAGGGCTCCCAGGGCCCCAGGGCCCGGCAGGCTGCCCCAGCAGTCCTGCACTATGGGTCAGCAGAGGCAGGCACGGCCAAGGGGACTCTGGCCATCGAGGCCCCTTCATTTCTGGGCAGCACTCAGAGAGCTACCGGGGCTCTTCTGCCTTCCCATTCGCTTCTGAATGGGCCGCTGGGCTGATAGCAAAGCCTCCTGCACACGCCACTGACAGGACAAAACTGACACCCGGCCAGCAGAGCAGAGCAGCTGGGCAGCGGAGCGCAGCCTGTGTGGCTTTCCAGATGACGTGGGTCTCCCAGAGCCAATGGCACTTGCAGGCTGGTGGCTGTCCTACTGACATCTAAATGTCTTCCAACTTGTGTGTGTGGCCGACTGGGACCCACCACAGCCCTGGCCTGCAGTTTGGGCCCCCAAGCCCCGGGATTCCCAGGCTGAAGATTTTTTTGAAAAGAGACATAGAAGCTAATTATCATTTGATGAAGAGGCCCAAGGCAAACTCAGGGAAGAAGAGAGGAGGCAGCAGCATCTGCGGCCTTTCTTGTGAAGTTGAAACGCCTGCTCTGGCAGTGAGCCAGGGTGTGGGAGGAGGCTGCCAAGCCTCGGGCTCTCCACCAGCATTGTCCTGGCATTCTGAGGGGGGGGGGGCGCTGGAGGCAGAGTGAACATGGGAAACAAGCACATGCGTCCCTGGCCTGGCCCTCTGTGGAGAAAGTGCTTTCGAAGAGACTTTGGGGACACCCAGCAGGCAGACTTTAGGTTCGAAGCCTTTGGGACACCCATATGCACATCCTCTGGCTCTGAGCTGTCTGAGAGCAGCCACCACGAGCTGTGGGGCGTGCCCCAAGCTTCCCAGCTGCAAACTGGGTGCAGGGGCTTATGGGCATTGTGGACACCTTGGGGGCCTTTGAACAGCTACTGGATAGGGGCTATTACAAAGGGGCTGTGAACATTAAGCAGGGGAAAAAGTGCCCTGGAGGGCAGTAGTCAGGGTCCGAGTGTTAGGTCCAAGCAAACTAATAGGGGCTATGGTGGAGCTCTCCAAGTTCCCTGGTATGTTCAAAGCCCCTGCACCAATCCACCCTGTGACCAGTTAGGTGGGCCCGAGGTCTAAAGGGGTACAGCCTCCCCTTAGGGGCATACAGCCAACCCAGTGGTTAGTGTCAGCATGTAATCGGGTGGCCACCTGCACAGGGTGGGGCCAGGGGTAGCTGGGAAGGGGGCTGTTGTCCCAGCAGGTAGTGGTCTGCTGGGAGGGCACTCTTTTTTTTTTTTTTTTTAAACAGAGACAGAGAGTCAGAGAGAGGGATAGATAGGGACAGACAGACAGGAACGGATAGAGATGAGAAGCATCAATCATCAGTTTTTTCATTGTGACACCTTAGTTGTTCATTGATTGCTTTCTCATATGTGCCTTGACTATGGGCCTTCAGCAGACCACGTAACCAGCGACCTTGGGTCCAAGCTGCTGAGCTTTGCTCACACCAGATGAGCCCGTGCTCAAGCTGGCAAGCTCAGGGTCTCGAACCTGGGTCCTTCCGCACCCCAGTCTGACATTCCATCCACTGCGCCACCACCTGGTCAGGCTGGGAGGGCACTCTTGTCACAGATCTGGCCAGCCCATGTCCTCTATCTAGGCCTGCTGCCTCCACAGTTGAGGGGCACCAGTAGGCACACACAGCCCCACACAGCCACATGGAACACATCTTCTGTGAGCCACATTCAGGTACCACGTACACCACGGTGGACCGGTCTCAGGACAGAGATTTACACTTGTCAGAAAAGGATGAAAAAAAGGGAGGTTCGCCGTGTGGCCTCTGAACTTGAGCACCAGCTGGGCCCTCTAGTTCCAGCTCAGTGCAGGCAACTGGTCCAGCAGACACCCTGGGACCAGAAGTCTCTGTCCACCCTGGCCACCCGCCCTATGCACACCACTCCCAGGCAGGAAGCACACATGGTATAGTTGGTGCATCTGTAAAGCCCATGGGTGTGCCCACCAACCCAGCACAGACGTACCTGCGAGCCTGTAGGGCCGGCAGAGCCGGAGGCCGAGTGCATACAGCGGCAGGGAGTTGATAAGGTCCATGAGCAGATGGATCAGACCCTGCACGGTGACCACCAGGAGCCGGAGCTACAGCACAAATAGTGCTCAGGGCCTCTGAGCCAGAGCCATGGCCAGAGCCATGCTAGCATGCCCCTGAGCAGAACAGCCTGTCAGATCCTGGGCCACAGGGAAGGGTGACCAGGGACTCGAGCCTCGGGAGAGCATGGATTCCTCCCTGAGGAGGGCAAGGATCCCGTCCTGAACCTGAGGCCCAGCACCAGGAGGCAGGGAAGCCGCAGGCAGGAGTAGCTGGCCCTCCCACAATGTCACAGAGACAATGCTCTGGCCCAGAGAAATGAATCACCAACCCCTTGACCCAGGCCACCTAGGTGCTGCTCCCCTTCTTCTATCTGAGCCCCCTCCCCCGCGTGAGTAACTAAGGGGAAACCCCACCGTGACCCACCTACCATAGCTCCTGCCAGAGCAGTGGGTGGTGTTCCCCTGGGGAAGGACTCCTACTCCCTCCAGGGCTCCACACACACCACCATGGTCTAGAACAGCCACACCCCACATGGCCTGCAGTGCTGGGTAGCCTGCCCATTCTGCCAGGCTGGCAGGCACAGCTGGCAAGGACCCTCAGCCAGATGTGACACCCAGAGCCCCCCACAGCTCACCAGGGTGAACACCAGGTAGTACAGGGCCGTGGTGGGCAGCAGGAAGACCAGGATGGTGAAGAGCAGGGTCCCGATGAACAGCTACGGGAGAAGGGCACCCTCAGCACCAGCTGGAGCTCACACTGGGGACAGCCCGCAGCACTAGCCACACCCCTGCTTCCCATCACCAAGCTCATCCTATCACTGAGGAGAAAGGACCCCTGCTGGTGGGACGCTGACTTCCAGAGACCACTCAGGGAAGCCTGCTCAGGACCACTCTTGCCAGTGCCCGGCGGGAGTCACTGCGTGACCTCCAGACTCAGTGACGCAGGGGAGATGGTGGAGGAAAGAGGACCCGCCAACAGGGAGCACAGCCAAAGACAAAGGGGCTGTGAACATTAAGCAGGGGAAAAAGTGCCCTGGAGGGCAGTAGTCAGGGTCCGAGTGTTAGGTCCGAGCAAACTAACAGGGCAAGCCAGAGCCAGGCCCTGTGCCTAGGTCGCCTCCAGGACCCACTGCCAGAGTCACTTCTGGTGCCCACTGACCAGAGGTTCCCTGGGGCGCAGAAGCCTCCTGAGAGCCGGGTCCCCCTCCCACCTGCAGCGGGGTTCTGCACTGAGGGCCCCACGTGACCCTGCCCCTCGCAGACTCCCCAGGCCCCCCAGGGTTCATGCTGACTCTGCGGCAAGTGAGCTGCAGAAGAGGAGAGTGGCTGGGTTGAAGCTGGGAGGTCACACTGGCCAGTCGGGCCGGGGGCCCCCTCCCCTGCCATCTTGCCCACTACCTGGTCTAGATCGTAGGAACAGGAGTCCACCCTCTGGCGCAGAACATTCCACTTCTTTCCCCGGAACAGGCGCCAGAGTGAGGACAGGCCGCAGATCTTCAGGCAGTACAGCCTGCAGGATATGGGCACTGTCAGGGCTGGGCCTTGGAGCCCCCCCCCATAGCCACCCAGCCCCAGGAGCCTGCCTATGGTGCCCAGGACATGGAGAGCTGCCCTGGGCCAGCCTGCAAGGGTGGGGAGCACACACCCACCTGGCACCATAGACATAGAAGCAGTAGATGTGGAAGGTGAGAAGGGCGATGATGTCCGACAGGATGGACAGGGCAACTGTCAGGCCCAGGCAGGCCGAGAGGCCCACGTGCCACAGGATCCGCTCGACGAAGGGGGACATGAGGTGGATGTAGCCTGGCAAGAAGGGGTTCAGCCCTGAGGGGGTGCTCACTGAGGATGGCGCCTGAGGCTTCTGGAAACTGAGAGTGACAGACTGTGCCACTGGCCACCACTCAGCAGAGCAGCCAGCCTAGCACAGCAGGGTTCCACACACCCCGAATACCAGGAGGGCAGGAAGCAGGGACCAAGGGGACAGTGTTGGGCCTGGGCCCTAGGCCTGGGTCCCATTGCCCTGCTCAACCAAGGCTGGTGTCCCTGGGAGCACAGGCTTTAAGAGACAAATTAGGGTCACCAGGAAGTCCCACAGCCCCCGACCACAGCACTCACTGATCCACAAGTGGATGTGGTACAGGAAGAAGCGGCCCAGCACCTGGTCCAGCGCCCGGTTCATCTTGAGCCCAGCGGGGGCTCCCATCAGCCATTGCAGCAGATGCTGAAGCTCCTCAGCTACTCGCTGAGGGAACAGAGGGGCATGTTGTCTATAAGCTGGGCCAGCCCATCTGCGCAGGGCACAGGTAGCCTAGGCTCCCTCCTCCAGGATGGGCTCATGGGGTTTTCTACCCTTGTCTGGGCACGGAACCCATCTTCACAGATGTTCTGGGATGTGGGGCTGAGAGGCACAACCTACGAGGCCAATAGTCCACCCCTGGCCCTCTAGACAGGTAGCTCCTGATAGGAGTCAACTGCCAGATACAGCATCCTTTCCCTGTCTTACCAGTGTGGCCACTGTACCCACAGGAGCCCTCAGCCCCAGGTTCCAGGATGTGGGAAAGACCCAGGCTCACCGTGAACCTTGCAGGGGGAGCCCACTGGCTGTCCCAGCCTTCCTCCACCAACGACCCACCCCACCACCTGCAACAGCAGAGGCCTGGGCCTGCCCTGGGTGAATGACCTCAGGTGAGGGTAAGGTGTCAAGCCAGTCAGGGGCCCAGGTAGCAGGTGGGAGGGTGGGAGGGTCCCCTAGAGTGAAGGACAGATGGGGACTCAGAGTCAGGATCAAGGTCGTGAGAGCCAGAGACAGCACAGGGACGCTTGTAAGCAAGCAGGGAAGCTAACCAGCATCCTGGCTCCCCTAGAAGGAAAGCCAGTGTCCATGTGGCATGCTGGCCCCAGTGGGCAGGCCCTGAGGACTCTCAGCCTCGTCACCAGTGCTGGGGCCACAATCAGAGGTCTGCCTCCACCCCACCCCCACCCCGCCCGCCTTGCAGGCCTCTCCCAACCCTGCGTGAAGGCCTCAGCCTCGTTGGGAACAGTGAGAAGGGGAACAGAACATTCTTTATAAATAGAGCTTATTTAATATTTAAAGGATAAGAGCTTGGCAGCAGGAAGAGGCTTTCATTTTTAAATTAAATATTTATATTTCTGAGCAGTTTTGCAGAAGGGAGGTCTAGGGTGAAGTTGGCCACAGGCAGAGCACAAAGAAGCAGGCAGAGTAGCAAAGCTTCTCCCAGGCCCCAGACTCTCCCTTCTCCCTCCTCTCAGCCAGGCCACCCAAAGAAGGCATGGACACTCAGCCTGGGAGGGCTCCTGTCCACAGAGTCTGGCCCGGCCACAAGTAGACCAGTAACATGACTAGATGCTGATGACAGCCAGTAGAGGCCAAACCCCCACAGGCCACCCAGTCAGGCCTCGGTCTCGATCACAGGAGGCCCCCAACAGGACCTGTGGGGCCAGAGGGAATGCCCTAAGCAGGAAGACAAGCTCCGAACAGAACGGACAGGGCCTCTGGCTCTGAGGAAGGGAGGCAGAGAAGCTGAATGCAACAGGTGGACCCTGGAAGGGGGATATGGCAGCGAGGAAGGGGATGGCACCCGGGGCCTAGAAACATTGCCCAGACACGCAGGGCAAGCCCAGGAGCACAGCAGACGAGCTGGCACATCTGGATCTCAGCACAAGAGCTACAGAACCGATGCTGGAAGTGATGTGACCACTGAGGGGTAGGAGGCCAGAGCTCAACTGCACAAAGACAGCCCTGGATATAGGGAAGGTTTCCGTGATGCTGACCCTGCCGTGGTCCCAAGCCAACAGCCAGCCAGGAGAGCAGAAATAGTCACAGACTAGGGGAGGCAACGGGACACTGTAACACTGGGCCGGGTGGGGGAAGGGGCTCCCCCTAAAATCCCTGACCCACGGGTGGCCCCTAGACATGGCCATCTTTAGGAAGAAAAGGTAGACGCCAAGAGCTGCAATGTGACCCAGTGTGGGAGGGTGGGCACGTGGCCAACCCAAGTCTCCATAGCCCCCAGGGAACTGGTCTAAGGTCAGTGATGAGGGCAGCTTTCATGACCACAAAAAATGGAGGAGAGCCTGACCTGTGACAGTGCAGTGACTAGAAAGGCGACCTGGAACACTGAGGTCAGTGGTTCAAAACCCTGGGCTTGCCCAGTCAAGGCACATATGATAAGCAAGCAATGAAAACCTAAAGTGAAGCAACTATGTACTGATACTTCTTGCTTCCCCCACCCCTCCTCTCTCCGTAAAATCAATCAATTAAAAAAATCTTTTTTTTTAAAGTGAGAGGAAGGGAGATAGTGAGACAGACTCCCCCATGCGCTCTGACCAGAAGTCACCCTAGCAAACCCCATCTAGGGCCGATGCTTGGGTACCAAACTATTTTTAGCATCTGAGGCTGATGTGCTTGGACCAAACGATCTATTCTTAGCGCCGGGGCCATGCTCAAACCAATCGAGCCACTGGCTGTAAGAGGGGAAGAGAGAGAAGAAAGAGAGGGAGGGAAGAGAAAAGCAGATGGTTGCTTCTCCTGTGTGCCCTAACCAGGAATTGAACCTGGGACGTCCATATAACAGGCTGATGCTCTATCCACTGAGCCACCGGCCAGGGCCAAAAAAATCTTAAAAAAACAAAAAGGAAGAAAAGAGCTTCTCTTGCTGGTTGAGGGGCCTCTGCTGCCCCCAAAAGGGCCTCACCCCCACCCCAGGAAATAGGTGCTGGAGTCCAGACCTGGTTCCCCCCCATCCAACTCACATCAGCCACGGGGACAAGAGTATCAGCCAGCTGCCCGATGCAGTCTTTCCTATGGAGCCAGGACAACAGCGCGAAGCCTAGGGTCACATCGAGGAGCACGGAGACAAGCGTGTTGGCCTTCCTGGAAGGAGGGGTCCAACAGGAATGGGTGGTGAGGGCAGCCTGGCCAAAGTGGGTCAGTGAGGAAGGATCTGGTGCAGAGACGGGGGTATGGTACATCTGGCCACTGCCAAGTAGACCCAGGGTAGGCCCCGAACCTCATCAGCTGGGAGGGGTTCTCGGCCTTCTGGGTGCTAAAGATGAATGTGAGCTGCTCCAGCCGGTGCCTGAGCTGCTCCCACGTGGAGAGCTTGCTCCATATGAAGGGCAGTGGCCACAGCTTGAACACCCTGTAAAGGAGAAGAGATGGATAGGCCTTCAGCTCCTCCTGGGGCTCTTCTGCCTGCCAGAGAGCAAGGGCTGCCCCAGTGTCACCAACACCCCTCACTGCGCAGACAGGAAGCGCCAGGCAGGCTCAGCGAGAGTCCCTGGCGGCCCCAAACACTAATAGCCACATTCCTGAACTAAGCAGGGCAGGGACACAGGTGGGAGGGCCCAGATGAGCAGGCCAGCGGGGCTCACGGTGCATTCACAATGACTAACTGGGAGCCCAACTATCTCACAAAGCACTGACCCCAGGACAACTGAACCGCAGCAGTGGAGAGAACGTGCTGTCTCACCACCTAGCCCTTGCCATGCTGGATGTGTGACCCTCGTCAAGAGTCTCGGGGCTGACGTGGCTGCCCAATGAGACTGATTTTTCACCAAAGGAAGCACTGAACAAATGTTGAGGGAGGAGGTTTGCAAACAAAGATGAAGAAAGTGCCAGATTGCAACTCAGCTGTGCCCAGAGCCCCTTTCCACTCACACCCTGCTGCTGGCAGGGAACAGAAAGGGTTGTGCAAAGTGCAGAACCATCAGCCAGCACGCACTTGGACTCTTGGGAAGGAAGAGGGCTAGACCTTGAAAAGTTTAAAGACTCCGTCTCCAACCGAGCAGCTTTGAACCAATTCCAAGAAATAAAAAAAAGAAATGAAACGCGTTCAGCATATCCCCCACTACTACCAGCTCCAATCAAGTGGAAGGTGGCCTCACGCTGGCCGCACAGAGACCCCTGCCTGCACAGCGGCCTCCCCAAGGTCCAGTCCAGCCAAGCCCCGGGCAGCCCAGGCCCTGGCAGCATCCCTGGGCCTGCCCTGGGGGAACCAAGGGGGCTTCGCTGCAGCACAGTGACAGCCACGACTCATGTGAATATCCCTGTGCTCATAAGCACTACCAGTCATTGACCAACACCTGATTGATGGGCTAATTCATATTTGGGACACATGAGAAGTTCTTAACCTTTCTTGGGTCCTTTGAAAGCTGATAAGAGCTAAGAACCTTCTCTTTCCAAAATTGTACCTAGGCCCAGACACACTTTCACATACTTCATTCCAAGAGATTTTTGAAGCTCTGAAACCTCCCCATTCCCTACAGCCCTCACAACCCAAGGTGTGTCCACACACAGCTGCTGAGAGGTCTCTGCCTTGCCCTCGTGAGAACGCAGGACCAGCCCCCAGACCACACAATGTGTACCCTTGGGCCGAAGGGGAGGGGGTGCCTGAGGATGTAGCACAGCTGCTCTCCCCCAGGGAGATGGATTCTCACAGAGAGGGGCCCCTACAGCTCAGCTAGAAAACCTTGGTGCTGCCCCAACATTCCTCAGGGCCTTCAGGGACTTTTGCAAATCCCTTGGCCAAGTCTGAAGCCAGGAATGCTCCAGGTGATTCTCAAGAATGGCCAAGGCTGGGGACAGCCAGCCCACACCCATGGCAGTCAGTGAGTGGACGCGCCCCCACAGCCTCCAGGGCTACCTCCTGTGGGGCCTGGTGCTGGGGCTGAGGCTGGGGCAGTGGGTGGGCCAACGTGTGTTCAGGAGGATGGATAAGTCCCAGGCAGGGCAAACACCAGTCCTTGGTCAGCAACAACCCAGGCTGTCCGTCATCTCATGGGCTGAAGCCATTTGCGGTTCACCCAGTACTCCTACCCAGTGGGTCCTACCCAGTCACTGAGGTTGCCAGGAAACCTGGCTCTTCCTCAGGAGTGAGAGGCACTAGAATAGCAGCCACCGCCAGGACGTCCTCTGAGATGCTAGGGGAGGGAATATGGGAGAGCTGAAGCGTGGGGGGCAGCTGTGAGCCTCAAAAGGGCCCATCTGGGCCTCCACACGAAGGGGGTGGGCCTAGGACTCCGGGAGTCTGACTCCTTCCCACCCTGCCCCCAGGGGCACCTACCGGCAGGAGCTGGCAGCTGAGATGAGTGACAGCAGGCTGGCCAGCAGCAGGCAGACAGGCCCTGAGGCCCACTTGGCCAGCTCCACGAGGATGCTGGCCTCCACACCCTCTGACTGCCAGTGGCTCAGCTGCACGAGGCCCTCATCGAACCGGTCACTTCGGAAGAGTGCCTCACTTCGCGCCACCGTGTCGAAGATGGCAGCCAGGCCCCCGGCGCTGGCTGTGGCCCCCCCAGCCTGGCAGTCAGGCAGTGCTGCAGGTGGGTGCAGCTGGGACAGCAGCACCTTGCGCTGGTCATAGAAGATGAGCATAACCTGGTCCTCGCTGGGGGCACTAGCGGAGGCAGGCTTCTGCCAGCGGGTGGCCTTGCAGCTCCATAAATTGCTGCCCCTCTCCCGGCACAGCTGGAACCAGGGCTTGTGGGAGAAGATGGTACGCAGGCCCTCCAGGAAGTGACCCAGGCTCTCCTCGGGCTCCTGCTGACGGTGGCACCAAGTGCCCAGCACGGCCACGCCTACTCGGCCAGCCTGCCGCACCTGGGCCAAGAGCTCCTTGACGTGGATGGGGATGAAGGGAAAGTGCACCACAGCCAGGACCACAGCGCTGCTCTGCTCAGGGACCCACCGTCCGACTAGGAGGCCGCTGTCCACTGAGGCACAGCACGTGGGGAAGAAAGCCTTAAGCACCATCCTGGAGACACTGGAAGAGAGGAAAGAGGCTCGGCTCAGAGCTGCCACTGCTACTATGTCCCCATGATCCCACAGTGGCCAGCAGCACGGTGGCTGCAGGCCATGGCCAACGTGTAGCACAAACACCCCAATGGGCATATCACCGATGGCCACCGAGCCCACTGGTTTGGTCATGGAGGCTGGTGTGAGGTCCCTGGCTATACATCTCCCGTGGGTGCTACCCTCTCTTTGCCCCAGGCTGTTGTAAGCATGGGCCCCATATCACCCCTCATTCCTACCCCAGGGCTGGTCAGTGCTTTCCCCCATTTCAGAAACAAGCAGGCTGAAACAGGACAAGGTTACACAACTCACTCAGTTATTATTACAGGGAGTACAGAGATGAAAAAGAGTTGGTTGTTGTTGTTTTTTCTTTTTTTTTTTTTTGTATTTTTCTGAAGCTGGAAACGGGGAGGCAGTCAGACTCCTGCGTGCGCCTGACTGGGATCCACCCGGCATGCCCACCAAAAGGCGACGCTCTGCCCATCTGGGCATTGCTCTGTCGCAACCAGAGCCATTCTAGCACCTGAGGCAGAGGCCATGGAGCCATCCTCAGCGCTCGGGCCAACCTTGCTCCAATGGAGTCTTGGCTGCGGGAGGGGAAGAGAGAGACAGAGAGGAAGGAGAGGGGGAGGGGTGGAGAAGCAGATGGATGCTTCTCCTGTGTGCCCTGGCCGGGAATCGAACCCGGGACTCCTGCACACCAGGCCGACGCTCTACCACTGAGCCAACCAGCCAGGGCCTGTTGTTGTTTTTTCAGTAAGTTTCTTTTTTACTGATTTTTTAGAGAGAGAGGAAAGGGGAGAGAGATAGGAACCTTGATCTGGTCCTGTCTGTGCCCTGACCAGGATTGAACCCACAACCTTTGCGGATCGATATGCTGTGACCAACTGAGCTATCCAACCAGAACAAGAGGGAGGCTTTAACCTTTGTTTTTAAAGAAACTGATTAGTTTTATATAATGTGTTGCACATGGAAAAATGTAGTCTCATTAACAATTAAAGTAATGCAAATTAAAACTCTGAAGAAGCCCTGACCAGATTGCTTGGTTGGTAAAGCATCGTCCCAAAGCACGGAGGTTGCTGGTTCATTCCTGGTCAGGGCACATACAGGACCCGATCCATGTTCCTCTCTCTCTCTCCCTTCCTCTCTCTCTAAAATCAATCAATAAAAAATTTTTAACTTTGAAGAACCTTGATTTACTTACTAAGCTAGCAAGAATAAAGATAAAATTTAAACAACCCTGCTGGCGGCTGTGGGCACTGGTGCAGACACCCCAAAGATGCCTAGGGACATGCCTGGCACCCTGAGCCCACCCCTCTGCCCGGTGGGCCTCCTGGAGGAGCCTGGGGGCTCCGAGAACAGGCTCAGCTCTCACAGGGTTTCTACCTCCACTCTGCTCCATTCTGTGGCTGGGCCCATCCTGCCCTGGGAGCCCCGTCCATCCGCCACTTCAGGGCAGGGCTCCCACCAGCGAGATTTCCTCTTGTCATAGCGGAGCACCTCCTTTGGGTAGTATTCTTCCAACCAGGTACCTATCTACAAATAGGGAACAGAGAGCACCACCATCTTCTACCAGGATGAAGGACACCAGACTTCCTGGCCTCTCACTACCCTCACATGGCTTCGGAGCAACAAGAAGTTCCAAGTGACTGCAATTCCTGAAGTTTGTGGGATCCTGAGCCTTAAGTTGCCAAGAAGTAAGCTCACTGGGGATGCGAATTTCTCAGCCAGCACTTCATTCTTCCACCTGAGCCCTCCCAGATGGGGCCTGACAGGCAGCAGGACCTCACCCAGCAGGAACTGAGGACATTCATCTTGAGTCATGCCCTACTTCACCATCAAAAGAGCAGAGCAGCTGCCCTGAGCTAAGACCACCCCAAGTTGGAGTCCACACTGGAGGATAGAAACACAGGCTTTGTATATGTGCTGCTGAAGAGAGCACTAGAAACACAGGCTTTGAACTGAGCCTGGGCCTCCAGGTCTCAATGTACACCAGGCGCTTGGGGACAAGACGACGGAGAGAGAGAGAGAGAGAGAGAGAGACACACACACACACACACACACACACACACACGTTAGGGCAGTCTAACATTGTAGAAGGCACAGGGAGCCTTATCCTGAGGAGCAGGGGGCACTGGGAGGCCTCACACAGACACAGGCACCCAGGGCTTAAGAGGCCACCGATGTGGCTGCGCTCCTCCCCTGCAGGTAGCCAGCCTGGGGTGAAGGGTCAAGGTTTCTTCCAGCCAGCTTATAAAAAGGGCTTCTCACAGCTGTAGATTTCAGAAGAAAAGGGCCACTCTGAGTCCAACAGCAGCAGAACTCCCAAATGCCCTTTCCCCAGTGACGAGGAAGGGAAAGCAACAGTGGAAGCTGGCAGGGGAAAGCCTGGAGTCTGAGAGCATCCCGGGGCCAAATCCCTGTGGCCATCGTCAAGGGCATCCAGGGCCAACCTGTCTTCCTGACCTTCCTACAGGACTGCCCTCCTGATGGCATCGTGAGAGGAACAGAGCAATTCTGCCTTTGAGGCAACTGACTTGGCAACCACCATGGGGACCAGCCAGCACAGTCCAAGCCTCTCAGTGCCAGCCTGTGGGGACATCCCAGCTCAGCCAAGTGACACCATCACACCCTGCCTAAGGACTCCTTTCGCAGGAACTCAGGAAAACTGCTCATGGCTACTGCTGGAAAAGAAGCACAACTGGCCGAATGGTGAACAGATGCTCTGGGGGAAGTTGATTACATGGTGTGTTCACTTTGGGAAAATTTGTCACATTGTGCCCTTTCTTTGTATTAATTATGCTCCATCTACAAAGCTTACAAGAGAAAGAAAGAAAGAAAGAAAGAAAGAAAGAAAGAGAAAGAAAGAAAGAAAGAAAGAGCAGCTACCTATGTCTAAGGAAGAGCAGAGAGAAGACGTTGATGTTGTTATCCGTGGGGTAGCAAGAAAGAACTCTTAACAGATTATGGGGCAAATTCCCATCCCCGCTCCCACCTCAGCCTCTGGGAGTGATGAACACAAAGAAGTCTGCTCAGATCAGACAGCCAGAAAGAGATGAAAGAGCAGGCAATCGATAGCAGAGGTGCAGACGGGAGAAAGCAGGGCAGTAACTTGGGTAATGTGCACATCTGTAAAGACTGTGATAAAATAAAATAAGCTAGTGCACATACCTGGAAAAGCCTCCCAGTTAAGAATGACACCAAGTTCCCTTGTGAAATGGCCCACTCCCAGATCAGTCAGGATCTCTGGGACACCCCTCCCCACAGAACCAGAGGCCAACAGTCTACCTTAAGAAGTGGAAGTTCTACTTCCCTCTCATCCTCTGCATGAACTGATTCCGGGGAGAAAACCAAGTTATGACTGACTGGCCAGAAACATCTCACTGGCTGAAACCTTCCTCTGTGAAGCCTTCCAGTCACTGCTCTCAATCGCTTACAAAAATGTTAATTTTTACCCCTATGTTGTTTGTGCTTTAAAAAAATTCTTTTCCTCATATTTTGTACACAGTGCTTTTTCCCCACTCATTTCAAAAGAATGGACATGAACTTAGAATTCTGTTTTTGCCCTTTACTGCAGTCAGACCCAACCATAAAGTGCTGACGGTCAGTTCCTCTGACCCTGAATACCCTTCCAAAGAGTCCACAGCGGGGGCCTAAGTTGGGTGGATCAGAGAGAACCGGCCAGGCGCCCTTCACCCTACAGGGTGTTGGGACCAGATTCCCCGCCAAGAGCACCTACACTGCCCGGTCACAAATCCTCCCTCTGGGAAAACGGGCTCCTGACGTGGGGCTGGCGGGGGCCTCTCGCTGCCTTCCTAAGTCGCAGGCCGGCGCCCTTTTTTTCAGATGATCAGAGACTCCGAGAGGCAAGAGACCTGTGCCGACCCCGGAAAAAGATTCCGGGAGACCCTTTCCCTCCTTCGCCTGTGCCCAGGCCCGCGGCCGGGACGGGCAGCTCCTCAAGGTCACAGGGCACGAACGCCAGCCCTCTATGCAAATGCTCACCGGCTGCTCCCGGGGGCGGGTCCCGGATGGGGTTGGGGACTGCGCTGGGCGGGCCCGGGCAGACAACTGCTGTCGTAGCCCCCAGCCCTGCCGCAGATGTGCCGCGGGACACCAGCCCCATTTCCGCCGACTCCTAACGTTGCCGCGTGACGGTCCGGACCCCAAAGGCGCTCGGGCTACCCACCGGCCTTGCCCGAGCGTTCCGTGCACGCAACGTTCCCGTCCCGGGAGCCCTTGGCTGGCGCAGCGTCGTTACCGCCCCACAGCCTCCTTGTTCGCCCCCGCTGCCTCCTTGACCCTCCCTGCAGCATCCTTGTGCCCCCCCCCCCCCAGTGTCTTTGTGCCTCCCTCAGCGTCCTTGTCCCCGGTCCAGTCTACCTGCTGTATCCCCAACACCCCTGCCTTCCAATTCCTCCACCTTCCCACAGTTGCCAAACCTCCCTAGGGTTTCTCCATCTGAGGGACCCAGGCTTTTGAGGGCCCCCACCCTTTCAGGGTGAATGCATCCCCAGCCCCAGGCTGACCCCTTTGCACACTGGAGAGGGCTGCCCCAGTTCTCGCCCCCACCCCCACCCCCACCCAGGACAGGTGGGCTAGGAAGTTGTTGGGCCCTGGAGGACCAGCCCAGAGGCTTCAGCCACCTGATCTTATCATCAGGAGGAGCCCCTGGCCCCTCCTGCTCCAGGGAACACTCACCCCAGCACCAGCAGCAACTACTGAGTACCTACTGCCCAGGCTTTACATTGACCCGTTCCATCCTCTCACCCACTGACTGAGACGTATGGAGGGAATCTTACCAGAAGTGAATGGCCTCAAAACCACAGACCCCAGTGTCCTAGTGATAGGAACATCCCCTCATCAGCCCTCAGGGGCAGGACCAGGCGCTGTCCCCTTCCCCTGAAGACCCCTCGCTGGAACCTGAACCCTGTCTGAGCACCAGACTCAAAGTCACCCTGCACTTCCCCACCCTTTTGGGGCCTCATTTCCCTGCTGTTTTTAGGTAGCAAGTTGACCACTGCCCAAAACTCTCCCAGCACCCCCAGGCATGAGCTGTTGGGTCCTGGTTTACAGAGGAGAAAATGAATGATCAGGTACCCTGTGAGACAGTCTCACATGGGAGAAATGGCTAGGGCCATGGAAGCTCCCAAACCAGCCATGTGACACCCCAGGGTGCCTCCAGGATAGCCATTTCTCTGCCTCCCCCTTACCTCAGCTGGGCCCAGAGAGGCTGCAGGAGGCTCAGAACCTGGGGCGTCTCTGAGAATGGGGGACTGTGAGGGACCGCACCCCTGCCCAGGCCACCCAGCCTTGCCGAACCCAACCCAGCCACACCCTCCCTGCCTGCTTGTGACTGATTAAGAGACTGGGACTAGGGCACCTGGCGGGAGATCCTGCCTGGGTAAGTGCTGGCAGCTGGCCCAACACGCCAAAGATCTTCAGGCTTCAGCTGCTGGCCCTAAAGCTCAGGCCTCCGGGGCCTTGAGCCAGCGCCAGGGTCTAAGTGGGCTTAGGGGTGGTGAGCACTGGAGCACAGTGAACTGGGGCATGGAGAGGACCCGACTTAGGAGGCTGGGAGGCAGCTGTTTTGTGGCTGCTGACAAAGTCTGAATTCTTTCCAAGAGGAAGACAGGAGGCCAGCCCAGGGCCTAGTACACTAGGTGCTCAGCAAACGGCAGGATCAGGAAGGCATGGCTAGCAGCCCTGGAGGACTCCACCACCCTGAATGTCCTTCAATGTTCTTCTCATGGTGCTCTGAGGACTTAGGGGCTGAACCTACCAGTGAGAGGACTGGCGTCATCTGAGCCCACCTGGTCAGGCCAACTATGAGTGGTACTGGTTCATCTTTTTTTTTTTTTTTTTTTACAGAGACAAAGAGTCAGAGAGAGGGACAAATAGGAAGGGAAAGAGATGAGATGCATTGCGGCTCCTTAGTTGCTCATTGATTGCTTTCTCATATGTGCCTTGACGGGGGACTACAGCAGAGCCAGTGATCCCTTTCGCAAGCCAGCAACCTTGGGCTTCAAGCCAGCGACCTTTGGGCTCAAGCCAGCAACCATGGAGTCATGTCTAGGATCCCACGCTCAAGCCAGGGGTCCCACGCTTAAGCTGGTGAGATGAGCCCACGCTCAAGCTCGCAACCTTGGGGTTTTTTGTTTGTTTGTTTGTTTTTTTACAGAGACAGAGAGTGAGTCAGAGAGAGGGATAGATAGGGACAGACAGGAACGGAGAGATGAGAAGCATCAATCATTAGTTTTTTGTTTTTTTTTTGTTTTTTTGGGTTTTTTTAGAGAGGAGAGGGAGAGACAGAGAGAGAGAGAGAGAGAGAGAGAGAGAGGAGAGACAGAGAGAGAGAAGGGGGGAGGAGCTGGAAGCATCAACTCCCATATGTGCCTCGACCAGGCAAGCCCAGGATTTCGAACCGGCGACCTCAGCATTTCCAGGTCGCCGCTTTATCCACTGAGCCACCACAGGTCAGGCCGCAACCTTGGGGTTTTGAACCTGGGTCCTCCATGTCCCAGTCTGACTCTCTATTCAATGCACCACCACATGGTCAGGTGATACTGGTTCATCTTGAGGTGGCCATCCCCTGCATTCACCACCACAAGCTTCCCCTGGGACACATAGGCCATGCCCAAGGGCCACCTCAGCCCCTCAAACACAAAGCATATGGGTGCCCCAGCTGGGCCCAGAGAGGGTCCACCTTGTGCTGCTGCTTGTCTACCACAGTAACATTACCCTCTGAGTCAGTGCACACACCCACCAGGCTGCCAAAGGCATGCCCCCTCAGGCCTCCCAGGGAGCCCAGGGGCTGGTGGGCACTGCCAAACCCTGAACATCCCCGAACTCCTTGCTCACAGCAGAGTCGCCAGTGTGCCCCAGGCCCACCAGCAGGGGCCGTCCAGACCCAGAATGGAGGGAGGGGCAGCAGCTACACGGCGAGGCCCACTGAGAAGGTGTGTACAGCCCCAGGCACGGAGTCTGCTACCAGGAAGTAGCCGAGGGCATCCACAGCCAGCCCGGAGGGACCAGGAAGGTGCCCACTGTCACACAGTAGCTTTGGGGGCTTGGAAAGTGTGCTGGAGTGTGTAAACAGCCCCATTGACAAGGTCACTGACCACAGTGAGCCCAACAGCTGTCACAGCCACATCCTCTGACAAAAAGCCCCAACCCCTGGCCCTCAGCAGGGCAGGTAGCAGACAGTCCCTTGAGGTCTAGCACATAGATGCAGGGGGTGGCCCCACCTGTCAGAAAGAGCAGGCCACTGGGGGGCAATGCAGACCCCAGAGCCCCCTCCAGTCCCTGCAGGCACCAGGAGCTGCCTGAGCATTCAGGAGTGAGTAGTCTCCAGGCCAGGCCAGAGTGCGGTGAAGTCCATGGGGAGTAGCTGGCCAGCTGGTGGGGAGGCCCAGGAGAGCAGGGCAGGAAGCCAGAGGGTGGGCGTGTCAGCTCAGCCTCTGTGAAGCAAGTTGCTGTGGTTAGGCCAAGTTTGGGGCTGCAAGAGAAAGGATGCCCTACTCACGGTGTGCCAAGCAGCAGCTCCCTCCGTTCCCCTGTGCCCTTTCAGGCAGTACTGGTATTCTCCTGTTTTACAGATGAGGCAACTGAGGCACAGGAGTAGGGGGCGGGGGAGCTGGATTCAAACTCAGTTCCACCAGGTCCTGAGCCTGGCTCAGCCCACAAACCCAGCAGCCAGGTGTGTTTCTAGGTCCTGTTTTCCCAGATGTGGTCCCTGGAATACAATTCTGGCAGATATGGACCCAGAACGGTTGCCATGGGTTTTGCTCTGAAGCCTGAATGAGCTCTCTCGACCATTGAGACGTCTCAAAGTGAGGGTGCAAGTGTCAGATGAGCAGCAGCGTTTCTCAAACTCATCTGCCCAGGAAACCCTTCCTTCCTTAAGGCAGGGAAAGTGACCCTTCTTGGGTGCAACTCGAGACCTCACCCACTGCCCCCACATAGTCTCTGGAGACCTCCAGCCCCTGAGGGATGAGGCAGGAGTCCTGCTCTATGCCTGTCCACCTGCCCTCACCCAGGGCAGCCCGTGGGAAGGGCCTCCTATCCGGAGCTGGCCTTGGGCCCTGCCCCCGCAGCAGCCTCTATTGTTGGAAACTAGATCCTGAGGGAGTGGGAGGGGCCTCCTCACCTTGGGCAAAGGAGGAGGGGGCAGGAGAAGCCACTGCCACCCTACAGTGTTCTGACACTCCGCTGCTAAGCCCCAGAGACTCCCCAGGGCTGCTACATTCACGCCTTGGGGCCTTTGCACTGGCTTCTGGGACATTCTTCCTGCCGCCCCTACTTGGCTGGATGCCACTCCTGGTCAGCACAACCAACCCCTCCCCGGGGAGGCCCCCTCCGCTGTCCACATCCCACACTTCTTTGCCATGTCTGTCATGAGCTCACTCTTCAGAAGGCTCTGAGCAGATGTCAGCAGATGAGGTGGCCTCACCTGCCATCCGCAGGCAAGCCCAGAGTCCAGGGTGGAGGGTCTCCAGGAGTCCCTGTTGTCCCCCACCCCCAGACTGGATCCTGTCTCTGTGATCCCATCTGCACCTGTGAAACCTGGGTGACCTCCCCCAACGGGGCCCAGTTCACATCTTCCCTGTGGATGAAGAGAAATCAGGGGCCAGCAGACATGACACCTTCTGGTGCCGACGGGAGGCGGAAGGCTCAGGATTTGGGGGTCCTCTGGACACTTCCTAAGTCAGCTCTCAGACCCCTGCAGCTCCTCCAGGAAGCCCCTGAAAGGTGGAGACTCAGCCTGTCTGCTGCTCACAGGTCTCCCCACCTAGCTGGCCTGCACCCTCCTCTCTGGACACTGGCTCTTAACGCCCCTTGGTGGGGAGGGTGGCCGATGCTATCTGCTGCCCGGTGCAGTTAATGGGGCGGCCACAGGTCCTGCTGCGACTGGCCCCAGCCCGGCTGGTCCAGCCTGGGGAACCAGGCACAGGCAAGAACTGCCTTCCCCAGGGCCATTCCTGAGTGGGCATGGAGGTGTGGTCAACTCCTGGGGAGAGAAGTGATTAGCTGGGTCCATAGGTCCCCTGGGAACCCCTCCCTACCTGCCCCCCACCCCTGCCTGTGGGAAAGGCCAAGTCTGGCTGGGCTGTGCTAGGAGGGAGGCAGCGAGCTGTGAAGGCCACCCGATGCCTATCATGGCTGCAGGGGCTGGCAGGGGCCCAGTGGAGGCCATGCTGGGCAAGCAGTCCTGGGCCACAGAATGTGGGGGGTACCTTTTAACCACAGTGGGAGCAGCCTCCCATTTGAATCTGACATCAGGGCTGCCCCGCCAGACACAGTGGCTTGGAAGCATGCCCCGGGGGCCCTGCACACCACCGTGCTGAGACAGGTCTGACCAAACCCCAAGCCACAGGCACCTGCCCCTCCTTGCTCTGATCCCTCCAATGGAGAGCCCCCCACTCTGTCCCCAGACTCTGCACTCCCGGCGAGCGCTCAGTCTACAGGAGGCAGGGCAACATCCGAAGGTGGACAATGGCAGGGAGGCCCAGGGCACTGCCCACCCCAGCGGCCCAGGCCGGGTACATTTCTGCAGGGGGAAGGTGCTCCAGTGGCGACAGTGGAGCAGCAGGGGAAGGAGGAGGCTCAGACAGAGTGTGTGAAGGTGGTTTCTATTTTAATGTCCACAACTGTGATCAATAAAAAGCCGTGACTTGCTGCTGTCCCTGTGTGGCCCCAGAGACAGGCCACGGCCATGGTGGGTGGGGTTTATCCATGGGCATGCTGGGCAGGCTCCGGGCCTCGCCCGTGGGAGGCTGAGGCAGGCAGGGGCCAGGTGATGGGCATGGGATTGGGTAAGGGCCTCTGTGACAGACAGAGGTGGCAGCAGGAGCTGTGGTCAGACCTTGGTACCGGGGGAGCTCTGCAGACCAGAGACAGCCTCTGAGGGCCAGGAGCCCCCAGCCCTGCCACGGGGGCCCCAGCCACTGCCAGGAAGAACAGGGTCATCTGGGGCCGGAAGGGGCAGAGCAGGTGGTGGGACACTGGAGTCAGCCTCACACTTGGTGGTATGGCCCGAGAAAGGCTCAGCCGCTGTGGAGCCCAGCACTCTGGGTGACTCAGGGGGCCCCCGGGCCAGTATGGACCCCAGCTCTGGTTGCCCCCAGGCCCCTGAGGATACCTCGGGGACCTTGGAGGGCACCCGTTTCACAGAGAGGTCGAGGGGTGCATCTGGGGGCCGCACAGCCTGCTCCAGCACCTGGTGGATGGTGAAGAGCTCTCTGCGGATCTTGCCCAGCTGTTCCCGCAGAGGCCGTGGGGCCAGGCCCCTGGCAGGTGCCAGCTGCCCCAGGCGCTGCTCCACCCTCACGTAGTCGCTGAGGGCCTGTGTCAGGTCCTCACACACATGCCCAGGGCCCCCCAGCACCAGGCTCGATGGCTGCTGGCGCAGTGAGGAAAGAGGGCTCAGGGTCTTGGGGTCGCCTGGCTCCTTGTCCTCGGGCCAGAGAATCATGGAGGGACCAGTCCGCAGGCTAGGGAGTAGGAGCCGGTCAGAAGGCTGTGCTCTACCCCCCCAGCACCCTCAGCCTCTGCCCCACCCCCACCCCGCCCCCTGTGCAGTCTTCCTGCCTAGAGAGACTTGGAACCCCAGGACAGAAAGGTTGGCCTTCTGGTCTCAGTATCCCCTCTGTGGCCTGAAGGCTGTATTCCTAGACACTGATCTCAGGACAGGGGCCCAGGCCTCCTCCCCCAACCTCACCCCTGCCCATGACTGGGGAACTCTGACACCTACCTGTTCTGGGAACCAAAGTTGGCCATGCTGGAAGGGGCCTTCAGGGGCTCCAGCCTGCTTCCCAGGGGCAGCTTCCTCTTGGGGTCATTCTGGGCAGCCAGCTCCAGCCCTCCCTCCTGCCCTGGGTCCCTGGAGGTGCCACAGGGCCAGGGCCCACTCAGCCCAGGGACGGGCAGTTTCAGAAGCCTGGGGGCCAGAGTCCCAGGGGACCCCTTGGGAGGGGCAGGGGGCTTGGCAGGGGCAGGCTTGCTTGCCTGTAGCCCCAGGCTATGCTCCAGGAGCAGAGGGTAGTACAGCCGGGGCACAGGGGTGGGGCGCTCAGGGGGCTGCAGGGCAGGGAAGGCGGAGGCTGGGGGAAGCAGGGGGCTGGCAGAGCCCAGGAAGGGCATATGGGCTGCAGTGGCTAGGGAGGGCCCCAGGTAGGAGAAAAGACTGGGGGCAAGAGGGTAGTTAACTCCCAGCAGAGACAGCTGGAGGCTTTGGGCCTCAGGGAAGTCGCTGGCGGTGGGCGGAGGGTAACAGGGAGCACTGCTCTCAGGGCCCGCTGTGCCTGAGTCTGCCATCACCATGCTCCTGGGGCCCCTGCCCAGCCCCGGCTTCCACGACTCAGCCAGGAGCCCACCAAGGCCCACACCCTTCTGGGCATCCTTGGCCACTGGGGGTGGCGTCCCTGGGGACCCCTCAGCCTCTGGCTTGGGGCCCCCGACACGGCGGTGCAGGGAGAGAACGTCAGTGACAACAAGGTCGGGTGTGGCGGGAGTATCTGGGACTTGAGCCCCTCGGGAACGCCTGTCAGGGTCTGCGGGGTCAGAGGGGCAGTCCGTGGTGGGCTCAAGGGGCCGGGACGTGGCAGGGGCACGGCGGCATGCCCAGTCGGGGGAGTCGAGCAACAGCGAGAGGGAATCCTTGCAGAGACTGTACTTCATATGGTTGTACAGGTGTGACTTCTCCAGGCAGGTGAACGGGCACTGGAAGCACTTGTAATTGTAGGGCTTGCCCCAGGGACGCGGGATATAGTGTGGCTTCTTGGGCTTCCGTGCCCGTGCCCGTGCGCCGGAGCCCAGGCGGCATGAACCGGCCACCTCTCGGGACATGGCTGCCTGCTAGCGGGCAGGCCACGGCGCCATGGCCACCTGCAGACAAAGGGGACCTCGTTCAGTGCCTCTGTCAGCTCCCAGAGCTCCAGGGCCAGAAGCTGGTCATGGCACAGGCTCCACCCTGCAACCTGGGCCTCCCTGGCCTTTGCACATGCAGCCCCCTGGCCTGGAATGCCCTCCCCTCCTCACCCTTTACTCCTCTCTATGCACACTTCCAGGGTTACGAGGTTTAGCTGGTAAAGACGCAGGATGCCTGATTACATCTGACTCAGATAAACGACAAATACTTTTTTAGTATAAGTATAATTTGGCCAAAATTTGGAACGTATTAAAAAGTATTTGTTGTTTACCTGAAATTGAAGCTTAACTAGGCATCCTGTATTCTATCTCTGCCCCAGGCCTGGCTAGCCCCCAGCCATCCTGGGGCCGGCTGATTCCATTTAAGTCTGTTTCTGTCCACTCGGCGGGCAGTTGGTGAGTGACTGAAAGAAGCCAAGTATGACCGGGCCCATTCCGGGGGACATCAGCTCTTCCTTGTCTTACTCCCTCCCAGAGACCCCCTGCCCTTGCCAGGAAGCTGAGATAAAAGCCACTGAGATGAGAAACCCGCAGAAGGCTCTAAGCCTCCGTGTAAGTGTGAGTGTGTGCTCCTGCTGGGGACTGGAAATCTCTGAGGGGGTCAGCCTCACATGGGGCGAAGCCAGGCTGGGGGGGCGTGGACGTCACAGCATGGCCCCACAGCACAGCCACCTGCTCAGCCTGGCTCCATCTGGGTGGCTTCGGGCAGGTCAGCAGCCAAGCCTGCAGTGGCCAAGCTCGGCCAAGACCTTCCTCTCCCCATGCCCTGCATGTTCACTCAGAAGCCGCTCTTGCACTCCATCTGGGCCGCCACCTGGGCTGTCCACCACCCCGTGTGTGCCTGCGTGGGGCACAAGGAGAGCGTGTGCACACAGGCGTATGGGGCTGTAGATGAGCCTCACTCAGTACCTGCAGGGACAACCTCTGCACGGCTGGGCTGACCCGGAACAGAGCGGACCACCAGAATGCATGGGGCCGGGGCACACGCACACAGGCCGGGGCACACTCACCACATTCAAAGTGGACACGGTAACTGCATGCGAATGCACTCACAGCACAGGCAGGGTGTGAGCAGGCACTCAGACACATTCAAGCAAAAGGTGCACATACATACAGACACACTACACACCCGAGGACACATATGGTCACAGACATTCTCATGGATATGGACGGACACATGCATCCTGCTCCCCAGGGCTCAGGGCTAGCCAGTGGGCTAAGGGGGTGTGGGCGAGCTGGAGCAGCTGGGCAGCCACTGAGAGCAGGTTGTCCTCCTTGCTGGCCTTCAGGCTCTGCACATGGCAGGCAGTCATGTCTGCTGCCCTCAAACACTGGGTGGGCACCCTCATTATGGGCATAGCCAGAGGGGTGGAGCGGGCTGTCCATGGAAAGAGGTCCTTGAGAGGGGTGTCAGCATGGTCAGTGACAGGACGTGGAAGACAGGGCAGGTAGAGACTATCTGACTGGTTTGCGGATGTTCACATCTGGGAAGGGATGGTGCTCCAAGGGAGTGCAGGGTGTGGGAGGAGGGGGCTGGGCCCAGGAAAGGGCTTGGGGCTGCAGACCCCCTAGACTTGGTGGTGGGTGCAAAGGCAGGCTCCATGCCAGCCCTTAGCCCCCCCTAAGATGCCAATGACAAATGGGCATGTGCGCTAGGGAGACAGAGGCGGCTGTGCTGGGGCCATCGATCACCCAGCCCTGGGAGCCACACAGCTGTGCTGCCTGGTGCCACAGCCCACCTCACCTCCCAGCCCAGCCCCTGGACTGGGCTTCTCCTCCTAGGCCTCAGGACTCAGATGGCAGCCTGGGGGGGGCGATTGTTCAAGATCTATCTCAGCACCTGCTGACTCCATAGGGACCCAGAGGATGCCTGACGCCCACCTGGCATGCTTGTGCACAAACAGAAAACACCCCCATACACCAGCATGCACACCCATACACCCAAAAGCACATTCATTTGCACACGTGTCCCAACCCGTGACTGAGTGCATGTTTCCAGAGGGGCCTGCACCCACACTGTGCTAGTCCAGACATTGGGACCCCACTTTCCTGAGGGAGTACTGGTGTCAGGCCAGGAGCAGGAGGCCCAGCCCAGGGTCCGAGAAGGGGCACTGAGTGCCCAGAGCAACCACTAGCTACGGAGGGATTACAGCTCACCCATCCCGCTGGCCCCTTTGGGACTTGGTGGGTACACCATAGGGTGTGGTGTAGAGGGGATGACCAGGCTCGTCCTTGGACGAGGATGACACCCCAACTCCCTTCTCCTTGTACTCCCCAGCCTCACCCTGGAGACCGCCCTCCTACAGGGACCTGGCTGCTTCGCCCAGATGAGCCCAGTGCACGGAGACTAAACGCAGGGAAGTGGGGGACGTAGGGCTGGGGTTGCCTGGAACGCGCTGGGATACTCCCAGAGTCCCACCGCCCCCGCAGCCCTCGCGCCCAGCCCGGCCCCACGCGGCCCGAACTTCGCTGGATGCGCTGATGTCCGCGCCGCCCTACCTGCGCCCCCGGCCGAAACAGAGCCTGCGGTGCCCCGCGAAGTCTGCGCGTCGCCCAGAGGATCATGCAGAAAGAAACTTCTCGCCCCCGCCCCAGCCGGTGCCCGCCCCTTCCCCCGACCGCGACCCCGGACCGCGAGAAACCGGCTCAGGCTCTCGAGGCAGCCACACGGGCTTCCGCAGGGGAAACTGAGGTCAGGTGCTGGGAACGGGCCCCCGCGCGGTCTGCAGTCACTCACTTGGCAGCGAGTCCCCGAAGCCTCCGCCACCGACCGCGTCCCACAGACGCTGACTCGCACCCACCGAAGTTGGCGGCAGGAGCGGCCGCGCGTGCGCCGCGGCGCCGGGCTCCGGGGGGCGCTGCGACCTCCGACACGGGCTAGCGGGGGGAGGGGATGAACGACCGCAGGTTGCAGTCTCCCCTTGGCCACCCCAGGTGACCCGCCCCCCCCCCCCCCAGCCCCGTCTCTCCACCTCCCTCTGCCCACAGTCACCTCCTCGTGCGCACTCACCATCCTGTCGCGCCCAGGACTTACCTGCTCAGCTCTCTCCGTAGCGCCGGTAACTCCTGTGTAGAGCGGTGGCCGGTGACACCAATGGCACCACCAGGGACCGGCAGCGTCGCGGAGGAGCCAAGAGTGGATGCGCAGGTGTGCAAACGAATGCGGGGCGCCTGGCACCGTCCCTGCCCCCCGTCGCCTGCAGGCTGCCGCGGGGGTGCGTGCAGAGGCGGCCAGGTCTCCCGGGGTCCCCGCAGCGGTGTGATGGGGTGTCAGCGGCCGAGGGCACATGGAAAGGGGCCGTCAGCACTCATCCGTCAGGGCAGGGCTCTGGCCCCTGACAGCTGCCCGCCTGAGCCAGGGCCTGGGGGCCAAGCCCCAGGACAGGGGGTGCGATAGGGGGACAGAGCCAGCCTGGAGAGAGCTGCAGCCCAGCCTAGGAAGGGACAGAGCCTAGTCCTGAGAGAGTTGGAGCCCAGAGCTCAGGGGCATAGCCCAGTGCAGACAGTGGAGCAAGAATCCCTTTCTGGTCAGCTCTGCCTGGCCAAGCCTTGCCTCCAGTGCTGTTTCCTGTTCTCCAAACAGGAGGCTGGATTTACACCCCCAAACCCGTGCCCTGCCCACTGACCCATACACTCACTCCCCCCTTCCTGGAAGCATTACTGCCTCCCCCACTTGCAGCCCAGACTCCTCACTTGCCCAGCAGGTGCCACAGGAAGATTGCACAGCCAGCCCTCCATCTTCCCATCTGCAGGACTCCTCTCCACTACAGGAGGACCTGGGGTGGGTGGGGGCTGAGGCCAAGGAAAGGCTTGGGCATCACAGACCCACCACGACACCCCACCTCCCAATGTCCTCATGGCCAGAGCTGCTCCCAGCCCCACCAAGGGTAATACAGGTTCCACATTGCTCCCTGCACTATCAATTCTTAACAGTCTGGGGTCCCTTTGCTTTTCAGCTGGGTCCTTGTGGAAACTCACTGGGCCAGCCAGTTCCACTCTGGACATAGATACAGACATGCCAGGACAGGGCAAGGCCACGTTTCTCACAGTAAATCTGCCTCATTCAGGGGGAGGTATCTTAGCCCAGAGATGCGTGATGGTGTCATTTCTGTCAGGGGACGGGTTCTGCAGCCGGAGGGCTGAGTGCCGTTGCAGGCTGGCCCCGTGGAGGCACAGGGTGCCCTATGAAAGGGTGCCCACTTGGTTCTCCCTGCAGACTCAGCTACAGGCTTCCTGGGTATCCCCAGCCCAGTCTGGGGGGCAGGAGTGTGGTGGGGAAGGAAGGAACACCTCTAGGATGCTTCTCGGTGTCTCACCTTGAGTGGGGAAAAGAGAACTGGAGAGAACTGGACCCAGAGTCTAGCATGTCTTGTGAGCCAGGCTTCAGTTTCCCAGTCTGTGCAGGAGGGTGACAGGCCACGGCCGTTACTGGCACAGTTCTCCCCGTTCAACCACAACAGGCGTTCACAAGGAAGAAGACCCCCCCGTGTCCTGGTTCTGGGGGCACCAGTGTGAGGACACTGATCTGAGGGTGAGTGCCCAGTTTGGTCTCCCTCCTGCCCCAGTGCTACCTCCCCTGATGCAACTTGGGGCGGCTCCATTTCTCCCTGTCAAGTCCACAGGGCAGGAAGGGCGGCTGTGGGTGGCACAGCGTGCCAGCCTTCTCCTCTCTGCCTGCCTGGCCTGGCTGAGCGGCTGACCATGTAGGCAGCCCCGGGCCGAGGGACAGCTTGAGCAGCCATCAGGCCGGCAGCCCTGTGGGGAGTGGAGGCCAGGAGACCTGCTCCTTCTGCACACAAACCCGATCCAGGACACGTTCAGCCAGGCCCAGGCCCCCTCAGCACAGGCACTTCCCAGAGAGGGCAGAGGGCACAGGTCACCTTGAGACAGAGGTGATGCCAGGCCTCGGCCTCTTGGTCCCAGGAACAGCTTTGTGTTTCCCTGCCCCTCACTGGCTGATCCCTCTGAGGAGAGGCCACAGCTGTCACCACCGGAGATGGGCTGTTTGGAGGCTGTTGCCATCGTCCCGGGGAAGGAAGGTTATGGTCAGGAAGCTTGCTCGAAGCACATCGAGCAAACAGGCCAGTGAAGTTCAGGTGACCTTCCCTGAGAGGAAGGAGGGGGCTAGGGCTCTGGATTCTGGGAAAAGGAGGAGGAGGCCGGGGAGGGTGATCTCAGCACCAGCCATGGTGGCAGCTATTATGGCTGTTTTTGTTGTTGTTTTTAAATTTTTATAGAGAGAGGAAAGGGGAGAGAGACAGAGAGCCAGGAACATAGATCTGTTTCTGTATGTGCCTGACCAGGGATCGAACCCACAACCTCTGCGCTTTGGGATGACGCTCTAACCAACTGAGCTATCAAGCCAGGGCTATGGCTGGGTTTTTCTTCCAGAAATTTGGGTGAGAGGAGAGTTAGCAGCACCTCCAGAGGAACTCAGCACGCAAGGGGCACGACCTGGGTACATTTCTGGGCTTCCAGGAGGGGTCTGTGCAGGGAGCACCAGCCGGCCCTCAGCTTGCTGCCTGGGGCCGGGTGGAGGGATCCGTAGCAACTGCACCCGGTGGCCAGTGCATGGAAGTGCGAGTCAGGTGCGCCCACCACCCAGGACCGGGCAAGGCCAGGTATCAGTGCCAGTGCCCCGTGCCCCTGTGCTTTCTGCCCAAGGCTCTCTAGGCACAGCTGCCTCCTCACAGCTGGTACATTGTGCCTAGAGCCTGACCCATTTTCCACCTAAGTAGGGTGTGGGGCGGGTGGGTGATAACCTGCTCATTGGGACCAACCCCACATGTTGTGGTGAACTTGGGCCCAGGGGAGTGACCTGTCTCCTGGCAGTGACAGGGACCCCAACTGGGGACTTGGTCCCCCCATGTTGTCTAGAGTCCTGAAGCCCTTGCTTCAGTCCCTTCACCTGCAGAATGGGTGGTGGAGACTCTCTGGGTACTTCTATCACCAGTGGGGTCCTGGGGAACAGCCTTCTTTCCTCAGCTGGTCCTGGTGCAGGGTGGTATGGGGACCCACTGCCATTCCCTCTGCCCCCAGCCAGAGCTCATCTTGGCCATTAAACTCTGCCTGGCTTGCCCGCAGCCCCTGCCTATCATCTCCATTAGTGCTGGTATGTGTGTGCTGGGGGTCTCATGGCAGAATGGACAGTGGGCTCCAGGTAAGCAGAGGCAGTGTCATGGTGCCCAGTAGGTCTGTCTCATCCCCTCAGCATACACACACAGTCCTGGCCAGGACAGGGGCAGGGGCTGGGCCAGCCTGTGCCTGCCCGGTGGGTAGAGGAATGAGAGGGGGGCTGGAGCCCCCAGGTAGGGTCTGGTATGCACTGGTAGGGGTTAGCACCATGCTGGATGATGGCCATGGCTCATGTTCACTCACTTACTGATTTGCCCTGGGACACATGGCAGCCTCAGCGTGTTCCCAAGTCCCTGGGGCCCAGAACATGGATCATCTTTGGCACTTCTACCATGCCTGTTAGAGGTGCCCTCAGGACCTAATGCTGAGAGGCATGGACCCAGGGCTTGGGTAAGGGGGGTCACACTTGAAGTCACTGACCTCAAGAGCACAGGGACCTACAGCAGAGTTGTGAGGGGAGGGGCAGAGCCAAAGCGATGAGGCCGGTGACTGTGTGGATCAAGATTTGAACAGGGCCCTGGCCGGTTGGCTCAGTGGTAGAGCGTTGGCCTGGCGTGCAGGAGTCCCAGATTCGATTCCCGGCCAGGGCACACAGGAGAAGCGCCCATCTGCTTCTCCACCCCTCCCCCTTTCCTTCCTCTCTTCCCCTCCCGCAGCCAAGGCTCCATTGGAGCAAAGTTGGCCCGGGCACTGAGGATGGCTCTGTGGCCTCCGCCTCAGGCGCTAGAATGGCTCTGGTTGCAACAGAGCGATGCCCAATATGGGCAGAACATCGCCCCCTGGTGGGCATGCTGGGTGGATCCCGGTCCTGCGCATGCAGGAGTCTGTCTGACTGCCTCCGTGTTTCCAACTTCAGAAAAAAAAAAGAAAAAAGATTTGAACAGGATTTGCCCTGGCTGAATAGCTCAGTTGATTAGAGCATCGTCCCGAATCAGTGGATGCTGGTTTGACCCCCCGTCAGGGCACATGCAGGAACAGCTCCGTGTTTCTGACTCTCCCCCTACCCCCTTCCTCTCTCACTAAAATCAATTTAAAAAATGTTTAAAGAATAAAAATAATTCAGCCTGACCAGGCGGTGGCGCAGTGGATAGAGCATCGGACTGAGATGCAGAAGACCCAGGTTCGAGACCCCGAGGTCGCCAGCTTGAGTGCGGGCTCATCTGGTTTGAGCAAAAGCCCACCAGCTTGAACCCAGGGTCACTGGCTCCAGCAAGGGGTTACTCGGTCTGCTGAAGGCCCATGGTCAAGGCACATACGAGAAAGCAATCAATGAACTAGGTGTTGCAACACGCAATGAAAAACTAATGATTGATGCTTCTCATCTCTCTCCATTCCTGTCTGTCCCTGTCTATCCCTCTCTCTGATTCACTCTGTCTCTGTAAATAAATAAATAAAATTAAAAAGAAAGAAAATAAAGTTAAAAAAAAAGAATAAAAATAATTCAAACAGGATTTCAGGACCCCACTGCAAGCACACAGAGGACAGGGAGTTCCCCAGGAAGTCTGAGGGGGAGCTGGCCCACCCTGATATCAGGGACCCCAGGTGGCCTCTGGCACCTGCTTCCCCGGGCCAGCAGACTAGGGTAGCTGGCCCCTGCCCGTGTGCTTTGCTGTGCCTTGGCCTCCAACTAGCTGCACTAGCTGCAGGGCTGTCTCCTTTGGAAGCCCTGCCAGCCTTCCCCATGTGTCCTACCCCGGGACCCACCCAGCGACCCACAAGGTCATCAGCCACCGTTGTTGTGGGGACCCTCTGTGCCTCAGGCTGCTGGGATAGAGGAGAGGTAATGCAGTGGGAATGAGCTTCCCACCATGGGAGGCATGCAAGCTGGGACAGGAGCCTTTGGATCATTGAGGGAGCAGCCTGGCCAGGCGGATGGGATGAGAGGCCTGGGCCGCCCAAGCCCCCACCCGGCTTCGGAGCCGGCACTGGCCGAGCAGTGCCCCAGGCCGACAGCAACCATATGTTGGAAGAGGAGCTGTGTGCGTTGCTCCTCGGGCCCCCGGGGCCTGGCCTTCCTGGGCCTGTCACAACTGATTTTCCCTGCCTGAGTGGCAGGCTGGCCAGCGGGTGGGGCAGGTGGGGGCTACAGAGTCTCTGCATGGCTCTCAACACTGGACCTGACACTGGGGGTGGATCCAGGTGCTGGCCCCCAATATATCCTTGTGCACCCCACCCTCTGTGGTCCCATCCAGGTCAGGTGGGCCCGAGAGGAGCCCTGGCAGCTGGGGGCCATCCTCCTGCTGGGTCATGGCTAGGCGGCCAGGGTGCACGCAGGCTGCACAGCCCCGGCCCCGGGGCAGGCGGGAGAGGGCCTGGAGCCTCGGCCCTGTCAGCCCAGCGCCCAGAGCTGTGCAGAGGGAGGCAGGAGGCAGAGGCTAATTTGTACACTAAGTGCTTCTGACAGGGATGCCTCACAAGTGAGAACACATCACCATCCGCCCTGGGAAGGCCGCCATGGCCAATGGGTGGCCAGAAAGGCAGCCTGGGTGATGGGCTGGCACAGAAGGCCATAGGGGCACACGGGGCCAACCCAAATGGCGGGAGCAGGGAAGGGGCCAGGGGTGCTGGGAAGGGGGAGGGTGGGGAAGAGAAGGGGAGACAGAAGTGCCTGGAACCAGGAGCCCTAGCACCCGGAGGGTCAGATACAGCGGGTTGAGGTGGGAGCCAAGCCCAGCGGTGAGGAGGTGAGGAGGGGGACAGCCCAGCCACCTCTTCACGCTCGGCCTGGATCTGGGTGCCACCCTGCAATGGCTGAGGGCACAACCTGTGAAGTCTACCCCTTCAGGCTGGCCTGGCTGGCACCACCCCCCGCCACCAGCTGCCGCCCCCTGACCTTGGCTAAGCCTGCACCTCAGCCCCACTAGTGGGCTATCCCTGCCAGCACCTCCCTCAAGCTTCAGTGTCATGACTGGGTCTCACCAGTGGGGTCCCTCAACTCCTGTCACTGGGGCTGAGGGCACCTGGCCTCCCTTTCTCTTACCCCCTCCGTTGGAACCCCCTTTCCTGAAGTCTGGGGTTCAAAGGGTGGGGGTACTGGCTGGAGAGGGCTGGGTCCCCAGGCTGGCCAAGTGGGTAGACACGCAGCCCCCGCCGCACTGTGGTGACCCCTACCTGGCCTGACACCACTCTGGAACACTGGTTCAGGCTGCCCAGAATGCCCCGGGGTGACCGAGCTAGCTCTCTGATGACTGGAGGGTGGACGTGGCCCGGCCCGGCCCCGACCCGCGGGAGGGGGTCCAGTGTGGCCAGCGCAGCCGCGGTGGATCAGCGCGGGTTTCTTCGGGCGTCGAGGTAAGATGTGTTGTGGCAGCTCCCCCGCTGCCCGAGGCCCGCCTGGAGCAAACACTGCTGGTGGCTTTAATTGCTTTCACATTCGATAGGCTGGCCTGTGACAGGCCTCTTACACCCACTGAGTGCCAGCCTCTGCACGCCAGCCCCCGACTCATTCGGGGAAGAGCCTAGACTGAGACCAGAATCGCAGAGTAGACGGGGGAGCTGCTTGATGTGCCTGGCCATGGCTGCTACCTGTGAGACGGGGACGGTGCCTCCCAGGATGAACAGGAGGGGACCCAGGTCCAAGCAGGTCGCCACCCACAGAAGAGGAGATGTTCCCATGCTCCATCTGTTCCCGCCTGATGACCGATGGGTTCAGACAGGCACCCCCAGACACTGACGTCTCGCTGGGAACAGCCACACATACGTACTATCCTTCTGTCTACGTGCGGCTGAGGCTGTGTGGGGACCAGCCTGCTGACCACTACAGGGTCTGGCCCAAGCCTTGGCCCTGCCTGGACACCTGGTCCTTCCTGGGGTACAGGCAGCTAATGAGCAGGGCAACCCCGAAGGCTCTTTATGAGGCTGACCTCAGGTATCAGCAAGCCACCCCAACTTCCACCAGGCAGGCCTGGGTGTCCCTCAGCAAGGCTCTGCACATAGAGGGCGGTGAGGGGCCTAGGACCCCTGGGAGCAGTGACAGACAGATAAGGAGGCATCATTATAAAACAAAACATTTTCATTTGGTCCATCAGAGCCTGAGTCTGGAAATACCCATGAAGAATCATCCTACAGGGCTGGGGAAACAACTGATAAAATAGTCTCTGTGTCAGAAGAGCTGGCTGTATGTACAGGGTTAAAAATATTCACAGCTCAGAGTACAAGGAGAAAATATAAAGGAGGCCCAAAGGGGAGTGTAGTGCTTCCTGGTGTTTCTCCAGTTGTAAAAACCCTGGCAAGCCCCACAGGAAGTGAGGGGTGGTGGGCAGGGCCTCCCATGGCCCGGGGGCTGGAGGGCAGTGAGGCTAGGCAGGCCTCTGGAAAGCTGGCCTCAGATGTCCACAGGCAGATGCAGGACTTTGAGCAGCCATGGGGGAGGATGGCTGGGAGGCAGTCCAGCAACACGGGCTTCTAAAACAGGGGAGGGGCTGGGAGCAGTCATACCCTGCCCCGCGTGCCCAGACAGGGCTGGCTAAGGATTTCTGTCGCACGCTGGTCCTCCTAGCAGAGGTCAGGTGGTGCCGGGGACAAACCACCTCACCAAATAGCAGCCCCTGACCTGCAGTCCCCAGGCATGGCTTCGATCCTGACAAGCGCTGCAGGAATTGCATAGTGTCATCAGAGGGGACAGCTAGAACCCTCCCCATCCCTGGTCCTGAGTCCATGGTCACCAGGCACCTGCCTCTGTGACACACTGCTGAGACTCTGGGGACCCCTGCGTGCCCTGTGGTGGTTGGTGAAGGTGGGGAAATGGGCTCTTGGGGGGCAAGCTGGGGAGCGAAAGCTCATGTCCCACAGAGGGTGGTCCTGGCCTGTGACTCCCCACAAGGGGGTGGTCCCTGCTTATCCTGGGGTCCTGGCCTCTGACTTCCAAAAGGGGATGGTCCCTGCTTATCCTGGAGTCCCGGCCTTTGATCCCCACAAGAGAGGGTGGTGGTCCCTGCTCGCCCTGGGGTCCCGGCCTCTGACCTGCCCAGATTTGGCTTTGTAAATGGAGCTCTTGGCTGCCTCACACAGACAGGAGGCCACAGGCCCATGGGAAAGGGGCAGCCTCACCTCAGCCCTGTCTGAATCTGACCTTGATGCAGGCTGGTCAGAGGGGCTGGCGCATAGCCCCACGCTTGAAGCGGGTTGGAGGTATTCTGCTGGGCGGCTGGGGGGGCCCAGACAGGAGGGGGGGCAGGGAGGAAGGCCCAGAAGCAGCTGCGCTCCTGGCTGGCAGCTCCCTGGGCAGGGTCCTGAGATTCTTGTTCAAGCATTCACTGCTGGGGTCTCCCTCCTAAAGTGCATGTGGGGGGTGGAGGGTGGGGGGCGAGGACAGAGAGGTCACAATGGCCGGGGCACGTGCAGGCCAGCGACCTCAGGTGTGAGTGGGGGGCTGTGGGCGCCCCTGGAGGCTGTCCAATCGCTGAGGAAGGCCTGGGCTGCCTTTCGATGTGCCAGGCGGTGGGTGATGGAGAAGCCGGCGTTGCCCTCGAGCTGGGACAGGATCACCAGGACCTGCCTGGGGGAGGGGGCTGGTGAGGGCCAGTGGAGGCCGGGGAGTAAGGGGGGCTGGGGCGGTGCCCACCTGTGCAGGGGTGGCACACTGTCCTGGGTGCGCAGGCTGCCGCGCGTGGACACCACGTTGAAGCTATCAGAGCAGTCACACTGCACATGCAGGTAGGACTTGGGGTGCCGGTTCTCCACCACCACGATGAGCCCCGCCCAGCCATGCGTCAAGTAGTAGCAGGTCATGCCCTCACGGCCCTGGGTAGAGACAGGGCGGGTGTGGGTGGGGCGAGGCCTCCTCCTCCCGGGCCCTCCCCTTTCCCACCGACCTCACCTCGTGCCGCTCCCCCCGGCTCTCCGTGAGCAGGATGATGGCGTCGGCCAGTGTGGTTGGCTGGGCCTCCACAGTCTCCACCATGACCAGCCTCGAGCTGTACACAGCCAGCACGTGGCCGGGGGGCTCCTGGGAACAGCGCGGGACCCCTGTCGAGGGGCTGGAGGCTGTAAAGGGTGTGAGTGAGGGGGCCTGGGGCGCCACAGTAGGGAGGGTCAGGGGTCGGAGGGGCAGCATTACCCTGCACGGCGGCCGGGGGGCCCAGCACGGCGGTGGGGCTCCAGTGGTTGAAGGCGCAGCACACCACGGCGTATTCCCCAGGCTCCAGCATCACATCACAGTTGACGAACTTCTTGACAGCTCGCTTGCTATGCGCCAGCAGGCGGCCCAGGCTCAGGCGGCCACTGCTTCCGAAGGAGGCTCGGAACACCAGAACGCACAGGTCCAGGAGGTGGCTGTCCGCCGAGTCTGCACGCCTGCAGCCAGATCCAGGAGGGGTCACGGGTAGTACCTGCTGTTTGTGACCCCAATGGCCCAAGGCCCTGCTGTCTACTTCTACACCCATCCCCCAGCCTACCCCCCCCCAAGCAGTGCCCACCTGCTGCCCTCCTGGAAGAGGGCGAACTCCAGGGATGCACGCTCCAGCACGGTGAGCGCTGTCACCCCCACGGGCCCACTGGCTGAGCTGGGGAAGCAGCCCTGCACCCGCACTTCCTGCCAGTCTGAGTGCACTTTGCAGATGTCCACGGAGTCGAAGTACCTGGGCAGTGAGAGGACAGCCCACTGAGAAGCTCCCGTCCCAGCTCCACACACACGAGCTGTCCTCATCAGGAGTCCAGGCACCTTCTAAGCGCCTTTCGCTCCCCAGTCTCTGCCCCTCTGTGCTCTGGGACTAGTGTCCTGGGAGCCCTGGTCTTGGCTCTTGCCCACAGACACCACCAGGGGGCCCCAGATCCCAAGGATGACCCAGATCGGAGAGTCCTGGGGGCAGAACCCAACCAGTGCACCACACCCAGCCTTAGATCTGCAGAGGGACAAGCCAGGCTCCCGATGAGGGACACACTGTGGGTCAGGGCAAGGGGAGGAGGGCAGTGACAGGTCAGGTGGGCCCAAGTGACGTGGCTAGAGCACAGGATGGCTGTGAGGAGGACATTGGACGCACGCCTCCTTCCTCCGGGGTCCAAGTACCTGATGAAATCACTGTACTCCATCCAGAAGACACCTTCACTGCTGCCGTGTGGCATGAGCTCACCACGCAGGTGCCCCGGCCAGTGTGGCCACTCATCCGACCAGTTGCCATTCCAGGAGAAGCGGCCCCATGGGTTCCGGAGGCGCAGGAGCCTGCGGACCATGGGGCTGAGGGCCACAGCTCCCACCATCCATCCTCAAGCCCTGGCTACCCATGGCTGGCCCAGCCCCTACCTGGAGCCCTGGACATCACGGACATCCAGGATGGAGTAGGCGTGGCGGGGGCGCAAGCCCAAGCTCTCATAGGCAGCATCGTCCACCTTCATGTTGCCCCCACCACAGGAGGCACCCATGAGGAACCTGTGCAGGCAGAATGGCCTCACTGACTGGGCAGGCTTGCTGACCAGGGAGCCTTAATGATGGGGGCCCTTCACTGAGAACGGCTCACTCACCAGGGAGTCCTTGCTAACCCTGTGGGTAGGAGGCGCTACCTGTCTGTGGGGGAGTACAGACCTGGGGACCCAGGAGAGACACGTAGGACTCAGGAAGTACTGGCTACTCCCTACATGGTGGCCCTTGAGCTGAGAGTTTGGGCTGCGAGCAGGGCGGGACTAGGTCCTAACAGCTCCAGGCTGTGGCTCTCGGAGGGGATGGGGCTACAGTAATGCCCAGGATCAGCTCAGAGCAGAGGATCTTGGCACCAACAAGCCATCTCTGCCGGGCTTAGGGTTTTGGACTCTCCTTAGAGACATGCCGTCCATTGCGTGCTGGGTCCCAGAGGGCAGCCCACTCCCACCAAGGGCCTCCATGGGGTTTGCTCCACAGGGCTCCAAGTAGGTGCTAATGGTCATCACAGGCTCAGGTCAGGGCGAGGCCTTCTAGGTGTGGGCTGATCAGTCTTCTGCCTGTTGTCCTGACCTGGGCGGGTGGGACTACCAGCCCAGCAGTGGGAGATGACAACAGGGCTGCAGGCCAGACCTCCTAACTGTGGTCAGCCCACACTAGGAACGTCTTGTAGAACACGGTGCGGGGCAGAGGGCACTGGCCTCTGTCTCTCCCACCATTCCAAATCCCAGCCTGCTTATCCCCTAGCCTGTCTCTCTCCTCCCAAAGCTGCTGACCACCACAGCGCCCGCCCCTCTTACCCAGCCTCCTTAGAACTCAGCATTTTGGCCCAGATGAGGTCAGTGTCAACGGGTTCCTCGCGGGGGTTAGTGGAGCTGACCTGCAGCGCCAGGCTCTCACAGGGGGCGCCGGTGAGTGTGGCCAGGCCTTCGATGGCGCGCCCTGCCTGGAGGGCAAAGTAGGAGCCGTGCAACTTGGCCAGTGCCTTCTCGATGAGGGCCACCCACAGCTGCTTTCGCTGGGCCTATAGGGAGGGGCTGGAGTCATGAGGCCACCGAGACGTGCCCCTCACCCACCCCATGCCCACCCACCCTGCCACCTGCGAGAAGAGGAGGAAGCCGGCCTCGTCACAGGGCAGCATGTCATCCACCAGCACCGTCGTCCACGTGCCATCCTTGCAGAGCCGCACCTGGTAGGCGCCCTCCATGCACAGGCTGCGTGTGACCATCACCCGCTCAACCAGGTCAGGCCGCTCAGCCAGCACAGCCAGAGCACTCAGAAACCTGTGCAGAGCCGGGGGCCTCACTGGTGAGGAGCAAGATCAGACCGTCCTGCCACCCGACCTGAGCAGGTGCCCCAAACTCACCAGCAGTTGCCCAGCAGCCCCTGCAGAATGTCTGAGGGTCGAATAGTGTGGAACACGGACCAGGAGGTGCCATGGTCCCTGAAGACAGAGCAGTTGATCTCGTGGGGCCGCAGCCACTGTCTTACACGTTGCTGGACACTGTCACCCGCAGGGAAGCCCACAGACTCGGGCCCAGGAGGGAAGCTGTCATCCACAAAGTTCACATTGTTCTGCAGAGAGACCAGAGCCGCACACACTCAGGCTTAGCTGGGCAGCCCTGTGCCTAGGATGCAGTTGCTCGACCTGGCAGCCCAGGACAGCACCCCGAAAATGCTGCCTGAGTTCTAGAAAAAAGTGGGTAGGTGTGCGTACAGCTACCCTGACCAGTGTGAACTCAAATGGGGCACCAAGTGACTCATACGTGGGGGAACCACAGCCAGCCAGGACAATGCAGGCCAGCGACAGGTCAGTGGGAGGTATAAGTACCCCAAGGAAATGCCTGAGGAAGAGAAGTGGGGGGCCTGCCCGGGGTGGGGAGGCAGGACGCAGACCGGATGGCCGTCAGGGTGCACTGCTGACAGTGATGGGTGGCAAGAGCGCACCCCGTTGACCTGAGGGATCCACTGCCTTGGGCTCAGGCCTCTCACGGCTCCAAGGGCAAGAGAGCATGAAGGGGTGTCTCACCCCGAGTTTTGGCTGGATCTCCATAGTTGGAGGAAGCCTGCCTGCTGGTGTGAAAGCTCTACCTGTGTCCCCAGCTCCATGTGGTTTTAATGTCTATGGGAAGTAACATCTGAGAGGGGTCAGGACCCCAGACTGTGGGGTCATGGACCCTCATGGGCACAGAGAAAAAGGGCAAGATGTGGACAGTGGGGCCAGTCACTCTCGACTAAGGAGTGCCTTATGCCAGTGCTCAGAGCTCAGAGCTCAGAGCTAGGAGTGCTGGCTCTCTTGTCCCTGGCTCCTCCATCTCTCTGATTCAGAAGGGACAGCAGGGGAGGGCGAACGATGCAGAGGGAGGCCCACGGGAAGGGGAGCACCAGCCCTGGTGTGTGGACCACCATCCTGAGGGGACTCACCTCCCGGCAGAAGGCCACGATGTTCTCCCAGAGGGCCTTGGCCTCACCCTCGTCTGTCTGCCGCCGCTTCTCCACGTGCATGCTCTCCCTGCGCCGCAGGGGTGCGGCGCCCCGGCGCTGGCTTTCCAGGAGCTGGGGCGTGTGGCAGGCGGCGCAGTGCTTTGCCCGCGGTGCATTGAGCAGCGTGCAGGCAGGGCAGGCCCACTGGCTCGAGCGCTCGGGCGGCGCCTCGGCAAAGAGGCGGCCGGCCTTGTGGGCAGTGCAGAGGCTGGACTTGTCCACACTGCAGTCGGGGCAGCGCGCAGGCGGCTCGCTGTGCTCCTGGAAGCCATGCAGCTTGGAGCAGCCGCACACTGTGCACCTCGGGGCCGCTGTGGGGTTCTTGAGTGTGCACTTGGCGCACGACCATGTGGTGAAGTCGGGGCTGGAGGGGCTGGCTGGTGTGTAGCGCACGGTATCACCAGCCAGGTCAATGACATCGCTGCCCGGAGTGGCGCCACAGGCTTCGCACAGGCTGGAGGGGCCGGGCACAGAGCAGGAGCTGCACCGGCGCAGCACGGAGGTGCCCTCGGCCACCTCCTCCTCCAGGGAGCTCAGCCGCTTGCCTGACAGCAGCTCTGCCAGGCGGGAGCCCCCAGCTGAAGTCCACCCCAGGCCCTGCGGGGGGCCCTTGGAGCCAGCAGGCGGCGAGGGCTGGGCGGCCTCAGGCACTGGTGGCTGCAGCTGGGGGGGCACCTCACGGCGGCTGCGAGGCACAGGGTTGTTCTGCAGGGTGGGCGAGAAGGGGCTGAAGGGTGCCATCCGGGGTGGCTCCTGGTCGGCTGCAGAGGGAGGGTCGGCCTCAGCGCCTTCCCCGGGCTGGGGTGGGGCAGGTGGAATGTGGAAGCCAGCAGGGGCCACAACTTCAGGGACTACCAGGGCCTCGGGAGGAATCCTGGGCAGCGAGAGTTTCCGGGGCCCGCCGCAGGCAGAGCAGGAGCTGGCCACGGGCGTGTTGTGCAGCGTGCAGCGAGGGCAGGCCCAGCCGCTCCTGGCCTCTGCGGACCCCTCCTCCTCCTCAGGCTGCCCCCCAACTGGCTCCAAGGCCACTAGTCCCTCCGTCCGCGCTGAGCCTGCCTCCTCTTTGCAGCTGCCCTTGGGCTCCACCAGGATGGTGGGTGGCTTGGGGAGGGCCCCATTGATGACTGGCAGCAGGGAGGTGCTGGGCACAGGTTCTGGGGCAAAGCCACACACCTCACAGGTCTCCTTGCCCAGGAAGTTCCGGAATGTGCATCGGGCACAAGGCCATTTCTGCTCCTCCACACTGAGCCGCAGGATCTGGTCGAGGTCGGGCTTGTGCCGGGGAGCCTCGCAGATGGAGCACTGGCGCTGGCCGGCGGGGTTCAGGAAGGTGCAGCGCGTGCAGGACCACTCTCCAGCCGCGGCCATGGACCCAGGCGAGTGCGTGTGGCTGCAAGAGAAGGCCCCCGTCAGCGCAGGCCCATGGCGTGGGGGCCCAAGTCTCCGCCTGGGACGAGGGACATCAAGCCAGCGGGGTCTGTGCCCTTCTGGGCTGTGACAGATGTCAGGCTCAAGAGAGCAGCCTGTAAGGGTTTCGAAGACTCTGAGGAGTAAGAGGACCCCCAAAGCCTCTGAGGGACCCCACTGCTCTGTCTGCAAACCCTTTCTGGATGGGTGGACCTGTGGGTACAGGGGATGGGGCCAGCTGCACCATCTCAGTGGTCACGGGTCTCTGGTGTGGAGGGGGTCTTTGGTCAGTCACAGGAAAAATGTAAGTGAACTCCCTTGACAGGATCACGGCCATCTCCAGAACACCCACAGCTGACAGCATGCTCTGTGGTGAAAGGCTGAAGGCTTTCCTCCCAGACCAGGAACTCAGCTATGCTAGTCAGCATTGTCCTGGAGTTCTAGCCAGAGCAATCAGACAAGAAAAAGAAATAAAAGACTTCTAACTGGAAAGGAAGAGGTAAATCTATCTTCATTCGAAGATGACATAATCCTATACAAAAGCTCAAGAATGTACAAAAAACCTATTAATGCTAATAAATGAATAATATAGCAAAAATGTAAGGTACAAGTTCAACACACAAAAATTAGCTGTGCTTCTGTGCCAGCAATGAACAATCTGAAACAGAAGTTAAGAAAATTATACCACTGAGCGCAGGCTCACCAGCTTGAGTGCCAGGTCACTGTCGTGAGCGTGGGATCATAGACATGACACTACGGTTGCCGGCTTGAGCCCAAAGGTCACTGGCTTGAAGCCCAGTGTTGTTGGCTTAAAGCCCAAGGTCGCTGGCTTGAAGCCCAGTGTTGTTGGCTTAAAGCCCAAGGTCGCTGGCTTGAAGCCCAGTGTTGTTGGCTTAAAGCCCAAGGTCGCTGGCTTGAAGCCCAAGGTCGCTGGCTTGAAGCCCAAGGTGACTGGCTTGAGCAAGGGGTCACTGGCTTAGCTGCAGCCCCACAATCAAGACACGTATGAGAAGCAATCAGGAACAACTAATGTGATGCAACTATGAGTTGATGCTTCTCATCTCTCTACCTTCCCGTCTCTCTCGCTAAAAAAGAAAAAGATACCACTTAAAAGAACACCCCAAATAATAAAATACCTAGGAATAAACTTAACAAAGGAGGTGAAAGACTTGTACTCTGAGAGCTATAAAAATTGCTGAAAGAAAGACCTAAATAAATGAAAAAACATCCATATTCATGGATTAAAAGACAATAGTTATGATGACAATATTACCCAAATGACCTACGGATATAATGCAATCCCTACCAAAATCCCTATGCCCCCACCCCCTAGAAATGGGAAAAGCTGATTTTATAATTCTTTTTTTTTAATTTTATTTATTCATTTTAGAGGGGGGGGGGCGAGAGAGAGAGAGAAGGGGAGGGGGAGGAGCAGAAAGCATCAACTCCCATATGTGCCTTGACCGGGCAAGCCCAGGGTTTCGAACCGGCAACCTCAGGGTTCCAGGTTGACGTTTTATCCACTGCGCCACCACAGGTCAGGCTATACATGTGGGGTTTTTTTTAATTCATTTTAGAGAGGAGGGGGGGAGAGAGAGAGAGAGAGAGAGAGAGAGAGAGAGAGAGAGAAGGGGGAGGAGCAGGAAGCATCAACTCTCATATGTGCCTTGACCAGGCAAGCCAGGGTTTTGAACCAGCAACCTCAGCGTTTCCAGGTTGACACTTTATCTATCCACTGCGCCACCACAGGTCAGGCTGATTTTATAATTCTTTTTTTTAATTTTTTTTTATTTATTCATTTTAGAAAGGAGAGAGAGAGGGGGAGAGAGAGAGAGAAGAAAGAGAAGGGGGGAGGAGCAGGAAGCATCAACTCCCATATGTGCCTTGACCAGGCAAGCCCAGGGTTTCGAACCAGCGACCTCAGCATTTTCAGGTCGACGCTTTATCCACTGTGCCACCACAGGTCAGGCCTGATTTTATAATTCTTATCAAATTGCAAGAGTCCCCAAGTGGCCAAAACAATCTTGAAAAAGAGGCAGAAAGTGAAGACGTGGTTCTGGCAGAAAGACAGACTGTGTGTCCATACATAGACAGTCTATATGACCAATGGAATAGACCCTCATTCAAATGGTCAAATGATTTTTGACAAAGCTGCCAAGACCATTCAATGGGGACAGGATGGTTTTTTTGACAAATGGTTTTGGGATAACTACATATAAACACTAAGGAATAGAGTTGGGCCCTTACCTCACTTTGTATTAAAAATTAACTAAAAATGGACCAATGACTAAATATAGGAACAAAAACTGCAAAACTCTTAGAAGAAAATGTCAATTTTCATGACCTTGGATTTGGCAATGGATTATATATGATACCAAAAGCATAGGAATATAAAGAAAAAACTGGATTTTATTCAAGTGAAAAGTGCAAAGACAAACTGCAGAATGGGAGAAAATATTTGCAAACTATATATCTGATAAGGGTCTTGTATCTATCTAAAACATGTAAAGAATACTTAAAACTAAACAGCAAAAAGAAAACCTGTTTTAAAAATGCACAAAGGACTTGGTAGGCTTTTCTACAAAGAAGATACACAAATGACCAATAAGGACATGAAAAAATACTCACCACTGGTTATTAGGGAAATGCAAATCAAAACTCACCTTGAGATAGCACTTCACACGCACGCACTAGGACAGCCAGAACCAAACCAGCAGACGATAACAAGTGCTGGTAAAATTGTGGACAAACTAGAACCCTCCCCTACATTGCTGCAGGTGGGGACACAAGATAAGAGTCCTGCTGCTTTGGAAACCAGTCTGGCAGTTCCTCAAAAAGTTAAATATACCTGGCACCTGCCCAGCAATTTCAGCCCTAGGTATCCATCCCCAAGAACTGGAAGGTGGTATTCTAACAAATACACACACGTTCATAGCGGATCTAGTCACAATAGTCTACGGTGAGAACAGCGGAAATGTCTACCGATGAATACATGGACAAGACACAAAAAGGAATAAAATTCTGGCACATGCTACAACATAGATGAACCTTGAAAACAAACATGCTAAGTGAAAGACTCCAGAAACAAAAGACCACATGTCATACAATTCCATTTGTATGACACGTCTAGGACAGGCAAGTCCATAGAGGCACATAGAAGGCTGGTGGTCCCAGGGGCTGCAGGGCAACTGTGCGACGGCCCGTGGTTTCCTTCCGACATGATGAAGACAGTTTGGAACTAGGTAGAAGTGATGGCGCACACTGTGAATGCACTAAATACCACTGAACGTAGTTTAATACAGTTAGCTTTATTTTATGTGAATTTCTTCACAATAAAAAGTTTGAGTACATGAGGAGAGGACAAGGGCATGCATGGTCCTTTCCACGCTGTGGTTGGGGCCACCCCTGACTCAGGGCCACCTGTGGGTCTCCTAACCCAGTTGATGCTCTGCTTCTGGAGTTTCTAGGGACCTTCTGGGCAGGGGCCAATTCCAACATGTGCTGAGGGTCACAGGTATCAGACCACGAAATGCAACCTACTGAGTACATTCCCACCTAGCGGAGAACACAGCCTTTCTGTCCCCGTGCCACGGCCCTTAGACTGACCATCTCCAGCCATGGGTGGTGACACATCTGCACCTCAGCAGCCCCTCTCGATGACCCAGCCCCTGGGCATAGCCCGAACTCCATGGGCGCTGAGCAATTTCCCCTCATCTGCCCACCTGGACCACTGCTGGCCCAGTTCTGCCTGGCAGAGGTTCAAGGAGTCAGCTCAGCGTCCTGAAGTAACACGCAAACCCTCTTCCTCTCACAGGTCACCTCCTGAGGTGATGGGGACCATGGCAGACCATGGGAGGGAGGTGGCGGGGCAGGCTGCCCAGCCTGGACAGAGCAGGGTAGGGGCAGGGGCAGGGGCATATCTAAGATAAAGTTGGTGGGAGAAGGGACAGGTACACCTGCTTGTTCTGAGCAGCCCGTGCCAATGTGCTAGCCAAACCCAGACCTGGAGATCCTGCGTGCAGCAGGACACTGCCCTCCTAGGATGGATGGAGGCTGGCCGGGGGAAGGCACCGGCATGTAGCTGCAGGGCTGACATCACTCAGGCTGACAACACTCCTATCCCAGGCAGCCTCTGGTGCGCACTGAGGGTAGGGGGGCTGCTGCCAGACACACCCAGGATGGGTCCACACCCCGGGGGCGTGGCAGACCCGCTGGCCCCGGTCTCAGGGAGGGACAGCACTAGAGGCTAGGACCTGGAGTGGGGCCCACAGGGAGAGCCTCGCACCCCAGGCCAGGTGGGCCAGAGGACATGGTCCGCCAGAGCTGCCAGGCCTGAGGCACGGCAGCAGGGTAGGCACATGGGGGACAGACTGGGAAAGACTGAAGGACAGGGAGGTGGGAGTGGGGAGACCTGCACCTGGCTCCCACCTCCCACCTCCCCAGGGTCCCAGGGTCCCCTTGCACAGCCAGCCCTTCAGGCTGCTTGGAGCCTTAGGATGCAGCCCTCTTTGCTGGGTGGGTTCTCGGAGGCCTGGCCTGCTTGCCTCCCCCAAGGCTGGGCCTCTGTTTCTCCCACGTGCAGAAGGAAGGCACTCAGGCCTACAGCAGGGCAGGGGGGATGCTCCCAAATGGTTCCCCACACCCAAGATGGGTCACAGGTCTGGGGGGAGGGTGAGAATGGCCCTCTACCCTGCCTCTCAGGGCTAATCTGGGCTCAAGGGGATGACCACACAACATAACACAACACACACCCCTCTACACTGCTGCTCTGCTGGCAGGAAAATCAATTGTTCTTTACATCAAGGCATAAAGCTTGTGCTTCTAATGCTATATTCACGCTAAATCCTTTTAGTTCAGGAAGGAAGGAAACTTGCCTCTCCAATAACAAACAAACAAACAAACTAAATGCACTCTGGGCAATACAACTGTTTCCTAAGGCCCAGAGCAGGGGTCCCTAAACTACCGCCCGCTGGCCGCATGCGGCCCGAGGCCATTTATCCGGCCCCTGCTGCACTTCCGGAAGGGGCACCTCTTTCATTGGTGGTCAGTGAGAGGACCATAGTTCCCATTGAAATACTGGTCAGTTTGTTGGTTTAAATTTACTTGTTCTTTATTTTAAATATCGTATTTGTTCCCGTTTTGTTTTTTACTTTAAAATAAGATGTGCAGTGTGCATAGGGATTTGTTCATAGTTTTTTTTTTATAGTCCGGCCCTCCAACAGTCTGAGGGACAGTGAACTGGCCCCCTGTGTAAAAAGTTTGGGGACCCCTGGCCCAGAGCAAACTGTGAAGCCGCCTTCCTGTGTGTTTGGGCCCTGGGATAAGCAAGCGGGTGCCCAGCACCAGCAGAGTGGGCCTGGCCAAGGCCGGCTCCGGTGCTATGTACAGCCTAAGAAATCTGCCTGCACACGACTGGGATCTCCTCCTTGCCACCATTCCCCACTAGAAAAGGGCCCATGGTCAAGGTGTGGGGCACAGTGTGTCCCACAAACATGCACATACAGGTTGGGTCCTAGGCAGCCTCCACCCTGATCCCAGGCTCAGGGGTTGGTCACTCACCCTGTGCACCCCACTTGGCCTGGGAGTCTCCAGAGCGAAGACTCAGGCACCTGCCCCGTCAGGAACGGTGAGCCTAGGACCCTCCTAGGACACACCTACCCTGGACTCCAGGCCCCTGCTCGTCCCCGGCACAGTGAGCAAGGAGAGCCTTCCAAACACTGTGGGGCAGTGACCCGCCCGCAGGCCAGCCCCGGCCTGGGCAGGCTGCACACAAGGCCAGCACTTAGGGGACAGGGCAGATGTCACAGCTGTTCTAGGACAAGGAGAATCAGGAAGATTCTGTCTGGAATTCAGAAAGGTTTAAATTGAAAGTGCCTAAAAATCGAACTGGGCCTGGAGAAACAGGTGAGCCCGGCAGTGGCGGTGGCGGCGGCAGCAGCAGCAGCGGCCCCTGTGGCTGGAAGGCTTTGGGGATGGTGGTGGCACAGCTGCTGGGCCGGCAGAGCACCCGTCACAGACCCCAGCAATCCGCACCTGACAGCTCACCCCATCTCGGCGGCTCCAGGTGTGGAGAAATGACTCGGGGTCGGTGGCAGGCGAGCAGAGGAGCAGAGGCTCTGGTCACCAGAACCCCAGGGTCCCCTCCACGGCCACCCTGACATACCGCAGGGCCCGGCAGACACTCGGCAAGGCCAGACCACCAAGCAAAGCCTAGAAGTAAAAGAAGGTTGGGAACCTGATGTCAAACCAGACTCAACACAAAATGTGCCCAAGTTCCATGTCACTCAGAGGCCGAGTCACCTGTGCTCCAATACGCAGAAGTGGTCGCCTCTGGGGGAGGACAGTGGCCGCTCAGGGGAAACAAGATGAGTTACCCTTATAACAGAAAGGCCAAGTCAAATGGAAAATTGAGGCAATTGTCCAGAAAAACTCAACAAATGCCTACTCTCCCCTCATTATATTTCACTGACACTGAGGTCTAATTCAAAAAGAGGGGTGTATGGAGTTGCTCTTGGGGCTCACTGTGAAGTCCCCCCAGTGCAGTGCCCAGGACACACATGTTTGTAGGGATGTAGAGGCGTGGCCCCACCCTGGGAGATGGCCTCTCTCCTCCCCAAGAAAGCTGAGAATAAGTGGTGTCTTCACACAAGGACTTCGGTCAAGACACTGGACCTGAGGCCGGGCTCCTGAGCAGGCCATGCCCAGTCCGGATGCCATGCCTCGCTCTGGCAGCCCAACCATGGGCCAAGATGTACTGGGGCCTCCCCCGGAGGTCACCCTCAGCCAGCTTTGGGTCATCCTCCTGGTCTCTGTGTCCCCAGGGAAGGCCCAGAGCTTGTACAAAACCAGTGCCCAAACCAATCGCTTATTGATTACGATGAGCAGCTCCCGGGGCATCGAAGTCCCTGCCCCCAGCCTGACAGTGAGCTATTGGAGACTTGGCCGGGCCTGGCTCTCCTGGCTTCATCTGTGCTGTGGGGTGTTCCCGGCCACGCAGGCAGTGTGCTGCTGTGGGGGCACAGGCTGCTGTGCCGCTGGCTTCTGCATGGGACCTCCACGCCCCGATGCCCCTGTCAGAGCTGGGGAGGGGCGCCCTGTGCACACTCCTGACTGCCCCTCCGGACGGTGGTGGGCGTGTGCCTGTGGGAGGGGTTCCTGTCAGGGTGGGCGTACAGTGCTGCTGCAGCGACACAGTGGGCCACGTGCCTTTCCAACCCCCTCCTCTGCTGTTCTTTGTCATTTCTGGTCTGAATGCCTGTGAATTCCTCAAGGTCATTAGCACTATGACCTTTTTTTTTTTTACAGAGACAGAGAGAGGGACAGATCAGGACAGAAAGACAGGAAGGGAGAGAGATGAGAAGCATCAAATCTTCGTTGCGGCACCTTAGTTGTTCATTGATTGCATTCTCACGTGTGCCCTGACTGGGGGGGCTACAGCAGAGCGAGTGATCCCTTGCTCAAGCCAGTGACCTTTGGGCTCAAGCCAGTGACCCCACACTCAAGCCAGATGAGACTGTGCTCAAGCCAGCAACCTCGGGGTTTCGAACCTGGGTCCTCTGCACCCCAATCCAACACTACCCACTGTGCCACCGCCTGGTCAGGCGATTTCTCCCTGATCTGCCTTTGTCTGCTGCTCCCAGTGGCAGACAGTAACCACCTTGAGGTCTAGATCTGACTGCAGTAGCCTTGGAAGGAGCTGTATGAACACACCAGCCCAGGGACGGGGTCTGGCAAGAACCAGGAGAATGAGAAAGGACAATGCCAAGTCACCAGGCTCTTGGCTTGCTGGCATGAGTCAGGATCCAAAGTCTAACACATACACACACCCCTCAGAGCGCTCCCAGGCCTCCCAGGAAGCTGCCTGGCAAAGCCCACAGGGTCTACAACTCGGCTGCTGCTCACCTGGGGTTCCAGCCTCCTTCCCTGGGACCCAGTAATTGTACTCCTAGCAATTTATTCTAAGAAAATGAATGAGAATAAAAAGAAATGTGTGGGGCCCTGGCCGGTTGGTTCAGCGGTAGAGCATCGGCCTGGCGTGCAGGAGTCCTGGGTTCGATTCCCGGCCAGGGCACACAGGAGAAGCACCCATCTGCTTCTCCACCCCTCCCCCTCTCCTTACTCTCTGTCTCTCTCTTCCCCTCCCGCAGCCAAGGCTCCACTGGAGCAAAGTTGGCCTGGGCCCGGGCGCTGAGGGTGGCTCTATGGCCTCTGCCTCGGGTGCTACAATGGCTCTGGTTGCAACAGAGCGACACCCCAGATGGGCAGAGCATCGCCCCCTGGTGGGTGTGCCAGGTGGATCCTGGTCGGGCACATGCGGGAGTCTGACTGCCTCCCTGTTTCCAATTTCAGAAAAATACAAAAAAAAAAAAATGTGTGGGCAGATATAAATCTGAATAGATGCTCAACATCACCAACCATCAGGTAAACACAAATCAAACCAGCATGAGACCCCATCTCACACCCACAAGAAAGGCCAGGATCAAAGCTGCCGATGCTAAGTGTTGGCCAGGACGTGGAGAAAGTAGAGTCTTCTCCTACCTTGCTGGTGGGAATGCAGGATGGTGCAGCCACTTTGGAAAACAATCTAAGTTTCTTAGAAAGTTAAATATAAACTTGCAATCAACTTCGGAAATTTCATTCTAGGTCTCTACCCAAGAGAAATGAAAACATACGTCCACTCAAAACAAACGTTAGAGAAGCACAGTACATAAAAACTAAGGGGAAACAAATGTCCATCAACGGAGAAATGGAGAAACGAATGCGGTCCCAGACAATGGAATATTACGCAGTCACAAAAAGAATGACGCATTAACACACAGCGCACGGACAGATCCTGAAAACACTGTGCTCAGTGAAAAAGCCAGAGACTGAAAGAATACGTAATACAGGATTCTGCCCATGTAAAATTTCTAGAGAAGGCAAATCTATAGACAGGAAGCAGGGTGGTTTTCTGGGGACAGAGGAGGACTGCAAACAAGCAGGATCTTTAGGGGGAACGGGGATGATGAAAAACCGGATTGTGGTGATGGTTGCACAACTCTATGAATGGACTAAACCCACTGAACTGTATACCTGTGAGGGGTTACCCTGATAGTATGTAAGTTATATCTCAATAAGGCTGGGACACACAACTGTTCACTAGTACACCATCCTCACAGTACCAAGGGAATATTCTCTAACAATTCACTGCACTTCATTCTAACTCTCACTGATCCCTGCACCACCCTGTCTCCTGGTGCACCCCTCTGCACCTCAGCCCCCGCCTCCTGTCCACTAGGATAACTTACAAGACCTCCAAGACTCTCCCACAGAGCTGGGCTAACCCCTCCAACACACTCCCAGGTGCCTCCTCCGGGGACTCAGGTTTTGGCTCCAGTGCTCTCCCAGGAGGTGGGCCCCACTCCTGCGTGCCCTGTAGGACCCTGCCTGCTGTCCATCCGGCAGGAGAGCCCAGGAACATGCTTTTGAGAGAGGGAAGCTGTCTGTTACCCATTGAATACAAGCCTGGGCACCCCGGGAGAGCAGGGGCTACCACAAGCGCTGCCCCAAGGTCTGCGGAAGCCTGAGGGTATGCTGAGCACCGAGCACGCCTCTCTCCAGCAACGCCACGGGGCAGGGTAGAAAGCATGGGTATCAGTGCTAGGGTGGGACATTGGAGCTTGACCTGCCCTCACATTCGTCTCTCCAGCACCTCTGGGGGAGGTTCTCCAGGTGACCCGACAGATAGCCTGGGCCAAGTCTGGCCGCAGCCGGAAGGAGCCAGAATGTGAAGGTCTGCCCTGGGGCCCCACAACCCTGCCCTCCCCCGCAGGCAGCCATGTCAGAGCGGGGTGCCACACACAGACGGGGCCGGAGCAGTGTCCCCCAAATCCTGTGGGAAGCAAGCCAGCATTCTCAGTGCATGCCAGTGCCACCCAGGCCTGGGGTTGGCAGGCTCCCCCCACCCCCCACCCCGCCGGGCAGAAAGCTCCGGAAGCTGCTTCATCACAAGCACCAAACAGCCCAGCCTGGGCAAGAGGCTGGTCTTCCAGACCTTCTCCGCCAAGCGGGAAGCAAGCCCAGGGCCTCCCAAGGTCTCGTGCCCTCGAGGGAAAGTGAGCTGCTAGAGGCCCTGAGAAACAGGGGTCCCACTTCTCCGCAAGCCCCTCAGCCAAAGCAGGGGTGCCCGGCAGAGCAAACTCCCACCCCTTCGCCCCCCTTTCTTACCTTCGGGCCCGGGGGCGCGGGGTCTGGTGCTGCCGGCTGACCAGGGCACCGCCCCAGACAGGACCCCCGGGGCCACTCCTACAACAGACGGCTGCCGGGGGCCCTGGGTACGGCGGACCCCCAGGGAAGCCATGGTCGGACTCGGTCTCGGCAGCCAGCGAGGAAGCGGAGCTCCCCATGGCCCCCGGGTCGGGGTCGGCAGCCGCACTGAGAGCCGGGCCTGGTCACATGCGGCCAGAGCATGGAGGGAGGTGAGCACCCACACAGGAGACAGGGTGGCCGGGCTGGTCAAAGGCACGTGACAAAAATAAACAGAGAGAGAGAATAAAGAGAAAGAGAAGAAACAGCATGATTCACAGCAACAAAGCCCCAGGAGCTCTGGGAGTGTTCCCCAGTGCACATGGCCTTGAGGCAGGAAGGGGACAGCCACAGAGCAGGGACACTCCTGCTCAGGGTCAGACTGGGGGCCTGAGCCTGACCCAGGAGCAGGCATCCTGCAGTGCCCACCCCAGGCACGACCACGGCAGAGGTCCCCACAGGGCCGAGGGCCAGGCGGTGCCAGAGCCACACCCCCAGCAAGAGGCACACTGGGGCCAGGAGGCGGGTTGTAGGTGCTCACCCCGTCCCATAACCAGGGCCCCCTTCTCTGCTCCTGAAAACCCACATCGGCCCATCAGTTGCCCACAGGGGGGGGATGATGGTGTCATAAGCCAGTCATCTTCAAAGACAGTTATCTTCAGTGAGAAGAGAAATGACAGTTTTGCTTTACTGTAGAGTATGGGTCACGGGATAGTTAACCAAAGGAGAAGAAGACAAGGGAAGGGAGCAGTGAGCTGGTGCTGGCCTGCAAAGCCAGGCAAAGACCCGCACGGTGCGACGGAAGGGCCACATGCCCTACGGAAGCCTTCCTGCAGAAGAGCCTCCCGACCCAGAGACACTTCGGGGGCCAAGAGGAGATGGGTGACCTGAGAGGTACCCGGGGGGAGGCAGGCCAGGCTGTCAGTGGGAGACCATCTGCACTCCAGGGAGGCCCCCACCTCCAATGGCCAACGGGACCCACCTGAGATGAAGGTGGCACTTCTCGTTTCGAATGAGGCAAGTCCTTGGTAGCTTAGGGAAGATGCCCACCCAGCTTCCCCTCACCCAGCGAGCGGGGCTCTGGGCCAAGGTGGGCGTCTGCTTGGCTTGCCAGCTGTGCAGGGGACCAGCAGCACAGCTCCCGCCCTGGGTCCACTGTTACCACAGACGCCCTTCTCCTAGCTCCCAAGTCAGTCCCATGGTAACGGGGGCAAGGGGCTGGAGTGAAAGGAGGATGCATCTTTGCAGCACAGGCAGGCCAGCGGGGGCCTAGGGGACTTGGTGGGGCTGTGCAGGGCTCCCTGTACACGACAGTGAGCAGCAGCACGCAGTGCTCTGGGAACCAGCAGGAGCCAAGCACCCTGGGATGCAGAAGTCGGGGACGCCTGCCCCGTAACAGCTCTGGTCAGAGAGGCCCAGTTTCCCTGCAGCAGTACCGTGTGCTGGGATGCCTTTCCTCCAGGGGCCGTGAGAGGGACACAACAGCACCTGCCCTGACTGGTCTGGTGGCCCACCAAGTCACCTGACATTCAGGCCTCCACCTCGGAGCACAGTCAGAGCTGAGCAGTGGGGCAGGGACACCGCCCCCGCCTGGCCCCTGAAGGACTGTCTGCCAGCTCAGCTGTCAGGAACACTGTCCGGTGAGAGCACCACGCGAGGGGCTGTTTCCAACCTACCAACAACCACGTGAGAAAGGAACAATGGACAGGTTATGGGCATCTCAGTAATGCACCTCACCTAAAACGTTGCCATGTCAGCGTGAGACTGGGGGAAAGCATGTGGGAGCCGAGTGACACCACCTTGGGTCACGTCTTTGGACTTGGCTGTGGTCCATGCGCATCTCCGTGCGGACGAGCGCGCTCTGGTGCCGCAGCCCTGTATGGAGCGCTCAAGCAGGAGCGACAGAGGGCCTCAGTATGCGCAGCTGTGGGCGCCCAGTGCACACTCACCAGCAGCGGTTCCACATCAACCTGGATCACTCCAGACACCTGCCTCTCCCATGATTATAAGTCAGATATCAGCATGAGAACGCCCCCCACCCCAGAACTTTTAGACCCCACTCCACACAGGAGCCCCTGGTAGGAAGAGGGCCCAGGTGTTTCTGACTCCCCTTCTGCAGCTAAAACCTGAACAGGTGAGTAGAAGGGAGGGGAGGAGCAGCTGAGAACAGGTGAGGGCTTGAGTTGGAGCCATGCCCAACAGAGGTGCCCCACAAAGCAGAACTGCTCGTGACTGGGTCCAAGGCTGGTCTGTCCCTGACAAAGAGCTGTGCATGTCTCCACCAGGAGAACAGAGGGCTGGGCAGCGTGGGGAAGCCTTGCCCACGAACCGGGGGGAGGGACAGGGTACAGGGTGTCCCATTTGCAGCCAGGTAAGGGCCAGCAGCTGGCCCAAATCACAAGAGATGCCACCACATGCACATGGTGTAGGCAGAGCCAAAGGGAAAGCCATTCCCCAACACAGGGTAAGGGCCTCCCAGGGAGATGTGTGGGGCCACACGTGCCTGGTTCTGCCCAGGGGACAGCCACGAGATCCTGTGCAGGCTGGATGTGCTGCCCAGAGCGCCAGCTCCCAGGAGGGCCCATCTGCTCTTCACCGATGCCCTCAGCAGCAGGGCCATGAAGGCGCAGATCTGTCACAGACAGTTGGGGTGTGAGCTGGCTCCCCACCCCTGCCCACCAGCAGAGTACGAGGCACCTGAGTGGGGCCAGCTCCCTGACACACCTTTAGGAAAACCTGACCCTGTAGACCCCCTCTGGAGTGGGTGCGAGGCCTACTGAGGGGTGGGCTATGCCACGGAGCCAGGCCACTCCTGAGAGGGCAGGAGCAGCACAGATCCCTCGCTGAGGGATCAAAGAGAAGCGACAGAGAAGAGAGACGGCCTGGAAGGGCAGAAGCCTCCCAGAAAGCAGCTGGCTCCAGAAGGGCCTCTCTAGGGATTCCTAGGGACAGTACCCCAACACCCCTGCACCCTATCTTGGCCCAGTGGGAGTGGGGAAGATCCCCTGGGAGGGAGACCCACGACGGATCACCCTGATTGGGTGAGGCACTCAGCCAAGCCACCAAGCACAGAGTGGGCTCTGCTGCCCCAAGCTAACCTGAGGGTCCCACCTGCATGGGGCGACGTGTGGGAAGCCCTGCCTGGGTGGTCAATCTATGGCTCCCGTCCCGACTCCTGGTCAGAATAACCAGAGATGGAAGCTACAAATACGGATGCCCAGGTACTCTCCTTTGAGATGGAACCCCAGGGCCTCCTGCAGGGCAGGCCCGAACCTGATCCCAGGTGACAACCCTGTGCAGCCTTCTCCTGCAGAACCTGTTCCTCTCGCCCCAGGTGAGAGTGTGGGAAGACCTTCTGCCAGTCCTGCAAGAGCCTAGGCCCATTCATTCATTCCTTCGTGCAGTTTAATTCATTCAGAGGAAGCCCATCAGGGCCCTGCTGCGCCCCAGGCAGTTCCAGGCACTTAATACGGCAACCCTAAGGAACCCCGTCTGCAGGGTGCTCACTTTTTGGCTGCTGTGTCCTTTTGTTGTTGTTGTAATTTTCATTTGTTAATTTTAGCGAGAAAAGGAGAGAGGAAGAGACAGGAACATCGATCTGTGCTTAAGACCCAGCAGCCAAGCCCTGGCCGGAGAGCTCGGCTGGTTAGAGCGTCGTCCCAAAGCACAGAGGTCGCCGGTCAGGGCACACACAGGTCGATGTTCTTGTCTCTCTTTCTCTCTCCTCTCCTCTCTCGCTAAAATAAACAAATAAAAACATTTTGAAAAAAGAAGAGCATGATGTACAACATGTCTCCGTCTGCAGACAGAAAGAAGCCAGAGAGCACCAGCCGCCTGGACTGTGCAGGGGGCAGGACTCGGACATGGCTGCCCCCAGCCCCACCGTCCCCACTGGTCCGCCTGCCCTCGCTCGGGAAACGCTGCCCTAGATTTAAATGGGGCAGTGGCCTAGATCTGGCCCTGGAAGCTCGAAGGTGGGACTGCTGCCTCCCCCAGAGGACAGGGTGTTTGTCAATCCACAGGGGCTCACAGGGCTGTCTACCCACCAGTCTTAGTGAGAGGCGTGTGCCCAGCCTGGCACTGAAGACAGCTGGGGCCCGTCCAGCTAGAGTGATGAGTACATGAAAGGCGAGATGAGAATGACCATCTCCACAGGACCCTGCCTGGGTGCACCTGTCTCGGGCAGGTAGTTTGGATCCCAGGAGCGGCCCCCAGTTCACTTGGCCCCGCTGCCCTGTGGGCCCTCTGAGGGTGAGCGCTGAGACCTTTGCATGCGTAAGGCAGGAAAGTGCTTTCCCTGTGGGTGGTGTAGAGGTCACTCCTACCCAGTGAGTTTACCTGGCCCAGAGATGGGGGTGAGCAAACGCCAGAAAAGCCTGTAGCCATGGAGGCCACAGACGGGCCGGTGTGGGCCACACCCAGATCCCAGTGAGAAGGGACTGGGTATGCCCTCCTGGGGCTCCTTGTGAGTCTGCGCCCCCATATGAACCCGTACGGCGCAGTCCCACTACTGCTTATCAAGATCCACTGCCCCACCCTGTAACAAGAGTCCTTCACGAACTATAGCAACCCAACAGGCCACCTGAAGTCAGCCCCTGGACAGGGACCAGGAAAGGAACAGAGGAAGAGCTGCCCAAACAGGCAACGTCAAGCTCTTCTGGAGATTTGTTCCCTGTGCCTGAGGTGCCACGGCCACCCATCACACTCCAGAATCACACCCACCGGACGCGAGGCCGAGCCCATCGGTAGGTCCCCGAAGGCTGCAGGAGGGCTGCCACGACGGTGGACAGGCTAAGGACGAGAAGCTCCTGCCTGAGTGAGGGAAGCCTCCCCTGTCCCAACCAGAAACCAGGCTGGGACCCCACCCTGGAGCGGGCCGCACCCCCGGGAGGTCCCAGACTTTGACCTCCCCACCCCTGGGACTGGCAGGGCAGCATTCTCCTGTTGCCAGCTGCTTCCTCAGAGGGCAGGGGCGCACCCACATCAGCAGCGCCCTTAAGAGGTAGGAAGACAGCAGGGCACGGAGTCAGGGGATGGGCCCTCGGGGACACCAAAGCAACAACACAGGGCCCAGCAAAACGTGTCTGCCTTGGGGTGCACCCGGAACGACAGGCCATGACGCCAAGCCTCACACAACGCTTGCAAGGCTGTGAGAAGCAGGCTTTGTCAGGGCAAGGGTCTAGGCCAGTGGTTCTCAAAGTGTGCGCCCTGTGGTATTCCAGAGAGATACGTGCCTGTTGGGGACCAAAAAACCAACAGGGTTTTTGGAGTTTAGATTTTTGGGAGACAGAGGTGTGGGGAATTGGCTGTAAGCTGACAGTCTGCCCAACCCCCACCTCACTTGCCTGATTAGGCTGCAAAAGGCTGTTAAGCTGTGGTGCTGGATTGTTTACACTACCCCCCATGTTCCCCAGAAAGACTGGAGGCAGGTTTCTTCTATCCTTTGTTTGGTGTAAAGTTAAGATGATATGTATGGTGGGGGTTTTGGATTGATGGTTAAACATAAGGAATTGTCTCTTGAAGCCTTTGGATTTCTATAAAGGAAAAATACGTGGCAATATCTAAAAAAGCTTTGAACATTTTACTACAATTTTCAACATCCTATTTATGTAAATTAGGATTTTCTACTCTCAACACAATTAAGAGTAAAAAGAGAGGAATTCTTCAATGAGGAAATGAGAGTTTGCCTTTCAAATACATGCCCAAACACTGAAGAAATCCCTAGGACACATCAGGCTCATGTTTCTCATAAACACAAGAATGAAAAAACTTAGCACATTCGTGCTAGGACCTGCCGAATTTACTAAATCTTACTAAGAATGTATGTGTGTGTGTGTATATATATATATATATAAAGATAACTTGTCATTTTTTTATTTTCTAACCCCTCTTTTTACGAATTCTAAAAAGTGTAACTCAAAAAATGTAACAAAAATGTTTTATAATGTCAGAATAAATTTAATTTTGTTGTATTTATTTAGTTTAATTACCATAAAAGCACGCCTGGATTTTATATTTTTTTCTTTAATATTTGACTTAATTATTATAACATATTTCTCAGAAATTTGTATATAGTGCGCCTACAATTATCTGTAGGATTTTAAATGTGCCCCGACTTCAAGGCAGTGGTTCTCAGGGGGGTTCTGTCAATCAAGGGCTCAAAGGAGAGGCCCCGGCACCCCTGCAGAGAGAGGGGTGCCCTGCTGCACCCCAGTCCCACCACTGTACCACTGGTCCCATAGCCCCAACCAACCGACAGCGCTTGGGAAGGGCCTCACCCTCCTGTGAGACGCGTGAGCTCCCTTCCACACCTGGCTCAGTGGCACAGTGAGCCTGCTAACAACACATCCACTCAGAGGACATGCCCCTCTCCTGGAAGGTTCTGGACTCTGGCCCTGAAAGAGCACACCTAGTCCCTAGGGCGAGGCTTAGTGGCTCAAACCAGAGTCCATCAAAGAGTGATGGCGCCAGCCATGTGGTTCAGGCTTGGTGGCCTTCTGCGGCTCTTGTGCTGGGCTGTGCTCCCACCCCGAGGGCCGCGTGCAGGGCTGCCCCACCTCCATACACAAGGGTCTGGACAAGGAACTGCTCTCAGTTGCCCTGAGAGTAGTCCTGTGGGACAACATAAACCCCTCGGGGACTACATCTGTCCCTCACCCAGAAGAGACCAGAGGTCCCGGGGGACAGACACAGCTCGGCCCCTCGGGGACTACATCTGTCCCTCATCCAGAGGAGACCAGAGGCCCCTCGGGGACTACATCTGTCCCTCACCCAGAGGAGACCAGAGGCCTCGGGGGACGGACACAGCTCGGCCCCTCGGGGATACATCTGTCCCTCACCCAGAGGAGACCAGAGGTCCCGGGGGACGGACACAGCTCGGCCCCTCGGGGACTACATCTGTCCCTCACCCAGAGGAGACCAGAGGTCCCGGGGGACGGACACAGCTCAGCCCCTCGGGGACTACATCTGTCCCTCACCCAGAGGAGACCAGAGGTCCCGGGGGACGGACACAGCTCGGCCCCTCGGGGACTACATCTGTCCCTCACCCAGAGGAGACCAGAGGTCCCGGGGGACGGACACAGCTCGGCCCCTCGGGGACTACATCTGTCCCTCACCCAGAGGAGACCAGAGGTCCCGGGGAACGGACACAGCTCGGCCCCTCGGGGACTACATCTGTCCCTCACCCAGAGGAGACCAGAGGTCCCGGGGGACGGACACAGCTCGGCCCCTCGGGGACTACATCTGTCCCTCACCCAGAGGAGACCAGAGGTCCCGGGGGACGGACACAGCTCGGCCAGCGTCTCACGGCCTGGTCCAAGCCCCTGACTCTCCCCAGGCCAACCGGGGTGGCAGGTGGGGCCCCAGGAAACAGGGCCTCCCTTAGCTGGCTCTGCCCATGGCAGAGGCTTCCAGGAAAAAGTGTCAGGTGGGGCAGGGCTCCAGGTGAGCAGCCAGGCATCCATCAAGAGTCACCTGGACCCACACCCTGGCACCGCCTGGCCACTCGAACTTCCAACCACTGGTGCAGGCCGGGTGGCTCTGCACTCACGGCCCTCTCCTGTCCTTCGTACACATGGTGCGAGCGTCCGGATGCCCGCCTTGCCGCAGCCTGCCCCGCTCACGCCCCTCTGCCCTCAGGTAAATACCAAGGCCGGCCACTCCCGCTCACAGGGCCAGCTACCGCCAACAGCAATGTCACAACACACCTGACCTGTGGTGATGCAATGGCTAAAGCGTCAACCTGGAATGCTGAGGTCGCCGGTTCAAAACCCCCAGCTTGCCTGGTCAAGGCACATATGGGAGTTGATGTTTCCTGCTCCTCCCCCCTTCTCTCTCTCTCTCTCTTTCTAAAAATAAATAAAAAAATTAAAATAAATAAATAAATAAAACTATCACAACACTGCTGCTGACCTCTGAGAGGAAGACTGGAAAGGTTCTGCTGAAAATCAGTACTGAAGCCCCCCAAAGAGCCAGGCCGGGGGCCCCAAAGCATAGCGACCACTTTCCGTTGGCAAGCTTGGCGAGAAGAACCTGCCCAATACCTGTCCCGCTGCCCAGGGTCCGCAGCCCAAACACGCCACAGGGCAGCCACTCTTGGTGTTTCTGGACTTCTCTGCACGGCAAGTACTTTGGTCCTGAGGGTTCTGGCGGTCAGCTCTAGGACAGAAGTTGGGCTCCTTCCGCGTGGCCCACCTCAGTTTCCTCAGCCCGCTCTGAGCACCTCTGAGATGCCTACTGACCCTGGGCGCCGGGAAGGACCAGCAGCTGACAGGTTTGATTTGCTCTACTGTCTGAGGCAGCTGCTTTCTGGGGTGGGAGGAGACAGATCTCTCAAAGTCAAAGGCAGAAGTGAGGAGGCTGGAGAACCACCACACAGGATCCTGGGGCCGCCTCCAAGGAGGTGCACAGGGTCACTGTGTCCTCTTGCGTCTTTGGAGCGGTACACGACCTCAGCTATGCATCGTAAAAAATGGGACTGTTTTCTACACGGTACTATCAAAGAAACAGGGACGCTCAGAATTTCAGTTTCTAGTTCACAATTTCAATATTGGTTAATGTTGAATACTATTTTTTATTTATTGATTGATTTCAGAGAGAGAGAGGAAGGGAGGAAAAAGAGAGAGGAGGAGAGGGGGAGGGGGGAGGGAGAGAGGAAGGGAGACAGGAAACTGATCTGTTCCTGTATGTGCCCACACCAGGGATGGAATTGGCAACTTTTGGGCTTCGAGACGAAGCTCTAACCAACTGAGCTAGCCGGCCAGGGCAAATAATATTTTTAACAGGAAAAGAGAAGGTCCCAGACAAGCATTCTTGTTTTTGGCATTCTGCATTTCTGGTTGCCACATAGTGGCAAGAGTAGCCCTGGCCCAGGGAGCCCTGCTGGCACCCACCAGCCCAAACTGTTTCATGGGGGCACGGAGCATTCCAGCCTTCAGCTCACCCCAAAGGAAAGGAGACGGGGAGGATGGGGGCTCTCTGCAGCCACCTCCCCAGAATGCCAGGGGCTTTAGGACACCCTGCCTCTCCTGCCATGTGGCCGGAGGGCAGCATCGGGCAGGGGCATAAGGTCCGAGAGCCTTAATCTATCTGTAGGAATTTCATTCCAAAGGGCAATGTGGGGGAAAAGTGATGTGGGGGGTACCGGCCTGAAGAGGAATTCCCTCTGCTTCAGGTTTAAGCTCTAAGGGCATAGAAACAGGAAGCCTCAATGACTGCCTTCCTCTGGACACAGACACACGTGACAATTCCAAAAGCAGTGATCAACCTGCTTTCCTCCTAATATCTATTTTTTAAAAAATGTTGGTTTTAAAATTTTTTTTCCATTGATTTGAGAGTGTAGCAAGGAAGGGGGGGGGAGAGAGAGAGGGAGGGAGAGAGAAGGAAGGGAGGAACAGGAAGCATCAACTCCCATATGTGCCTTGACCAGGCAAGCCCAGGGTTTCGAACCCACGACCTCAGCGTTCCAGGTGGACACTCCCCTGCGCCACCACAGGCCAGGCTCCTCCTGGTATCTTGCAGCACCATCCAGGCACATCCTTCAGCCCAGCAACCAGAGAAGTGGGGACACAGCCCTGGAAGCTCCCTCAGACTTCAGAAGACAGAACAGGGTGCAGAGAAGCTGGAGTGTGATGGTGTTTGCAGGACAGGAGGGCTGAGGGCAACATGAGCGTGCACTCTACTGTCTCCTGGGAACCCGCCCCTGCTGCTGCTCCTGGACACGTCACTGCAAAGGGACAGTACGTCACTGACCTCCAGAGTAGCCCCTCATGCAGCGGAGGAGGCTCCAGACTGCGCTCCAGACTGTGCATCCTGGGTGGTCTCTGCTGGGTTAGGCCACCTCTGTCTTCCCACAGACCCCTGGCTCTCTGCACCCCGGTGACAGGTCCTGTCCTGGTGGCACCAAAACAGCCCTCTGCAGAGCCCGCACTCAGACCCCTCCCTGGGTTGCTGCCGTAGCCCACAGAGTGGCTAGGTGTGGCTAGGCGTGGCTAGGTGTGGCTAGGCAGGTGCCCACACCTGGGAAATGAAGGCAGCACGGCCTCAATCCCCGGCCTCTATCGAACACACTCAAAAAAGGTGGAGATCAGCAAGTCTACTAACTCATCCCCAGAGAGGCCTCGGGGTGCCCTTCCAGATGCCCCAGGAGTTCCCCTTGGGCTTCAGAGTCAGGGTGACTAGAGTTGCCTGCTGGCAAGCAGCTCACAAAGCCATCTACTCCGTGTGAATGAGACAGTGTTGGGCACGGCGAGTTGGCATGTGCACGGGCAGCCGGGACTACATCAGAGCCCAGTACACCCTCCCAGACAATCTTGACAGAACAGGAAGGAAAGGAAAAGAGAGAAGCTGCGTCCACGCTGAGGGGTTCGGCAGAAGAGAATCAATGAGAAATAAGATCATATTCTTGATTGAGTCAGTCTGCTGGGTGCTAATAATGGGGCACAGGGTGGAACCAGAGTCAAGGACAGTGAGGATGTGCCAGGCCACAGTGGGGAGGGAAGAGGAACTGGCTAAGCCCAGAGCCGCCTCAGAGTCCTAGGGGCAGGGGATGTCCTTGCTCAGGGTCGGGTGTACTTTTAACATCAGATAAATAAGCCACCAAACCCACCCCACCAGCCCAAACTGTTTCCACCTGAGCATGCCATTTGCCTCTCCAGCACCCTTCTGTGCCGAGGTGGGGGGTGGGGTGACTGGCGCACTGAGGGCCAGACCACAGGCCGCTACATCCCTAAGGGCTGTAACTGTGGGTAGCTGGCCCTATCAGGTTCTTCACCCATCAGCTAGGACTTACGAATATCTGGGTTTGGGGGCATATTTTAGGGCTGCTCCTCAGTGAAATGGGCTTCCCAAAGTGCTGCCTAGGAGACAGGGACCTGGGCAGCTTGCTGCAGGGCCTGAATGAAAAGAGCATCAGCCAATGTTACCACTGGTAAGCCAGCCAAGCCTGGCCTCTCTGGTGAAGGGCAGAGTACTGGGAGCTGCCAGCACCACTGGGGGTGGGGACAGCCTTAAGCAAATGCAGGATCAGGGGGCTTGGTCACTTCCTGTTCTCAAAGCCCAGGTCTGGGGTGCTCAGAGCAGACACAAGATCAGAGACCGTAGGTCCCTGCCTAAAGCCATGCAGCCACTAAGTCTTGGGGCCAGCAGGGGTTAAACCAGGTTCTCAGAAGGTCACCAAGTCATGAGTCTGTCTGCTCAGGAAAAGCAGCTCCAGAAATTCTGAGATGCTGAGGGAAGGGGGAAGAGGAATGCTCTTCCTGGGAGCAGAATGATCTAGGAAGGGGGAAGAGAGGAATGCTCTTCCTGGGAGCAGAATGATCTAGGAGGAAGTAAGATGTGCCCATCACCAAGGCCAGGCTGCACTGGCTTCCTGCGAGACCACCACCAGGCCGCAGGGCTGGGCGCCAGACTCCCCTGTCCCTCTGAGGCTCTCCTTTTGCGACCTGGGCTAGGAAATACTATCTCTCTCTTTTCACTCAGAGGAAAGATGAAATTACCCCACCACCATGCCCAGTCTGGGGGTCGGAGATACTCTCTCCACACCTGACACAAACGAATCTCCAAACCTGGTAGAGGGGGGTCCCTATTGGGAGTAGCTCAGACCCAACTGAGCACCAAGCTTAGCCCATTTTCCCCACAGGATGCCAGGGCTCCGAGTTGCAGGACCCCAAACTCTCTGGCCTGGTCTCACAGAGATCCTGTTGCCTGCAGTCTGGTCACAGCCTCCTCTGCATTCAGGGGTCCCCAAGAGCCACCTAGTCAGAGCCACGCGACCACACAACAAGGCTTCACTCCTCAGGACCAGAAGGGCCCCTCTGTGGCCAACAGGAAGAGCTCGGTAACTTCCCTGTGTCGCTCCAGCACCAGCCCGGAGATGAACGGGGAAGAGGAAGTGCGGGGTGGCCAGTGGGCACAGAGGGCGCGCCTGCGCACCCCCCACTCCACTGGGCCGCCCCCAGGCGGTGCCCAGAGTCCCTCAATGGGGAGGGCTGCGGGCACCATGGGGCACATCCCCTAATGCAGCTGAACCAGGACGCTGCCTAGAAGATAAGGGCACTCAAGGGCAGGCAGGGACTGAGGCCGTCGTCTGTGTCCACAGCAACCACAGGCTGGTCTTCCAGCGACTCAGAGGACCCGGTCCCCGCCGGCTCCCCTCTCCCAAGCAGCGCACCCAGCCCAGCCCGGGCTCTGACCAATGCCCAGGAGTCGCCAGCGAGGCAGCAGGCTGACCCTCGCTCCGAGGCTGGCAGCCCTGGCGCTGAGAGATGCTGCTCGCCAGGCCCGGGCTCCGGCGAGGGTCCAGGCCGCGCCCCCCGGCCCGGCTGGGCGGACTCACCTCCGCAAGCCGGCGGTGCTTCCTCCGTCTGTGCGGCCTGGGCGGCGCGGCCCCCGGCCCGCTCGCCCCTGCCGGCCGACCTGCAACTTCTGCCACTGGCCACGCTGCCCCGCCGGCCTCCGGCACTGAGTGAAGGAGCGGCCGAACACCCAGACCCGGCAGAACCCGGCCCGCGTCCGGTGTCCACCCTACGTCACCTCCGTAGCGTAGAGACCGGTCCGGGCCCCGCGGCTACGGCGCGCCCGGGGCGCACGCGGCGCTGTGAATAGCGCGCCGGGACTACTGTTCCCACAGGGCAGCGCGGCGCCGTCCAACGCGCGAGGAGATCCGGGAGTTGTAGTCCTGGGAGGCGGCGGCCAACAGCTGCACCACTGGCGCCCTCCAGAGCCTGCCGGCTTCCTGGGCCTCCCCATCCACCAGCGCCACTGGGGACAGCTGTGCCCCGGACCCCGGGGAGTGCTGCGTGCTGGGCTTGGCAAGGAGTAGCAAGGGGGCTGCGCCGAGTACGGGACTGGGACTAGAGTTTCCAGGGTGCTCTGCGAGGACGGAAGGGGCGGGGCCTCCGAGTCCGTCCCAATCGAGGCGCTTCAGGTTGCGCCTTGCGGGCAGAGGCGTGAGGTTCACGGTCGCTGACCCGCTGCTTGAATGAGCGCTCGGCTGTCTTGGTCCCTACGTGTCTACGGGCTCGTAGACCTCATTAGCTCCCTCGAGAGCCACATCAGTCCCTACCCCACCCCCTCAGGTGCCTCAAACCATCTCGGCAACTTCTCCGTTCCTTGGTTTCCCACAAGGGCTTCACGGTCAAAAGCTACTGTTTTGGTGGGACCGACCTGGGTCTAAGACACAGCCTTGGCACTTGAGAGTGTTACTATGTGTGGCGGCTGTGGAATCACTTGACGAAATGAGGTACCACCAGAACGTGTAAACCAGTGGCTGGCAGGAAGGAAGCCCTAAACTTGGGGAGCTGCTGTTCCTCCGTGGGGACCTCTGAACAGAACCCGCGCCCCTGCACGAGTTTCCTCGGGTTCAGTCTCCCTTTACGTCCCGTTTTTCTGCACTCCCGAGGTCACTTTCAAGCCCAGCAGCCGTAAAACTTGCAGCCCCCTGCCATTTGTTGCCTAGATGCCCTGTAGGACATGCAGGAAAACTCCGGTGTCAACAGTTTAACCCACACAATTGAAGCAGAGAGGCTGCAGTGAGAAGTGGAGATGCTGAGGGCAGAGCCCCAAGGACTCGGACACTCAGGGACACGTGGGGAGCCTGAGAAGGCACTGGCCATGCAGAAGGAGATGCAGAAGCAAGGCCCATCAGCTAACATTCAGAAAGTGTTTGGTTGTGGTCCAATTCTGCCTGGAGATGGAGTGGAGTTTGACAAACGGGAGATTGAATGATGTTTACTCCAGTGCCCACAGAGGCTAAGCTGACCTCAAGAGGACCTACATGGACAGGACTCTGTTCTCCTGGGAAGACATTCAAGCCCCAGGAAAACATCTGTCTTACTCTCCAGATGCTGCAGTGTCCCAGTGGAGAGGCTTGGGCTTTCGCTGTAGCCAAGGCAGCGCTGCTTCCCGAGAGCTCTGAGGTGACAAGCGGCCTGTGGGGCACGGGGCTGTAGAGTGTCTCAGCCCACCCCAGCTTCCTTTCCTGCAGGTAGGTGACAAGGAGGCTTCCGACCGTGTGTGGCTGTGGAATCGTGTGAGAGGACTGAGTCAAGGGCTGACCCCACAGGTCCCTTTCCCTCTCCAGCCCCTCCCCCTGGAGATGGTCAGGACTGGTGTCCACAGCCCTGTAACCGCTCAGCAGGAGGAACAGTTGACATTGGGCCTGGTGATCTGATGGCCCAGGTTCCTGCCTGCTCACTGCAGATTTCTGAGGAGCCAGGCCTTACACCGGGGGTGCGGAGAGCAGGAGCATTCCAGCCCTCTCCCCCGCCTTTCTCTTTCCCCTCTTCCCCGCAGGTATGCACCCACTGAACTCTAAGGGACCCCACAAGATGTGCAACTGGGGAACAATGGGCAGCAGCAGCCAACCCCCTGAACCTGTCTCCAAGGTCCTCTGTCCTTTGACTGCTCAGTGAGCCGACAGCAACCCCACCCAGGGTCATTTCTTTCCCGTAACATTTCTAGAGAGCCAAGGCAGCCTCACCTAGGCTCTCCCCTATTGTGTTTTCTACCCTAAGCTCTTGTTTCACTGCCCCCAAAGGGAAGGGGAGGGGAACAGACGGGAGGGGAGGGGAGGAGAGGGGAGGTGTGCATTGTCCCAGGGGGGAGCTGGAAAAAAATGGGCTCCACGTGCAGTGGGTGGCAGGAGGACGAGTAAGATGAGGGACATATCTGTGGAATAAACCTGTGATCATCTGCAGTATTCTGAGGCACAGAGGTGTAAATTTTAAATAACTATAAAGCAGAAGATAAGTGACTTCTGACTACCCAGACCTTGGCCAGTACCATCCCAGCTGGAGGACACCACCTTTCCCAGCCTGGATGCTTCAGCACTGGCCCCTACCTGCTGGCATTTCAAAGACCAGGAGATGGCCCAGAGAAGGACCCTTACTTTTTACCTGCGAGGGCATCTCACAAAGCAGGCAGTTACAGGTCATTTCATAAAATCAGCCAGCACACGAGTTGTGTTGCTCCCAGCACAGGCACATCTTGGCCTGCCTATTGGCCTTGGGTCCCATGTGCCTGTCACACCAGTGGGAGTCCTTGTGTCCCTGTCCTGCTAGAAGCTCTGTTCCACAGGGCATCTGGGCACACTGTGTTCGCTGCTGTCTCAAGCCAAGGACAGTGTGGGCACAAGCAGATTTGTGCAGGGATGCTTGAATTAATGTTCTTTCTGCTCAGCCCTTCCCAGACACCTGCTGTGGGGGAGACAGCTGATTTTATGAAATGACCCGTAACTGCCTGCTCTGCGAGATGCCCTCGCAGGTAAAAAGTAAGGGTCCTTCTCTGCGCCATCTCCTGGCCTTTGAAATGCTAGCAGGTGGAGTGGGCAGGTGCTGGGGCAGCTGAGCTGGAGCCACTCCGGTACCCCTTCTCTACTGTGGACAGCTGGAGCAGGCCTGAGCTGGGGGCCCAGCCAGTGCGCATGGCGGTTGGAGGAACCAGGACCTGCCATGCAGCCACCTGCCAGATGTCTTCTTCCAGAGGGGCAGGGCCTTGCTCTGTGCTCTTCTGTCAGACAGAACTGCCCGCTGGGCAGGGAGGTGTTTGTGGCCAGGTGCTTCAGGGCTGGGGGTGCAGGATCCCCACAGGGGAGGGATGCACTCAGGGCTGGGGGTGCAGAATCCCCACAGGGGAGGGATGCACTCAGGGCTGCGGGTGCAGGTCTTGACACTGGCCTCGTGTCTCACCATGGCCCCTTCAGCACACTCTGCGGTCAGCCAGCACCCCCCCCCCCATCCTGCCCTCAGATACCTTCTAGAAGACAATTTCTAGGTAGGCCTTCCTGGGCAGCAACCAAACACTGCCCTGTTTCCATTCACAATGGGATTTCATCCTTTGTTCCCACACCTCACCCTGTCCCAAAGGTTTCCCGGTGGAGCTGGAGGCTCCCGGAGGGCCAGGGCAGGGATTTCAGCATCAGCTGCTGTTGGGCCCCTGTGTACAAACGTGGGAAAGGCCCTTACTGGGTAGTTCAGTGGGTTAGAGTGTTGCCCAGGTACTCCAAGGTTGCAGGTTCAATCCTCAGTCAGGGCACATACAAGAATCAACCAGTGAATGCATAAATAAGGGGAACAAATCAATGTCTCTCTCCCTTCCTTTCTAAAGTCAAAGTTAAAAAAAGAGAAGAAAATCTAACTTTAAAAAGGAGTGGGAATGAACTGGAGGGGCTCGCAGGCCTCAACAAGGTGGAGGAAGCAGCTCCTCCATCCCTGGCTCTGGCCTCACCTGATGGAGTGGATCCCTCCCCACTTCCAGCTTCTCCTAGGCAGAGATGTGACCGGCAGGTGCCAGATGGACAGACACAAGATAGGTGGGAGGACAGGTGTCATTCTCAAAGTGAGGCACTGGCCTCTACCTGGGCCAGTGGAGACCCCACACTGCAGCCTGTCTGGGGACAGAGCCCTCTAGGACCCCCTCTGACGTTCTGAACCCATCGCAGCAATACTTTGGTGCCCTCCAGTGCTGAGCAGACCTTCCATGCAGAGCTCCACCAGAAGCCTGGGGGTGAAGCCCACACATCAAGCTTCAGCACCAGGCTGCCCTCCTGGCCAGGATTAGGCCCTACTGGTGGCCTGATGCAAATCCAGTGAATGGACTTGATAATGAGAGAATGTTGGACCACCTCTCTGATGGCAGCCTTGGGAGCTACACCTTCTAAGCCCCGGGAGCACCGGTGGGGGGGACCTGGCCAGCAGCATGTGCAGGGCTGAGTGCTCCAGACTGTCCTGGCCTTCCCCTGGAATCCTGGTGGGATGTGGGCTCCAGGCAGAACGACACCCTCCACGTTTCTTCCTCAGCGCCACCCCACAGTGTCTGGGCCTCCCCCTGGGTACCCCTAGCATTGTTCTGCTACACCCCTAATAGATAAGGCCTGGGGGCCGCTTGCTGCAGGCCAGGCTGTGGCCACCACCTATCGCCACCCTCAGGTCATCAGCCCCATAGAAGAAGTTGGAGCCAGCGACCTGATCTCAACTCCCTTCTCTGCTGGCTGGGTGGCTGGGGGTGCAGTCCTCGGCCTCCCGGGGCCTTAGTTTCTCCCCTGGTGTCTGGCATGCAGTAGCTTGGTGTAAAGAGTAGGGGAAGATGCATTCGGCCACTTCTGTGGACGCCTGGGCTGGGCAGTCATTTTGGAGACTTTTAGTTAACAAGCCTCTTCAAGTCAGATTTGGTCACTTACCTTTAGTAACCTTCTCAGAGGTGTCCCTGTGACCACAGTAGCAGCTGAGCTCTCCCAGCCTGCCTCCCCATTCTGTACCTCCCTTCAAGCCCAAGCCTGACAGGGTCTCTTCGGCGCCTTTGGTTTGGGTGCTCTGCACGGCCTCCCCTGGGCCCTTCTCTTCAGCCCTGATTGCGTATCCCACAGGAACAGCTTGTTCATGAACCCGAGACAAGCAATGCTGTCCCCTCCTCGGCCCAGCTGGCCCTAGGTGCCATGTTGGTAGCCAGGATGCACTCAGGGGCCAGGTCCTGCCATGATATCCCAGTCCCCGGAGCCCACACGTGGCCCTCCCCCAGGAGCGCCCTTGGACAAGCTCTGCTGGACCCAGGCTGCAAGTGCCATCTCAGGACCTTTGGGAGACTCACAGGGAGGCCAGGAGGGGCTGGCTCGACTAGGTGGTCTCTTGCTGTCTGAATTCAGGTGACACCTGGCTCTCGGTACCCTAAACAACACCATCAGGGGCTGCCACGTCAGGCCGATGGCACCCACCACCCCACCCCACAACCCTCCCCCTGGAGGAAGGAGCCGACCTCTGTGTGTACAGCAACAGCTTTAATCCGTGGTGACATTGTCCTGGCCTTGCCCTTCTACATCTAGGCCGCTGTCACTTTGCCTGGAAGAGTCTTTCTTGAGAGGGTGAAAGCGGGGTCAGTGTGCAAGTCAGTGCCTGGGTGTGTGACCCATCTCCTGGCAATTAGTATTTACAGTTACAGTACTGCTGAGTGATGGACAGAAAGAGACCCAGGCTGTGTCAGCAAGGTCAGCCTGGGTGCAGAAGCAGAGTTCCCGTGTTTATTATTATACATACATATATATATCTCATGTGTATACACAGATAGTTTTCTCTCTTGGAAGTATTAAAAAAATTGATCAACCTTCAATCTATAAAAAATACCTACTCTACATGATAGAAAAATCTCTCCTCCAAGTTTACACTGATTTACACCAAGGCTTTCCCCAAAATATACAATACGAGGCAACGTCTTAAGTCATAGTGTATCTGGGCCATGTGGAGGACGGAGGGGTGCCGGGCAACACACATGCTGACACGCACACACACGTGCATACACCTCATACACACGCTCGCACCAGCGGTGGCCAGTTTGTGTGGAGGGTCCTGGCCCACCTGGGAGCAGCACTTGGAGGCTCAGAGCCAGTGCTCGGGCTCAGGTGGGCAGCAGGTCAAGCATCCCTGTGGGGGTGACACTGCTGTTCCTGGTAGCGCAGGTGCCAGACAGTGGCAGCATAAAGCTGGGCACGGGTTTCCTTAGAGGAACCCCCAAGCCACTGGGAAGGCCTTGTTCTCTGCTCTTGATCTGTGTCCTGGGAGAGCCTGTTCGCCTGGCGGCCTGCGGAATGCACCTGGGGAAGAATGATGACTTCTAATGACTTCAGACTCCTAGAGGAAACATTTGGACTCTGGCCTGGGAAAGTGACACTTCATCGGAGGCAGCCAAGATCTGCACAGGGAAGGGAGTGGTCCAGGAGGCCAGGAAGGCCGCACCCATGGGGAGGCAGCACCTTGCCATGGCCCTGCCTGCACCGCAGGAGCTGGAGGGGCCTGCCATGTCCACCCCGTCCAGACAGTACATTCCACACCATTACTCTCAAGTCCTCAGTTCAGAGCAGAGGCTCCTACCCAAGCTCCCACAGGAGGATCAGAGCCCCCAAAGGTTTATGTTGCGAGGGTCCGACTGTGGGAACAGCCACATGGCTGGAGGCCCCTGGGCCGGAAGCTGGACTGAGATGCCCCTCCGGCCAGGGGACGTCCTGAGCAGCTCAGGGAGACAGCTCCAGAAAAGCTAGGGGGAGGGGTTCTCTGCAGCTCTGGTCAGACCTGCCTCTCACGGGCCTCACTGCCTGTCTGTCACATACCACCACATCTGGTACGAGGGTCCCGGGGCCTCCAGACTGCCCAGGAGCGGTTGAGACTTGGTGGCACCAAATCAGGGTGCCCCTGCAGACACAGATGGCTGCACTGCAGGCGGGAACCCACTTCCTTCCTTTCTTCCCTGACAGGGCAGGGCAGCGCAGCGGGGGGTCTACTACATGGGAGGGGCTCACGGACAGGCTCATCCCAGCCTGAGGCACTGTCCCCACAGCTCTGCAGAGAGCAGGGGAGCAGGGACGACCAAAGCTGAGAGCAGGCCCCGTCTCGCCAGCACCTGCTGCGAGCTCCAGTCCCGGGGCTTCCCTTCCCTTCTCCCTCTTCCACCACCCCACCTGCAGGCGTCCCAGCTCAGCTGCGTGCTCTGGGCTAGGTGGCCATGGGACCTGCTATCCTTGGCCCACGTGTGCCGTGGCCAGCTCTGGGGTACTGGTGGAGTCCGGAATCACACTGGGCTGGGCTGGCCTGCCTCTATTTGACCTCCAGGATGGACGGGTTCGTCTCCATGATGGCCACGATGATCCTGTCAATGTAGTCCTGCAGGCGGAAGTTGATCTCTTCCTGCTTCTGAATCGCTTCCATGAGCTGTGGGATAAGCAAGGGGTCAGCACTGAGCGCACAGACTGGGGGCACCTTCACGTCCCAGGCCGAGGGGTGCGGGTTACCTCATCACGGGAGACTGAGCTGATCTCCGCGGCCAGGGACTCGGAGAAGGACGTGGAGAAGAGATTCTTGGCGCCCTGGATGCTCAGGTTGATGATCTGCCCATTGAGCTCATCGTTCTGCTCCTTCAGGTTCCGGTTATCCTGGTGTGGGCAGCACGACAGCGTCATTCCTGGGCTGTGAGCCCCCACATACCCCTCTTCCCATGCCAGCTGCCAGGCTTCTCCCGGATGGGAGGGCAGCCCCGCAGCCCCGCAGCTGTACCTGCTTCAGCCTGCGGACCTCCTGCTCCAGCTCGCTTTCCCGGGTGCGGCTGTTGTACTCCTGCAGGCCCACGCTGCTGCTCCGGCCCCGCCTCTGCTCTGCCTCCAGCTTGAAGAGCTGCAGGTGCTCTAGCTGCTTGCGCAGGTCCTCGATGAGCTGCGTGCAACCGCGGAGTGAGCAGGGTCAGCCCAGCCCCGGTCTCAGAACCAGGGACCAGGCACCATTTCTGAGAAGGATGACAATGCCACACTTCTCAAATGCCATCGCGCACCCAGCACCTCTGCCCAGCGTGACGGTTAAAAGCGGCCTGTGCATGCCACGTGGGCCCTGTGGATTCCGGGGGCTGGCAGAGGGACAGCCAGGGCTCCTGGGCTTGTGCTCACCTCCTGGGTTGCCTCCTTCTCCTTCTGGAACTGGTGCCTCTCGTGACTCAGCCTGTCTCCCAGCTTCTTCCTATTTTCCTGCTCGTCATTGAGCCGCAGTGACAACTCTTCAATTTCGTCCAGGAGCTTCTGCTTCTCCTGTAAAGTAAAACACTTGCCATGGACTACCTCGCCTGTCACCTCATACTTGTGGCTTTCCTCAGCTGCATGTGTCCTGGGAGTCTCAATTCACTGACATCCACAGAGCTGCGCCTGCGCCTTCCTGTCAAAGCCAAAGTGCGTGCACACAGGCCTGTGCCGACCCTGAGCGCAGCACCCATGGAAGGCAGCCCGGGGCGCTCTTGGTGTGGGGCGCCTCCCCCAACAGTACAACAGTACTGTCTCTAAGGAAAGGCAAGAGAGCAGGGCCTGCCTCGTGGCCACTCAGCAGGAAATGCTCATAGCAGCCCAAGTGCAGATGGTCTCCCACTTGCTCAGGATTCAGAGCTTCCCAGGAGACACTTGCAGGAAGTGGAGGACAGCGAGAAGCCTCTCAGTGAACGGGGCATGCGGGGTCCAGCTGAAGCCGGCCCCTCAAGGACATCATTCCTGGGTTCAGACTATGGGTCAATCTAAGCGTGAGCCTGTGGGCCCAAGGATCCCACAACTGTGGGAGAGCGGGGAAGCCAGGCAGGCTCCAGCATCTGCCAGCAAACAGATGGTGGCCTGAGCCAAGCCTGTCCCCTGCCCCCCCGCCCTCCTCCCCCCGGCCTGGTAGGGCCCAGCATCTTCAACCTGCTCTTTGAAGCAGCGCCGTTCTCCAGCCTGCAGTGCGCCCTTTGGCTGGCCATACCTCTGCAGACCCAGGAGCTATGTAATTGCCCTGCTTTGGAGAGCCTGTCTCAGCACATCCTGACCCCCCAACAGGTGTCAGAACCAGCGTCAGAACAGGCGTGGAAAAGCACGTAGGCTAGCCTGACTGATCTCAGTGACCGCACGGTGCAAAGCCTGGCCCTGCCCACTCAGCACTCCTGGCCTTCAGCTTACCTCCTCCAGGCGTTCAATGTTGGCCTTCAGACAGGGCGTGCAGGACCTCAGCTCACTGTTCTCCTCGTCCAGTTGCTGTAGCCTGGGGCACAGAAAGAGGCTGAGAGCCGCTCCCTAGGAATGCACCTCCGTGGGGTGGGGGAGGCCGAGTCTCAGAGCACTCACTAGAGGCCGTCCAGGGTCCACAGAGGCTACCCAGTGCCTACAGCCCAGCCCTGCACCCACAAGCGCTCTGGGCCAAAACTTCGTTGGCCAGGATGGCTGTTATACACACTTTGGGTCTGCGGTAATCTCAGGTTTACAGAGCAGGTAGAAACACCATGCCCAGTCCCTGCGGACCTCGTCCCCTCGGTGCTCATCACTGCCGCAGGTTCATCACGGCCCACACATCCACACCAGGACACTCTGGTCACCAAGCCATGGATGCGACTCAGCGTTTCCACAAGTGCCCCCTCTGCTGAGGACCGCTCCCAGAGCCACGCACCACTTAGTCATCTACTCTGCCCTGTGGTCCGGGGCCGTCTCCCACTTTCCTGGTTTTTCATGACTTTGACAGTTTTGATCACATATTTATTTAGTAGAATGTCCCTCAAATTGGGTCTTTCTGATGTATTCTTTTTTCTTTCCTCTTTATTTATTTTAGTGAGAGAGGAAAAGAAGGAGGGAGAGAGAGACAGGAACACAGATCCATTCCTATATGTGCCCTGACCAGGAATCAAACCAGCAACCACTGTGCTTAGGACAATGCTCTCATCAACTGAGCTGTCCGGCCAGGGCACTGGCGTTTCTTATGCTTAGGTGAGTTATGGGTTGGGGAAGAATCCCACAGAAGTGAGGTGTCCCTCCTGTCACATCGGATCAGGGGTGACTGAGTCCGTATGACTCAACATGGTGATATTGACCTTGATCACCTGGTCAAGGTGTGTCTGCAGGTGTCTCCTCTGTCAAGTTCTACTTTCCCCGTCCATTCTCTGTATCTTGAAGCTGGTCACCGAATGCAGCCCATGCTCCAGTGAAAGGGAGGACTCAGCGCTCCCTCCTGGGGGAGGGGCATCTCCATACATTATTTGGCATTCCTCTATGAGCAAGGTTTGTGCCTTCTCCCCACTTAAAAACCGCCATATTTAGTTTGTGTTGTGGCCCAGTAGTATCACTATTAGTGTGTTGTTAAAAATGTCTGTCCCGCGCCTGACCAGGCGGTGACGCAGTGGATAGAGCGTCGGACTGGGATGTGGAGGACCCAGGTTTGAGACCCCAAGGTCACCAGCTTGAGCACGGGCTCATCTGGTTAGAGCAAAAAGCCCACCAGTTTGAACCCAAGGTTGCTGGCTCCAGCAAGGGGTTACTCGGTCTGCTGAAGGCCCGCGGTCAAAGCACAAATGAGAGAGCAATTAATGAACTAAGGTGTCGCAATGTGCAACGAAAAACTAATGATTGATGCTTCTCATCTCTCTCCATTCCTGTCTGTCTGTCCCTGTCTATCCCTCTCTCTGACTCACTCTCTGTCTCTGTAAAAAAATAAACAAAAAAAAAATTGTCCCACCTTTGGCCTTCAGACGGCTCATGCCCTGGGACGTGCATGCTTTTGTGTGAGCACTTCCCTACTTTCTGGCACTGCAAGACTCTCCAGGCTCTGCTGGCTCACTTGTCCCGGCCACTTTTTCCAAGGAGCCCTGGTTCATTCCCATAATCCAGTTGTCCTCGCCACCCTGTTACTCTGTGGTACCTCTTACCAAGGAGTGTCTTCCAGTACACCATAATGGCCTGGGGACATGCTGGGGAGGCCCCTATACTGGGCTGACCTCAGGATGCTGACCCAAGGCTGTAGTGACCTCTGTGGGCCTGTGCAGCCCCCCAAGAACCACAGGTCTCCTCTGCTCCCCACCATACTCCCAGGAGTGAAGGAGGCTGATAGGGTCCAGACACACAGAGCCACTGATCTTAGGTATAGAGGCAGGCAGCAGGTTTGGTCAAAAAAAGCAGTGGCACCAAGTCCTGCCTAGCTCCCTTAGGGCCCCATGAGACCCTGCCTACTGCATGCCCCTCCAGGCTGCTGTCCTGCTTGGCCAGCAGGACAACCAGCTGGGAAGGCTCTGCTGTGGACAGACGTGGGAGGCAGGACGTCTCTGCCTCTCCGCACCCACAGCCCCAGCACAGAGGGCCCAGATGAGAGGCAAACAGCACACACAGATGGGGAAAAGCTCTCGGTCTACTAAACACTGTCCTGGCTGCCTGGGCCTGGCTGTCCTGGGTGGTGTCACTGCACTGGGTTTGCGTGCAAGGAGGCTGCCCTGGCCAGGGTGACCCCAGTACAGCTCAGCATGCAGCCTGCTCCTGCAGCCCCACTTCTAGAAATGCCCGGGGGCTCTCCTTAGACATAAGTCAAAGTGTATCTTCTTGGCTTTAAGAGTTGGAGGGGGGCCCTGTCCAGTTGGCTCAGCAGTAGAGCGTCGGTCTGGTGTGCGGTGGACCCAGGTTCGATTCCCGGCCAGGGCACATGGGAGAAGCGCCCATATGCTTCTCCACCCCTCCCCTTCTCCTTCCTCTCTGTCTCTCTCTTCCCCTCCCACACCCAAGGCTCCATTGGAGCAAAGTTGGCCCCGGCACTGAGGATGGCTCCATAGCCTCTGCCTCAGGCGCTAGAATGGCTCTGGTCACAACAGAGCAACGCCCCAGATGGGCAGAGCATCGCCTTCGGGTGGGCGTGCCAGGTGGATCCTAGTCCGGTGCATGCGGGAGTCTGTCTGACTGCCTCCCCGTTTCCAACTTCAGAATAAAAAAAAAATACAATAAATAAATAAATAAATAAATAAATAAAATATCGTTCAGACTTAAATATAAATAAAACGGAAATAATGTAAGTTATTCTTTCTCTGCGGACAGGTACCAAATGGCCCACGGACCGGTACCGGTCCACGGCCCGGGGGTTGGGGATCACTGGGTTAGAGCATTGTCCCGTTACGCAGAGGCTGCTGGTTCAATCCCTGGTCAGGGCACATACAGAAACAGATCGACGTTTCCGTTTCTCTCTCTCTTTCTCTAAAATCAATCAATAAAAAAATTTAAAAACTACTTTATTTTGAATCTAAAAGTGGTGCTTAGTTAGAAAAACAATTCCATGAAATATGCCCACTCTCACTACCCACTCGGGAAGGTGCTCCGGGAGTGAGAATAGGGGGGCTCTAAGGTGACCTTTTCCACCATATCTCTCAGAACGGACATTTAAGTTACCTGTGGGTTTTCTTTTACAAACAGTATTTTAAGGAAACCATCACTCCCATGTGTAATTAGAAGCGTGTGCCACTTCCTCCAGCCTGCGTGCCCGGGTGTGGTGGCATTGCCCCTTGAGTAGCACTGCTGCCCTTCCTGTGCCCTCAGGTGTGTTTTAATCACAGTGTGCTCACCCCTTTCTCTGTTCCCTCCTCTTCCTGACTTACGTAAGGCTTATGCCTCCAGAGAAGCATAAAGGTAATTTTGTCAAGTTGCCTTAAAAAGAATGTTGAGCCTGAGCAGGCGGTGGCACAATGGATGGAGCGTCAGACTGGGATGAGGAGGACCCAGGTTCGAGACCCTGAGGTCGCCGAGGTTGCCAGCTTGAGTGTGGGCTCATCTGGTTTGAGCAAAACTCACCAGCTTGGACCCAAGGTCGCTGGCTTGAGCAAGGGGTTACTGGGTCTGCTGTAGCCCCACGGTCAAGGCACATGTGAGAAAGCAATCAATGAACTAAGGTGTTGCAACAAAAAATTAATGATTGATGCTTCTCATCTCTCTCCGTTCCTGTCTGTCTGTCCCTGTCTATTCCTCTCTCTGACTCTCTGTCTCTGTAAAAAAAAAAAAAAAAAAGAACGTTGACATTTGACTGAGATAACATTCACTAGAGAGAGGCATAGAGAAACTGAATTAGTCAAGTCTTTGAATGTAGACCTTCTGTAGCCTTTAGTCGAGTTTTACGGATTTCTTCACATAGGTCTTCCACTCTGCCTACCGTACCTTCCAGACAGCACCTGGGGGGGGCTGCTCGTGAGAGAGCCCCTGCACTTTCCTTTCCTCGCCCTGCTTTGGAGCACCGCGGCGGCCTCGCCTACCTGGCCTGCAGGTTCTCCATCTCAATGCTCTTCTCTCTCTCCATCTTGCACAAGAGCTCCTTCTGCCTCCGTGTCTCCTCCAGGACCATCTCGCAAGCTCTCAGCTCCTGCTCCTTCAACTGCTCCTCGAGGGCATTGGCTCTGTGAAGGCCAAGGGAGGAGGTGAGAGACGCTCTGCCCAGACCCCGAGAAGCTGCTCACCTGGAGGAGGGACAGGGCGGCCGTGAGAACTCCCTCCACAGCTCTGGTGAAGGACAGTTCTAAAGCAGGAGGTGCCCCCCATCTCTGCTCCCTACACTGGGGGTGGCGTGTGGACGGGAGATCCCCTGATGGGCATCCCTGAGGCACCTTGCACTGACATTCCAGGACCTGATGTACAAACCAGCCCCCCAATTCATCCACAGCAGAGGTGAGGGCAGGTGTCAACAAGAACACAGGGACAAAGGGAATATTCACACAGGGCCCCAACCCTGGCACCTTCCCAGACCACCGTACCCAGGCACAGGAGGCACAAACTGACCATCCCAAAGAGAAGGGCTCCAGGCCCTGCCCACGATGGCATAGAGCCCATAAGGTGCCCCAACACACAGGGCTTCTCATCTGCTTCTTGGTGCTGCACACCTAACAGTGAATGCACGGCCAATGAACACAAGCTGCCACAGAGAAGCTTTTAGCACAAGTGGCCGAAGCAAACAAATAAGGGACCTCGTAGGAAACGCACATCATGCAGGAACAGGAGGAAAAGCCCTGTAACTAACAGAGAGCTAAGGCCACATTCACAAAATAGGGGTGATGTCATAGAAGGAAGAGATGACAAAAAGTAACTTACAAATTTAAAATGAGTAACATTTAAAATTCAATAGAAGAGCTGAGGAAGAAAACCAAGCATATTACATAGAGAGAAAAAAAGAGAATAGGAAAGTCAAAGAAAATGAGAGGAGAGGTCCAGAAGATCTAATGTTTGATGAACAGAAGTTCCGATAGATAAGAGAATGAAAAACGCTGTATGGAGAAATAATTCTAGGAATCTTCCTGAAGCTGAGGGGCACACTTTGCAGATTTAGAGGTTGAAAACCACGTGCCCAGCACAGGAAACAACAGGAGGCCCTGGCGTGTCGAGGGTGAGAACAGGGCCACACAGCGGCGCCAGGCATCTCAACCACAGCTCGGCTGGAGGCGGCAGAGCGCTGAGCTCTCAGGGATCCCGCTTCCAGGTGGAGTCCTGGCCCAGCCCCACTGGCAGTGGGTGAAACACAGTCTCAGACACACAAACTCTCAAAGAACCTGCTCCTATGCACCCCTCCCAGGCAGCAATGGGGACGTCCTCCTCAGAATGTGAGCCAAGAAAGAAGAAAATGTGGGATCCAGAAAAGAAAAACCAGACTCAGAGGAAGCATGCGGAACTCCTGGGATGGCGGCAGAGGAGAACAGAGCACAGGGCTGGCGTGGGATGTGTCCCACCAGGAAATCTTGGGGAGCACCAAGAAAATGCAGCAGGAGCCGACATCAGAAGGAACGTCACAGGAACTCCATGTGGCTGACCCTGGAGGAGGATGAGGCACGGAAGGTGGACTTTCCTCTGCACATGTGGATCACTGGTAAGTGCCCATCAGATTAGATAAACCTCGCCACCCAGCTTGAGCAAGGAGTTTGGTGGCTCACCCAGACTTCCCTGGACAAGGACAGGGAGGGAGGAACAAACATCTCTGGAAATGAGGCACATACTTAGTGCAGCACTAGAACCCAAGCCCCTCCATGGAGGTGGCAGAGCCCACCCGGGCTCTGCAGCAGGGCATGGGGCAGGACCTCCTGAGAGAACCCCAAGCGCAGGGTCTCAACTGCACAAGAGAACGTGTTTTAACTTCATTAAAGAGACGCAGCGCTCGCTTAGGCAGCACATGTACTAAAAAAGGAAATGTCACTAGCCTCCAGGATGAAAACATTATGACAGGAGCCAGGCCTGACCCAAGAGCCTGCGATGTGAATGCATGCAAGTGTGGGCCAGCCTGTGTGCCATGCTGGTCAGAGAACGGGAGGCCCCCGTTCAGGTCATGGGTGCACACCAATGGCTACGAGGACAGGACTCGTCTTGCCTGAGGTCACAGAGTGTGGCAGAGCCAGGTGTTGGTGCCGGCAGCCTGGCGTGGGCAGACCTCTTGTGTAGACCCCCACACACACTGTGCTTCCCGCCTCTGTCAGGCCCCTGGGGGCCCCCGCCTGGCCCCGACAGCACCAGATGTACTCAGGTAGCACAGCCCAGACAGCCAATGCTTCCGGGCCAACCTCCTCCTGCTCTGCACAAGAAGCAGACTGTTGCTAACAGCATGAGGCTACACAGAACCACTGGTTTCAAAATACTGAAACTCACATAGTGTCTAGAAAAAAATCTGCAAAACAGGAGTGGGAAGTAGCTCCTACCCCCTCCATGCAAACACAGTAGTTCCTCCCCACTTCCCAGGCCCGTTATTCCCACCCTAGTGCTCTCGCCGTCTGTCAGAGACGGCGCACCCCGTGCATTCCAGCGGCTCCCACTTTCTTGTTTCTGTGGCTAAGCACCTGAGAGGACCCGCACGCCCCAAGGATGGGTCATGCTCCCCAAGGGGAGCTCTGAGGTCCTGGGAAGTCATCTGCTTCCCAGGGCCTTGGTTTCTGCATCTGTGAAATGGGGACAGCGGCACCAGCCTCATAAGGATCACAAAGATGAAACCAGATGGTGTGAGAGAAGTAGGCAAAGCACAGCCACCGTCAAAGGCAGGGAGCCGTGTCCAGGAGCGAAGGCCTGGGGCTGGCACTGTCTCCTCTGGACGGGCTCTCAAATGCGGGGACACAAGCCAGCGGCCTCATTCTAGAATCCAGCCAGCCCCTCTTCCCACACAGCCCCATGCCACCCTGAGGTCAGGCCTCCCCTACCAGGCCCTCCGTGCGGGCGGTGTGGGTGCTGCCCCAGCTCCTTCTGAGTGAGGGGCGACGCGGTGCCCTCTCCTCGCTCTTTCCTCTGAGGCCCTAAAGGAGCTGGTGACAGCACCAAGTTGGAGTCGTGCTCCAAAGGAAACTCTGGGCTGGTTCCCAGCGGTGGGCGGAGGGCAGCCCCAGGGGCGCAGCCTCCATGCAGCGGCCAAGCCCTGCTCTGCAGGACAAGAGCAGGTGCTCACCTGTGCACCAGCTGGAGGTTCTCCTGCCTCAGCCGGCTGTGCTGCTCCCCGTTGGCGGCAGTGTCCTTCTCCAGCTCCGACACCCGCTTCTCCAGGAAGACGACCTGGGGAGCAAGACAGCGCTCACTCACCTGCAGCTGGGGGTCAGCCTTGCTCATGAGGACTCCTCCCGTAAAAACGAGGCAGTGAGGCCCCAGGGGCATCAGTATGGACGGGGAGCACCCCGCGGCCTCTAAACCCCAAGTACAGATGTCAGCAGGTGCCTGGGGAGTTTTGAGGGGCCCTGGGCCGGCAGGTGTGGTGCCAGGCTCCAGGACCCCGTGGTGAGGGCCCGCGCTCTCTGCTAGACCCAGCACTCAGGGCCACACCTGCCCGGGGATGCCGGGAACAGGAAGGGGGTGCCCCCCCCTCCTCAGGGAGCTCACTAACTAGACAGGACAGATACATACGAAGGGGGCAGGAAAAGTGAAGGCCGGCCCCAAGAGCCATAGAAGGCTGCATCTGGGGTGCTGTAGAGAGGAGGTGACGGGGATAGGAAAGGGTACAGGAGAGGCATCTTAGAGGTGAGGGGTGTGTGCTGCCACCCTCCTTTTCCCTTCTTTCTACAGCTGGTCCTTGAGAAGTCTGGGCTGCTACCAGAGACAGCTGACTGGGCCGGCCCCATGTGACCCAGCTACCAGGCTTCTCCCTCAGGGAACAGCCATCCCACACATTGTTCGGTTTGCCCTCACTGCTGGCCAAGTGTCCTCCTCCCCAAAGCCTCCAGTGCCCCCAGATCCTGCCCCCGCGGGTGCTGGGGGCCAGGTCCGGGTGTCAGCGCACCCTGAGCTGAGCACACACAGCACTTACGGGCTGACAGCCACTGGTGCGCACTGTCCTGTCCCCTCCCTCTCAGCTCTCTCTTCCCTGTACACAGAATGCTGGCACTGGCAGGGCTGGCGGAGGCTCTTACCGAGCCCTGGTACCATCACCACCACCTGCTGTGCTCTATCTCCTTGCCAGGGTGGGGTCCAGTGCCCCAAACGCACCTCACCCAGCACACCCCGATGTGGGCTCACACCCCGAGGCCACAGTGCCCAGCACAAGTCCTGAGGCTGGGGCCGTACTGTCTGCACGTGGCCCTCCGGCCCCACGCCCAGGGCCTACCTTGTCCGCAATGTCCTCTTCCATGCCCTCCACAGGGTCCGGGGGAAGGTCCTGCAGAGCCTCCATGGTTAGAGCTGCTGACTGGTGCAGGTGCCTGTGGACAATAAACAACAGCCCAATCCAGAGAAGCTCCTTCAGCAGAAAAAAGGGAGAAGAGAAGAGGGGAGAGCCCAATACAAGTTCTTCAAAGAGCATTTCCGGGTCAATCTGAAAAGCAAACCCAGCAGCCTGGGGCCCGGGTCTCCACGGAAGGGAATTCCGGGCAGGACGCTATCACCGAGGGGCTGGGGTGAGCCAGCCGCACCGTCGGCAGGTCCTCCTGCTGCTCCTTGGAGCCTGGCAAGCCCAGCCTCCTTCCCACCAGCTGATGGGGCTGAGGGTACTTTGTACTTGGGTAATAAAACACGACGCCATTCTTCCTGGGATGCGACACAATCTCATCTTCCACAGCAATCTCATTCGGGATCACGACTTCTGCACACAATGTCACTTTTAGGCATCTTAAAATGATATTTGATTTTTTAAAGGTACCCCCCACGGCAGCAACACTGAGAGACCGGGGGGATCTCTCTTGGAAAGGCACACGGGCATGACTGTCCTCTGTCAGAACAGTGCCAAGCACCGGCACCAGTGGACAGAGGTCTCTAGCCACGTGGGCCACTTTGGGTGGCGTGCAGCCTAGGCCATAGGTAGATACTAGCCCCGGCTCTCCTCTGAAAATCCTGGGCTTCACACATTAGGAGCTCCCTCCTTCGCTCCTCAGCCATTGGCACCTTAGCAAGTGCTCAGCAAATACATGTTCAAAGTCACCCTAGAGAGAATCTAGTTGTGGTAACACTGTGTCATCTGTAATTTACCTGGAGCACATAAAACTCTCAGAACATCTGGACAGAGTCTGCACATACTGACCTATGTTAAGAGTCGACAGCCTGATACTCGATGCTGTGCAACCTTGAGAAAGCAACTCACCCTCTCTGAACCTTACTCTCCTATAAAATGGGGATCTGTGGGCTCTTACAGGGTTTAAATTAAGTTTATATAGGCCCTGGTCGGTTGGCTCAGTGGTAGAGTGTCGGCCTGGTGTGCAGAAGTCCCAGGTTCGATTCCCAGCCAGGGCACACAGGAGAAGCGCCCACCTGCTTCTCCACCCCTCCCCCTCTCCTTCCTCTCTGTCTCTCTCTTCCCCTTCCGCAGCCAAGGCTCCATTGGAGCAAAGATGGCCCGGGCGCTGGGGATGGCTCCTTGGCCTCTACCCCAGGCGCTAGAGTGGCTCTGGTCGCAACAGAGCAACGCCCCGGAGGGGCAGAGCATCGCCCCCTGGTGGGCAGAGCGTCACCCCCTGGTGGGCGTACTGGGTGGATCCCGGTTGGGCGCATGTGGGACTCTGACTTTCTCTCCCCGTTTCTAGCTTCAGAAAAATAAAAAAAAATAAGTGTATATAAAAATAAACAAGTCTGTTAAAGATATAGCATAGTGTAAGAATTCAATAAAATGCTATTAAAATCACATTGAAATTTCTAAATTATCTTTATAAAAAGTTTCAAGTTTTATTTCCTTTTTTTTTTTTAAACAGAGACAGAGAGAGAGTCAGAGAGGGATAGATAGACAGGAACGAAGAGAGATGAGAAGCATCAATCATTAGTTTTTCGCTGCAACACCCTAGTTGTTCACTGATTGCTTTCTCATATGTGCCTTGACCATGGGGCTACAGCAGACCAAGTAACCCCTTGCTTGAGCCAGCAACCTTGGGTCCAAGCTGGTGAGCTTTGCTCAAACCAGATGAGCCCACGCTCAAGCTGGCGACCTCGGGGTCTTGAACCTGGGTCCTCCGCATCCCAGTCCAATGCTCTACCCACTGTGCCACCGCCTGATTAGGCTCTATTTCCTTTTTAGTGCTAACTTAACTTGGACATTTCTAAAACAATTTCCCCCAGAAATGTTCTAAGGGGGGAAAAAACGAAGGGCATCTTCACCCTGGGGATCATGAATCGCTTGAATGTGCCCTAGGTGGGACATATGAGCCCCTTTTAGGGGATTTCACCTGATTCCCTGAAAGGCACTGAACCCTAAGGGCAGGGCCATCACGTTCCTGTCCAATTGATGCTCTTAAACAGCCATGACCTTGACCCAAACACAAGCTCCTGATGCCAATTCTGGGACAGAAAGCTGCCCACCCCAGACCCAGAGACCATGCTAAGAGGGGCTATGGCCTGAGGCCTGTCACCCATCCTGAGCTCCTACTAGGGACTCTCAGTACTTTCTGAACAGCTGAACTTGGGAATGGGAGGATGCAACCAGTCCCCAAGCACCTAGCATGTGGCCCCAGAATGTGGCTGCCTGAGAGGAAGGCCAAGGTTCCTTAGCATTTTGGGTGAGGGGCTTATTTCTTGAAACTCCACCCCCTACTCAGGAGGCCTATCAGGAGAGGGGACTATAAGAAATGCCTGATCTTCCCAAAGCAAGGCAGGTCAAGTCTGGCAGGCAGACCACCGGGTGCCAGGCCACCCGATGTCATCTGACTGAGACCTGTTTTCTGCCCTGGGCAGTCCCTCCGGTCTCCTTCCAGTCCTGGCATACACACAGACCCCAGAGCCATTTCCCTTCAGGTTAGATACACAGCCAGGTCACAGAGGCCAGAGCTGGGGTCTCCGAAACCCGTAATTCAGCCACACAGTCACATGCAAAGGGCTGAAACACTGTGAAGAGTGAAATTACAATAGTTACTTTGAGTCTTAGAATTCTGGTGATGGTGTTCAGGGCAAAATAGCAGCCAATTAAAATTGCATCTACATGGTATGTAGGTACAGACTGCAAAGCATGCCTGTCAGGAAACTCTAACTGCACACACCAGCAGACTGGGCGTTCTCTGCGAAAGGTGTCCGTGAAGGAAATCAAGTTCTCAGAGGCTGTTTCAAGAGAAAGAGCAGACACAAAACTCAAGAGCCGAGGCAGTTTGGGCCTTAAAACCCCAGGGCCCCTCAGTGCCCCAGATGTGGGAGGCGAGAGATGACTCAGTTAGATTTTTATGCCTTCCTTAGTATCTCCAGCTGTAGCCTGTTTGGGGTAAAAGACCAAGTGAGAGGGAAAGTAATGCTACAACTGTAATCAGGTGCGGTTTGGAACTAATGTTATACATCTATCCCGAGGAACCTGGATGCTCTCTGTAAGGGGCGCTGTGAGAGAACAAGTGGGAAGGCGGGCTGATAACACTCACCCCTGCTTCCTCTGGGCCCAAGGCCCGTAAAGTGATGGGGAAAAAGTTTCCATCCCAAGGACAAGAAAGCAGAAGAGGAAACGGCACCAGGGAAGAGATGTCCAGGGCACTAAGTGCTGGAGAGCAGAGGAGGCCAGCAGCCGCCAGTGAGACATGCGAGGCCGGCCAGTTACCTCTGGAGAAAGAACCCAGGAATGATTGGCACCTGAGACCGGGCCAGCAGAGATGAGCACAGAGGGTGGGAGGGGCGATGCCCACAACACCCGTGAAAAGAAGGGCTCTCCTAGACCAGGAGGAGGCCTGGACTCGGGACACACAAACGACAAAGGAAACACATCTACACTCTTCACACCAAACGGTGAGCCTAGCCCAGCACAGCTCCACGAATGCCGTCAGCCAGGCGGGACTCCGCTCTGGGAACACCAGCCCGCCTGGCTGGGGGAAAGATCTACTGGCACAGCGGTCTGTCCACACCGCATGCTGGCCAGAGGCTGCCCGTCAGCTGTGAGCGGCCACTTTAGTGCGCTCGGGATATCACAGAGAGCACACCCAGTATAGAGAGACCTCTAACGGGGACAGCCCAGATGTGAAGAGACGGGCAGGAAGAGCTGGTGGCGCGCGTGTCACAGGAGACAGAGCCAGAGCAGAGGGGAGCAGGGGCAGCAGGAACGAAGGCATGTGGGGCCACAAGCATGAGTCCCAGAAGGAGCAGGAAGCTGAACAGAGGACACTGTCAAAGAAACAGGTCAACAAAAGTGCTCAGAACTAAGGGACAGGAGCTTCCAGATTGCAACGGCACATCTTTCATTCAGTACAGCATATTGAATGGGAATAAGAACTCAAGACTCACCATAGAATGTCTGAACTACCAGGATAAAGAAAGCAGCTTACAAGTTTCCAAACAGGGAAAATGGTCACAAATAAAAATTAGAAAGCATTAGACCTCTCAGTAGCAGCCCTAGTCCCAGAAGATGAAGAGCAGTGCTTTCAAAATCTCTAAGGGGAAATGTCCAATCCAGACATTCGCCTTCTCCACCAAGGCGAACTATAGAGTAAAATACGGCGTGGGGTAAAAGTGGGTTTGCAGCTGTGAGTACACGAGTTTACTCTTGTTATTATTATTTCTTAATTACTTTTTATATATTTTGTATATGAATGACTACAAACCTACTTTTGTCCCATCCCGTACGGAGCAAGGTCTCAAGAACTCATCTCTGGGGCACCTCTTTTGTACAGCACATACAGAAAAATGAGCTCTACAAAAAATGTAGGTTAAAGAAAAAGGAAGACAGAACATCATGGAGTAGGATGGCACAACTATCTGGATCACACAGTGTGGGAGGGGAGCCTGCACCACTGCACACAGCCTGCACACACCTGTGCAAGGGGCAGGGGCTCTGGGAGGGGACGTCCCGACAGGCACGGGGCTGGGCAGAGAAGGCACGAGCAGCACAGGAGATGAAGCAAATAAAAACATGAAGACAATCACTGATGCCAGGAGAAACAATGACTTATCTTTTTTTAAAATAAAGATTTTATTTATTCATTTTAGAGTGGGGAGAGAGAGAGAGAAGGAAGGAGGAGCAGGGAGCATCAACTCCCATAAGTGCCTTGACCAGGCAAGCCCGGGGTTCTGAACCAGCGACCTCAGCATTCCAGGTCGACACCCCCCCCCCCCCATCCACTGTGCCACCGCAGGCCAGGCACAGTGACTTATCTTAAAAAGGAAATACAGTAACATGTAACATGGCTTCCTGTGAAGAACGCTGACATCTTATAAACCCTGTGAAAATTGTTTTCAGAAGGAGCACAGCAGGGGAGGGTAAATGTACATGCTGTCATCTTTCACTGCAGGAACTAGCAAGTAGTATCCAAAACTGCAAAGTGAAGACATGGTCACAAAAGCATGTTCTTTAGAAACTCAGGGTTAGGCACATCTCCCTCTTCTCCAAAGCTTGGGAGCCAGCAGGGGTGGGAAGCGAACTGCCTTTGTAGGGGACCGACGGGGACCTGGGCTCCATTGCTCGGGCTCTGAGATCAGACCCCCTCATGGACTCTCTCTCCACCAGTGTTAACCGACAGAAGACACGTGGGGATGTGCGCCCCCTTCTGGACCTTGGAGTGAATACTCAAACCAGAAGGATGTCAAAGCTTTCAACATAAACTTCCCGGTCACAAATTCAGGTCCCATAGATTTGAAAATCCTTTTCACAAACCATCCCCTCAAATTATTCTGAATCCCAAACCATGAAAAACAGCTTTCAAAAGTTTTAAAAAATACCTTGGGAAATAGTATTTTCTAAACATGTTTTATTAAAGAGCTATGATTAGTGATACATTTCAGAACATCTCAGTAAATAACCAATGGTTTCCTACCTTGCCACCTTCTTGCTGGAGAGCCGCTTCGTTGGACTGTGCAAAATCAAAATAAACAGGAAAATTGTGTCAGAGAACGGACAGGGAGGAATGGGAGGAAACAGGAAATTCAGGCTGAGGAGATATGGGGATGGGGGCGCGTCCACGGGCATGCAGCACCCTGCTCGCGAGGCCAGCTCCATGCACAGAATGGTCCACTCAGCAAAACGTTCAGGGACAATCTCAGGGGCCAGGCAAGGCCTCAGCAAGTCTCAGCAAGTCACAGTATCCCCCCCAAAAAAAGAAATTTCCAATAGAGCCACAATCAGACCTCAGTTCAGAGGCTGACCCCAGTTCCCGGACAGGCCAGCTGCTTGCCCTGGGTCCAAGCCATTAGCCAATGCCAAGTCCAAATGCTTTTGAAGCCAAATAACCCTCCAAATGGTTGGCCCCCACATGAAACATGCCACGGGCCTGTTTGTAACTGCACAGTGTTGTCGTTGGTTTTAACTTAGGCACTGACACTGCACACTCCAAAATCCCAGCCAGGCAGCAGCCCTGGCGCAGCACCCGCGGCACCCGTGCCCAGCAGGTTCCCCGGACACGTACTCAGCCAGTTCGTAGTGCAGTGCCTCTGGTGAGACCCCTGCCAGTGAAGAGCTTTCCTGGCGAAAGTTAGTCATTCATTTTATTAAACTTACCCTGTTCAAATTACTGTGTGGCTCCCTCTCCTGATGGAACCTGCCTGACAGTTATATATATTTTAACACAAATCTAATTTCATGCTATATTATCGAGACTCCCTGAAATGAATACGCTAATACAGACACACCATCAGTCTTCCTACCGACTGCTTAGGGCCCTGGTTGGCAAACTGTGGCTCGCGAGCCACATGTGGCTCTTTGGCCCCTTGAGTGTGGCTCTTCCACAAAATATCATGTGTGAGCGCTACCTCGATAAGGAATGTACCTACCTATAGAGTTTAAGTTTAAAAAATTTGGCTCTCAAAAGAAATTTCAATCGTTGTGCTGTTGATATTTGGCTCTGCTGACTAATGAGTTTGCCGACCACTGGTAGGGAGTAGACTGGCAGTCCAGTGACACGGTTTATAATTTGAAAATATACCTCTGGGTAAAGCAGACTTCTACACAATTTCTACAAAATGAGTTGTTTTTACAGAGGTTTTCAGGTACCTGGAAAATATGATAGCGATCAGCATCTTCTGAGGCTCACTGAGTAGAAATTATATCTGACGTCAGTTTCCAGATACAGCTTGGACTAAATCACCTTTTATCTTCCACAAACCATGAACATTTATTTTAAGGAAATTCCATGAAAAAAACAGGCAAGATTCAGATCTCTTTAACTGAGTATTTAAGGGGCAATTTCCTGACTGACAGTTGTGTCCTGATTACAATGATTTTAATGGGTATTTACCAACCCTGGTTGAGTCTCTCTTAGGGAACTGGTGGCTGTAGCCGGAGGTGAGACCCCACTGGACTTGCTGGCTACTAAGCATGTCCCAATCTGTCATCTGCCACACAAAGCTTAGCAGAGGTGACCACGGCAATTCTGGGAGAGCTTCTTCACATGGGAAAAGATCATTTCTACATCAAAAGTCTTCAGAGAATGAGAGATAACATACCTGTACCAGAACCTACTTAGCAGGAAGGCAAGCCTTCACGTGGAAAGGATAAATAATCCCTCAGCAGAGCACCCAGGTAAACACACACAAGAGGTGAAACTGATTTTCCTTAAAACAGAGGCCAAGGGATCTTTGGAATCACCAGATAACCTCATTTTCTAAAATCTCCCCGGCAGACTCAGAGAGCACTTCCAGCTTCTCGCCAGTTCTGCGGGGGCCACACCAGGCTCCCCCTCATGCTGCCGACGGACTGCAAGTGCTAGGGTCCCGTCACATGCTCTCCTCCTAACTGGCATTTGCTGGACTCTAGCCTGTGTTGTGAGTTTCGCATAGGACATAAGAAAAAGAGTCAAAGACATTAAAAGCACTGGAGTTGGAACAGCTGGTACAACAGGTACCCACCAGGAAGACTGAGCTGGCTTGGCTGAGGCCCCAAAGGGACAGGCTCCTTAAGATACATAAGTGGTTTTTAGAAGACTACTCTCAACACACTGAAACCATTGGGATGGCTTGCATTTCTGCCACCTGTTATGTAACCTCCCACCAGTCTGAGACCCCTTTCCCCAGGAAACCTCCCTGGGTGGTTGCCTGGGAGCCCACAGCACTGATCAGCATGTACCAAGCAGCCACTCAGGGTCTTGCCCAATGACCAGCTAAATCGACAATATGCCTCATGGGCACATCAATATATGCAAAATACCCAAAAATGTTTTCTTTTTTCCACAAATATTTTTCATAACTGGAGCTTGTTATGAGAAGCCGGCAAAGGAACTGCCTCCCCCTGGAACTCTGACCCGAGCTGGGACTAGGGCCTGGGGCCGGGGGCTGGGGGCTGGAGAGGGAAGCAAATGGTCTGACACCAGCTGGGCCTAGGAGACAGAGGAGCAGATGGACTGATGAGGGCAGAGAGCAGCAGTACGGGCTGGGTCCTGGGTACAGAGCTGGATTCTCCCTGTACTGGTGTCTGAGGCAGCCTTACAGAGGTGAGTTCAGGGGACGGGCTCCCCTAGGGAATGCACACCTGATTTAAACCAACCTTCCTGGAAGCTGACTGCAAGTCTGTTTTTAAAGACAAAATCTTACTTTAAATTTCCCATATTGTTTCGTAAGATTCCCAATAAAAGGAATCTTTTGGTGAAATGAAGAAAGCACCTCTTTCTAAGCACAGACTTGCACACACGGGACTCCCACGTGTGGCCCCTCACACAGGAAACATAGCATCTAAAGCTCATCTCCTCCCTCAGGGACGGACAGAAGCAGGTGATTAGATTGCAGCATGCACACAGGAGCAAATAGGGCAAAGGGCACCAAACACAGGCTCGATGATGCATGCAGAGAGGGTGGGGCAGGGCCCGGGAACAGTCCTGCGTCCACACACTCACCTTGAAACCCCAGTTCAGGCCCAGCTTCCTGAGGAAGCCCCCGCAGACTTGGCTAGCCCAAGTGAGTGGTACCTGGGGCCAGACCAGCCAGGACAGCTGTAGACAAGAGTCCCCCTCACCCTTGAGCACAGAGCAAGGCCAGGCACTACATCAGTTACCTATTCTTTTCAAGATCATTCAGGCGAGCAGAAAGATCCTCTAGGCGGTTGATTTGTTTATGGCACTGGCTACAGTAAAACTCAAAGGCCTCATCAGTGAGGATGCTGTGCAGCTTTGCAGCAAGCGGGTCGGTGCTAGAGAGACAAGAAGTGTCAGTTCAGAAGACAGCAAGGACCAGTCAGGTTACCTGTGACTCCGCACAGGGCTAGAGTTGGCCAGGTGAAAGCATGTTGTTATGTAATTGGCTGTTACTCTGACCCTTACTCTCAGACTGCTGTAAACCCCCCTACCTCCCTCAACATCACCTCTGACCCAGGACATACACCAGCTCAAGCCACAGGGGCTCAGCCACACACCTGCTCCTTCCTGGTCAGGTGTTCAGAGGAACCCAGGTAGGCCATCACCTACCCTTACCAAGAAGTAAGTACCTGGACACACTGCTTCCTTCTTTGTCAGAAACTTGCCAGTGTGAGAGCAAAGCACGTCTCCAGGTAATTTACTCATTGTACTATAACTACTTTAATAAAACCACCAATATCAAAGATTATACATGAATTATGAATCACCAATAACTGTCATTTTTAAGACCTTTGTTAAAAAGTCAGAATTCTGTTAGCCTCATTGGGCTTTCAGGGCACTGGTGATACACCTGCTACAAGGTAGGACTATCCTTGGGGCATGAAGACCCCACAGGCTTTTAAAAGCCAACTTTGCTCCTGGCCAGATGGCTCAGTGGACAGAGCATCGGCCCAGTGTGCAGAAGTCCTGGGTTTGAATCCCAGTCAGGGGCACACAGGAGAAGCGACCATCTGTTTCTCTCTCCTCCCTCTCCCCCTCTTCCTCTCTTGCAGCCAATGGCTCAACTGGTACGAATATCGGCCCCAGACAGGGGTTGCCAGGTGGGATCTCAGTCGGGACACTTGTAGGAGTCTGTCTCACTATCTTCCTTTCTCTCGTTTAATAAAGAAATAAAATAAAATAAAATAATTAATTAAAAATAAATATCAAGGTGCATGCCTGAGTCTGTCTCTCTGCCTCCCCTCCTCTCATTTAAATTAAAACATAAATAAATAAATGAACAAACAAATCCAATTTGGAAGCTCAATTTGTAGAAAGGTTAAAGTAAAACATCAATTGTAGCATTGAAGTCACATTTGAGACAGAAAACAGTGAAGCCCTGGATGAGAGACAGGAACACACTACACAACTAGGAAGAGATTACCAGAACAGAACGGAAACAGACACTTAGCAATGCCAAGTCCTTCGGCCTTGATTTCAGCCTCGCCGCGAGTGTGCGAGTGTGCGTACGGGAAGAGCAGAGCCACCGGAAGCAAGCTCACCCCTTCACTCCCGCACACTCCTAGCGAGGCCCAGACGGCTCCCCACCCCGCGCTGCGGGGCAGCTTAAGTGATGGCGCGTGGAGAAAACAAGGGGAGACCCTGGCAGGAAGTCCCTCTGGCACTGACCCCACCCAGGTTGGGTAACCACCTGAGCAAAGGAAGAGTCCCAGTTGCAGGTTTTAAGACTCTCAGCCTTTGCTGGCAGCAAAGATGGAGAATTCCAAGAATGGTGCGAATGAGAGAAGTTGACTGTGGTGCTGGCTGTTCAGCCGGGTAAGGGTCTCAGCTGAAGAGACGGGCATGCTCTGTGCCGGCTGGCCACCAGTGAAAGGCTGCCAGGCAAAGCACGCTTAGGCCCCTTGTGTGGACACAGTGCCGGCCTCCTCCCAGGGCCTCCCGTGAGGAGAAAGAGCTGGGGAGTGACCAGCTCCGGAAGCGAGGACCTCAGTGCAAAGCCAGAACTTTCCAAGTAGTTTGGGGTAATTATAATAAAATGAATCCAAAGTACTGTGATATTAAAGGCTCCCTCAGAGGCTGGTCAAAGGGTATAGATTTTCAGCTATAAGAAAAGTAAGGGCCCTGGCCAGTTGGCTCAGCAGTAGAGCGTCGGCCTGGCGTGCGGGGGATCCGGGTTTGATTCCCGGCCAGGGCACATAGGAGAAGCGCCCATTTGCTTCTCCACCCCCCCTTCCTCTCTGTCTCTCTCTTCCGCTCCCGCAGCCAAGGCTCCATTGGAGCAAAGATGGCCCGGGCGCTGGGGATGGCTCCTTGGCCTCTGCCCCAGGTGCTAGAGTGGCTCTGGTTGCGGCAGAACAACGCTCTGGAGGGGCAGAGCATCGCCCCCTGGTGGGCAGAGCGTTGCCCCTGGTGGGCGTGCCGGGTGGATCCCGGTCGGGCGCATGCGGGAGTCTGTCTGACTGTCTCTCCCCGTTTCCAGCTTCAGAAAAATACAAAAAAAAAGAAAGAAAAGTAAGGTCCGAGGGTCTGATGTAAAACATGGTGATTAGAGTTAACAACACCATGCTGTATAACTGAAATTTACTAAGAGAGCAGAACTTAAATGTTCTCACATACATATATACATACATACATACAACTTCCTTCAAAGCCAGCTACCAACCATAGTATCCTAACTGGTGGTTACGGAACAAACAAAGCCAAGTGTCCCAACACAGGCCCTGCGCCATGTGGTTCGGCTGAGGCCTCGTAACTGTGGAGCAGCCTGGGAATATCACCGGACAAGAGAAGCTGCAGCTAACTTTCACCGAGGCATACATCTTGGAATTTTGACTGTGTATCTTAATTATATTATGGCAAATAAGACAAATTCTCTCTTAACAATTTGTGAACCAAACAAAGGGGAAATTCCCCACAACACAACACGGGAGATGCGGGACGGGGGCACGTGTGCCAGTGCGGGGCTGGCAGGGCTGCGTTACCTGGAGGTGAGGAAAGCGGGGTCTCTGCAGCCGTGCTCCCCATTGCAGAGGGTCTCTGGGGACAGTTCCGCCTCACTGCCC